>NW_021703780.1:182355-336893 GCF_005190385.1 Monodon monoceros | reverse complement strand
TGTGTGTGTGTGTGTGTGTGTGTGTGTGTGTGTGTGTGTGTGTGTGTATAAACATATACAAACAGGGTTAGTGTGAAATTAGTGTTCAATTCTCTTTGGAGTAAGACTGCTGGATCACATATTAAGTGTATGTTTAACTTTATACAAAACTGTCAAATAGTTTTCTAAAGTGACTGTACCATTGTGCATTTCCACCAGCATCATGAGAGTTACAGTCTTCATCCCTGCCAGCATTTGGTACTGTTAGTATGCTTTATTTTAGTGACTCTAATAGGTATGTAGGGGTATCTCACTGCAGTTTCAATTTTCACTTCCCTATTAGCTAGTGATATTCAGCATCTTTTTATGTGCTTATTTTCCATTCTTTTTTTTAAAAATAAGTAAATAAATATTTATTTTTGAAAAATAGGTGCAAGGAAGTAGTCTGATAAAGAAGAGCTAGAGACCTTAAATCCTACAGACATAAATTTTGCCAAGCAGATAATACTTACAGAAAATGCAGAAAATCAATGATAATAGTAATTGCTGTCTATTAGTTCCAGTCTTCTGTTTAATTCCACTCACCATTTCGCCCTTACTCCATAAAGGTAAAAAATATGTAGTACCAATGACATAATACAGGTTCTTAACTAATTTGGAATTACAATCTTTGCCTTAATGCATATTTCATTTAAAAATTTTTAAGATATTTATTTTCTTTGTTACCTGATATACAATTATTTTTATTATATTAAGTAGATATAGATTCTCCTGAATTCACGAGCATTGAAAAAGTAACAAATAATACAGTGAAGTGAAAATCCCCCATAATCTCATCTCACTTATTTTTCCAGATTTTTATATGCCAATATAAGCTCTCTTTTCTTTACACAAATATTTATTTATTTTAATGTTATTCTATAATCTGCTTTCTAAAAACTTAACAATAGATCAGGAGCACTTATCAATGTAAAAATACTGACTACTTAATATTCCATTATATGGATATTCCATAATTTATGTAGCCACTACAAATTTAGCTTGTTTCCAATTTAAGCTATTGTATCAATTTAACTATTAGTACCCCAGTATACACAATTTTGTGAATTTGTCTAAGTAAATTCTTTTTTTTTTAACATCTTTATTGGAGTATAATTGCTTTACAATGGTGTGTTAGTTTCTGCTTTATAACAAAGTGAATCAGTTATACATACACATATGTTCCCATATCTCTTCCCTCTTGCATCTCCCTCCCTCCCGCCCTCCCTATCCCATCCCGCTAGGTAGTCACAAAGCACTGAGCTGATCTCCCTGTGCTATGCGGCTGCTTCCCACTAGCTATCTATTCTACGTTTGGTAGTGTATATATGTCCATGCCACTCTCTCACTTTGTAACAGCCTACACTTCCCCCTCCCCACATCCTCAAGTCCATTCTCTAGAAGATCTGCATCTCCATTCCCGTCTTACTCCTAGGTTCTTTATGACATTTTTTTTCTTAGATTCCATATACATGTGTTAGCATACAGTATTTGTCTTCCTCTTTCTGACTTACTTCACTCTGTATGACAGACTCTAGGTCCATCCACCTCACTACAAATAACTCAATTTCGTTTCTTTTTATGGCTGAGTAATATTCCATTGTATATATGTGCCATATCTTCTTTATCCATTCATCCAATGATGGACACTTAGGTTGCTTTCATCTCCTGGCTATTGTAAATAGAGCTGCAATGAACATTTTGGTACATGACTCTTTTTCAATTATGGTTTTCTCAGGGTATATGCCCAGTAGTGGGATTGCTGGGTCATATGGTAGTTCTATTTGTAGTTTTTTAAGGAACCTCCATACTGTTCTCCATATTGGATGTATCAATTTACATTCAAACCAACAGTGCAAGAGTGTTCCCTTTTCTCCACACCCTCTCCAGCATTTATTGTTTCTAGATTTTTTGATGATGGCCATTCTAACCAGTGTGAGATGACATCTCATTGTAGTTTTGATTTGCATTTCTCTAATGATTAATGATGTTGAGCATTCTTTCATGTTTGTTGGCAATCTGTGTATCTTCTTTGGAGAAATGTCCATTTAGGTCTTCTGCCCATTTTTTGGATTGGGTTGTTTGTTGTTTTGATATTGAGCTGCATGAGCTGCTTGTAAATTCTGGAGATTAATCCTTTGTCAGTTGCTTCACTTGCAAATATTTTCTCCCATTCTGAGGGTTGTCTTTGGTCTTGTTTATAGTTTCCTTTGCTTTTAAGTTTCATTAGGTCCCATTTGTTTATTTTTGTTTTTATTTCCATTTCTCTAGGAGGTGGGTCAAAAAGGATCTTGCTGTGATTTATGTCATAGAGTGCTCTGCCTAGGTTTTCCTGTAAGAGTTTGATAGTTTCTGGCCTTACATTTACGTCTTTAATCCATTTTGAGCTTATTTTTGTGTATGGTGTTAGGGAGTGTTCTAATCTCATACTTTTACATGTAACTGGGCAGTTTCTCCAGCACCACTTACTGAAGAGGCAGTCTTTCCTCCACTGTATATTCTTGCCTCCGTTATCAAAGATAAGGTGACCATATGTGCGTGGGTTTATCTCTGGGCTTTCTATCCTGTTCAATTGATCTATCTTTCTGTTTTTGTGCCAGTACCATACTGTCTTGATTACTGTAGCTTTGTAGTATAGTCTGAAGTCAGGGAGCCTGATTCTTCCAGCTCTGTTTTTCGTTCTCAAGATCGCTTTGGCTATTCGGGGTCTTCTGTGTTTCCATACAAATTGTGAATTTCTTTGTTCTAGTTCTGTGAAAAATGCCAGTGGTAGTTTGATAGGGATTGCATTGAATCTGTAGATTGCTTTGGGTAGTAGAGTCATTTTCGCAATGTTGATTCTTCCAATCCAAGAACATGGTATATCTCTGCATCTATTTGTATCATCTTTAATTTCTTTCATCAGTGTCTTATAATGTTCTGCATACAGGTGTTTTGCCTCCTTAGGTAGGTTTATTCCTAGATATTTTATTCTTTCTGTTGCAATGGTAAATGGGAGTGTTTTCTTAATTTCACTTTCAGATTTTTCATCATTAGTGTATAGGAATGCCAGAGATTTCTGTGCAATAATTTTGTATCCTGCTACTTTACCAAATCCATTGATTAGCTCTAGTAGTTTTCTGGTAGCATCTTTAGGATTCTCTATGTATAGTATCATGTCATCTGCAAACAGTGACAGCTTTACTTCTTCTTTTCCGATTTGGATTCCTTTTATTTCCTTTTCTTCTCTGATTGCTGTGGCTAAAACTTCCAAAACTATGTTGAATAAGAGCGGTGAGAGTGGGCAACCTTGTCTTGTTCCTGATCTTAGTGGAAATGCTTTCAGTTTTTCACCATTGAGGACGATGTTGGCTGTGGGTTTGTCATATACGGCCTTTATTACGTTGAGGAAAGCTCCCTCTATGCCTATTTTCTGAAGGGTTTTTATCATAAATGGGTGTTGAATTTTGTCGAAAGCTTTCTCTGCATCTATTGAGATGATCATATGGTTTTTCTCCTTCAGTTTGTTAATATGGTGTATCACGTTGATTGATTTGCATATATTGAAGAATCCTTGCATTCCTGGAATAAACCCCACTTGATCCTGGTGTATGATCCTTTTAATGTGCTGTTGGATTCTGTTTGCTAGTATTTTGTTGAGGATTTTTCCATCTATGTTCATCAGAACCTGAAGTTTTCTTTCTTTGGGACATCTTAGTCTGGTTTTGGTATCAGGGTGATGGTGGCCTCGTAGAATGAGTTTGGGAGTGTTCCTCCCCCTGCTATATTTTGGAAGAGTTTAAGAAGGATATGTGTTAGCTCTTCTCTAAATGTTTGATAGAATTTGCCTGTGAAGCGATCTGGTCCTGGGCTTTTGTTTGTTGGAAGATTTTTAATCACAGTTTCAATTTCAGTGCTTGTGATTGGTCTGTTCATATTTTCTCTTTCTTCCTGATTCAGTCTTGGCAGGTTGTGCATTTCTAAGAATTTGTCCATTTCTTCCAGGTTGTCCATTTTATTGGCATAGAGTTGCTTGTAGTAATCTTTCATGATCTTTTGTATTTCTGCAGTGTCAGCTGTTACCTCTCCTTTTTCATTTCTAATTCTATTGATTTTTCTCCCTTTTTTTCTTGATGAGTCTGGCTAATGGTTTATTAATTTTGTTTATCTTCTCAAAGAACCAGCTTTGGGCTTCCCTGGGGGTGCAGTGGTTGAGAGTCCATCTGCCGATGCAGGGAACATGGGTTCGCGCTCCGGTCCGGGAAGATCCCGCATGCTGCGGAGTGGCTGGGCCCGTGAGCCATGGTTGCTGAGCCTGAGCGTCCGGAGCCTGTGCTCCGCAGCGGGAGAGGACACAACAGTGAGAGGCCCGCATACCGAAAAGAAAAAAAAGAACCACCTTTTAGTTTTCTTGATCTTTGGTATCGTTTCCTTCATTTCTTTTTCATTTATTTCTGATCTGATCGTTATGATTTCTTTCCTTCTGCTAACTTTGGGGTTTTTCTTATTCTTCTTTCTCTAATTTCTTTAGGTACAAGGTTAGGTGGTTTATTTCAGATGTTTCCTGTTTCTTAAGGTAGGATTGTATTGCTATAAACTTCCCTCTTAGAACTGCTTTTGCTGCATCCCATAGGTTTTGGGTCGTCGTGTCTCCATTGTCATTTGTTTCTAGGTATTTTTTGATTCCTCTTTGATATCTTCAGTGATCACTTCGTTATTAAGTAGTGTATTGTTTAGCCTCCATGTGTTTGTATTGTTTGCAGATCTTTTCCTGTAATTGATACTTGATACAATTTCAATTTTCTTAAATTTACCAAGGCTTGATTTGTGACCCAAGATATCTATCCTGGAGAATGTTCCATGAGCACTTGAGAAAAATGTGTATTCTGTTGTTTTTGGATGAATGTCCTATAAATATCAATAAAGTCTATCTTGTTTAATGTATCATTTAAAGCTTGTGTTTCCTTATTTATTTTCATTTTGGATAATCCCTACATTGGTGAAAGTGGGGTGTTAAAATCCCCTACTATGAATGTGTTACTGTCGATCGATCTCCCCTTTTATAGCTGTTAGTATTTGCCTTATGTATTGAGGTGCTCCTATGTTGGATGCATAAATATTTACAACTGTTATATCTTCTTCTTGGATTGATCCCTTGATCATTATGTAGTGTCCTTCTTTGTCTCTTGTAATAGTCTTTATTTAAAGTCTATTTTGTCTGATATGAGAATTGCTACTCCAGCTTTCTTTTGATTTCCATTTGCATGGAATATCTTTTTCCATCCCCTCACTTTCAGTCTGTATGTGTCCCTAGGTCTGAAGTGGGTCTCTTGTAGACAGCATATATATGGGTCTTGATTTTGTATCCATTCAGCCAGTCTGTGTCTTTTGGTGGGAGCATTTAATCCATTTACATTTAAGGTAATTATCGATATGTATGTTCTTATTCCCATTTTCTTAATTGTTTTGGGTTTGTTATTATAGGTCTTTTCCTTCTCTTGTGTTTAAGGCCTAGAGAGGATACTTTAGCATTTGTTGTAAAGCTCGTTTGGTGGTGCTGAACTCTCTCAGCTTTTGCTTGTCTGTAAAGGTTTTAATTTCTCCATCAAATCTGAATGAGATCCTTGCTGGGTAGAGTAATCTTTGTTGTAGGCTTTTCTCCTTCATCACTTTAAATATGTCCTACCAGTCCCTTCTGGCTTGCAGAGTTTCTGCTGAAAGATCAGCTGTTAACCTTATGCGGATTCCCTTGTGTATTATTTGTTGTTTTTTCCTTGCTGCTTTTAATATCTTTTCTTTGTATTTAATTTTTGATAGTTTGATTAATATGTGTCTTGGCGTGTTTCTCCTTGGATTTATCCTCTATGGGATCTATCCTCTGTGCTTCCTGGACTTGATTAACTATTTCCTTTCCCATATTAGGGAAGTTTTCAACTATAATCTCTTCAAATATTTTCTCAGTCCCTTTCTTTTTCTCTTCTTCTTCTGCGACCCCTATAATTCGAATGTTGGTGTGTTTAATGTTGTCCCAGAGGTCTCTGAGACTGTCCTCAGTTTTTTTCATTCTTTTTTCTGTATTCTGCTCTGCAGTAGTTATTTACACTATTTTATCTTCCAGGTCACTTATCTGTTCTTCTGCCTCAGTTATTCTGCTATTGATCCCTTCTAGAGTATTTTTAATTTCATTTATTGTATTGTTCATCGTTGCTTGTTTCCTCTTTAGTTCTTCTAGGTCCTTGTTAAATGTTTCTTGCACTTTCGCTGTTCTATTTCCAAGATTTTGGATCATCTTTACTATCATTATTCTGAATTCTTTTTCAGGTGGACTGCCTATTTCCTCTTCATTTGTTAGGTCTGGTGGGTTTTTACCTTGCTCCTTCATCTGCTGTGTGTTTTTCTGTCTTCTCATTTTGCTTATCTTACTGTGCTTGGGGTCTCCTTTTTGCAGGCTGCAGGTTCATAGTTCCTGTTGGTTTTGGTGTCTGTTCCCAGTGGCTACGGTTGGTTTAGTGGGTTGTGTAGGCTTCCTGGTGGAGGGGACTAGTAACTGTGTTCTGGTGGATGAGGCTGGATCTTGTCTTTCTGGTGGGCAGGTCCACGTCTGGTGGTGTTTTGGGGTGTCTGTGGACTTATGATTTTAGGCAGCCTCTGTGCTAATGGGTGAGGTTGTGTTCCTGTCTTGCTAGTTTTTTGGCATAGGGTGTCCAGCACTGTAGCTTGCTGGTCGTTGAGTGAAGCTGGGCCTTGGCGTTGAGATGGAGATCTCTGGGAGATTTTCGCCATTTGATATTACGTGGAGCTGGGAGGTCTCTTGTGGACCAGTGTCCTGAAGTTGGCTCTCCCACCTCAGAGGTACAGCACTGACTCCTGGCTGGATCACCAAGAGCCTTTCCTCCACACGGCTTTTGGGAGGTCTGAGGTCTTCTTCCAGCAATCAGTGGGTGTTCTATAGGAGCAGTTCCACGTGTAGATGTATTTCTGATGTATCTGTGGGGAGGAAGGTGATGTCCGCGTCTTACTCTTCTGCCATCTTCCCCTAATTAAAAATCTATTTGCCATTCTTACATACTTGTTGGTGAAGCATCTGCTCATGTCTTTTGCCCATTTTTAATTGGGTTGTGTACTTTTATTATTGTTGAGTTTTGAGAGTAGTTTGTATATTATAGATACAAGTCTATTTTCAGACATTTGATTTGAAATATTTTCACTCACACTGTAGCTAGTCTTTTCATTTTCTTAAGTTTCTTTCACTCAGTAAAGTTTTTAATTTTGATGAAGTCTTGTTATCAAATGTCTTTTATGGAAAATGCTTTTTAAAATTTGTATTGGAGTAGAGTTGATTTACAATGTTGTATTAGTTTCTGCTGTACAATAAAGTGAGTCAGTTATACACATACATATATCCATTCTTTTTTAGATTCTTTTCCCATATAGGTCATTACAGACTATTGAGTAGAGGTCCCTGTGCTATACAGTAGGTCCTTATTAGTTATCTATTTTTTCATATATATATATATATATATATATATATATATATATTAGTCTGTATATGTCAATCCCAATCTCCCAATTTATCCCTCCCATCCCCCACTCCCAACCGGTAACCATAAGTTTGTTTTCTATGTCTGTGACTATTTCTGTCTTGTAAATAAGTTACTGGAAAAATGCTTTTGGTTCCAAGAATAAGAACTTGTTGGCAAGCCCAATATCATACAGATTTTCTACCTTTTCCTCTAAGACTTCTCACACTCTTATTTCTATTTGGACCTATGATCCCTTTTAATGTTTTTTTTTGGTATGAGGTTTAGAATGACGTTTATTTTGTATATGGTAGTCTAACTGTTAGACTATTCCTCCAAATTTTATTCTTCCTTTTCAAAATTGTTTAAGGTATTCAAGTTCCTTGCCTTTTCATATAAATTTTAGAATCAGTTTGTCTGTATCTACAAAAAAAGTCTTGCTGAAATTTTGACTGCTATTGCTCTAAACCCATAGATTGAGGAGAACTGAAATTTTTACTATGTTGAGTCTTCCAATCCATAAACATGGTATGTCTTTCCATTTAATTAGGTTTTCTTTGATTTCTTTCATCAATGTTCTGTGGTTTTCAGCATATAGATTTGATAGATTTTGATAAATTTACACCTGTTTCATTTTTTGTAGTACTGCGTTAAAATTTTGTTTCCAATTTTCTATTGCTGGCATTTAGAAATATTGCTTTTTTAAAAACATCTTTATTGGAGTATAATTGCTTTACAATGTTGTTAGTTTCTGCTGTATAACAAAGTGAATCAGCTTTATTTATTCATATATCCCCATATCCCCTCCCTCTTGCGTTTCCCTCCCACCCTCCCTACCCCACCCCTCTACGTGGTCACAAAGGACCAAGCTGATCTCCCTGTGCTATGCGGCTGCTTCCCACTAGCTATCTATTTTACATTTAGTAGTGTACATATGTCCATGCTACTCTCTCCCTTCGTCCCAGCTTGCCCTTCCCCCCACCATGTCCTCAAGTCCATTCTCTACATCTGCATCTTTATTCCTGTCCTGCCCCTAGGTTCTTCAGAACCTTTTTTTTTTAGATTCCATATATATGTGTTAGCATACAGTATTTGTTTTTCTCTTTCTGACTTACTTCACTCTGTGTGACAGACTCTAGGTCCATCCACTTCACTACAAATAACTCAGTTTGGTTTCTTTTTATGGCTGAGTAATATTTCATTGCATATATGTGCCACATCTTTATCCATTCATCTGTCAATGGACACTTAGGTTGCTTCCATGTCCTGGCTATTGTAAATAGTCCTACAATGAACATTGTGGTACATGACTCTTTTTGAATTATGGTTTTCTCGGGGTATATGCCCACTAGTAGGATTGCTGGGTCGTATGGTAGTTCTATTTTTAGTTTTTTAAGGAACCTCCATACTGTTCTCCATCAAGACAGTATGGTACTGGCACAAAAACAGAAATATAGATCAGTGGAACAGGATAGAAAGCCCAGAGATAAACCCACGCACATATGGTCACCTTATCTTTGATAAAGGAGGCAAGAATATACAATGGAGAAAAGACAGCCTCTTCCATAAGTGGTGCTGGGAAAACTGGACAGCTACATGTAAAAGAATGAAATTAGAACACTCCCTAACACCATACACAAAAATAAACTCAAAATGGATTAAAGACCTAAATGTAAGGCCAGACACTATAAAACTCTTAGAGGAAAAAACATAGGCAGAACACTCTATGACATAAATCACAGCAAGATCCTTTTTGACCCACCTCCTAGAGAAATGGAAATAAAAACAAAAATAAAATGGGACCTAATGAAACTTCAAAGCTTTTGCACAGCAAAGGAAACCATAAACAAGACCAAAGGACAACCCTTAGAATGGGAGAAAATATTTGCAAGCGAAGCAACTGACAAAAGATTAATCTCCAAAATTTTCAAGCAGCTCATGCAGCTCAATATCAAAAAAACAAACAACCCAATCCAAAAATGAGCAGAAGACCTAAATAGACATTTCTCCAAAGTCGTGTGCTTGTTGGCCTTTTGTACATCTTCTTTGGAGAAATGTCTATTCAAGTACTGTGCCCATTTTTAAATTGAGTTGTCATTTAGTTGCTGAGCTGCAAGAGATCCTTATATATTCTGGATACTAGACCCATTCAGATATTAAGATTTGCATATATTTTCTCCTATTCTGTAGGTTGTCCTTGCACTTTCTTGGTAATGTCTTTTGATGCAGAACAGGTTTTAGTGTCTGGTTTTTTTAAAAATAAATTTATTTATTTATTTTTGGCTGTGTTGGGTCTTTGTTGCTGCGCACGGGCTTTCTCTAGTTGCAGCGAGTGGGGGCTACTCTTCCTTGTGGTGCCAGGCTTCTCATTGCGGTGGCTTCTCTTGTTGTGGAGCATGGGCTCTAGGCGCATGGGCTTCAGGAGCTGTGGCTCGCGGGCTCTAGAGCACAGGCTCAGTGGTTGTGGCTCATGGGCTTAGTTGCCCCGCGGCATGTGGGATCTTCCCGGACCAGTGCTTGAACCTGTGTCGCCACATTGGCAGGCGGATTCTTAACCACTGAGCCCCCAGGGAAGCCCAAAAGATTTTAGTTTTCATGAAATCCAATTTATCTGCTTTCTTTTGTTATTCATGCTTTTGGTGTCATATCTAAGATTCCATTACCAAATCCAACATCATGAAGATTTACCCCTATGTTTTCTGATAAGCATTTTATAGTTTTAGCTCTTCTATTTAGGTCATTGATCTATTTTGAGTTAATTTTTATATATAGTGTATGTGGATAACCAGTTGTCCCAGCACCAGTTGTTGAACAGACTCTTCTTTCCTCATTGAATGACCTCAGCACCCTTGTTGAAAATCAGTTGGCCACAGATATGCAGGTTTATTTGTGGACTCTCAATTTTATTCCATTGGTCTCTGTGTCACTGCTTATGCCAGGTCCACAAAGTTTTGGTTAGTGAAGCTTTGTAGTAAGTTCTGAAATCTGGAAGTGTGATTCCTCCAACTTTATTCTTCTTTCTCGATATTATTTTCACTATTCAGGGCACCTTGCAATTCCTTATGAATTTTAGGATCATCTTTTCCAGTTTTGTAAAAAGGGCCATTGGAATTTTAATACAGATTTTATTGAATCTTTGGGAAGTACTGTCATCTTAACAATATTGGGTCTTCCAATCCATGAGCAAGGGATATCTTTTGATTTATTTAGGCGTTTTTTCTTTCACCAATGTATTCTAGTTTTAACTTTACAAGTCTTTCCCATTCTTGGTTAAATTTTTTCCTAGGTATTTTATTATTTTGTATGCTGTCGTAATTGGATTTTTTAGTTTTATTTTTTACATTGTTCATTGCTGGTGTGTAGAAATACACACTGATTTTGTGCACTGATTTTGAACACTGCAACCTTGCTGAACTCATTTATCAACTCTAGTAGCTTTGGGGGCTTTCTTTCAGATTGTCTATATATAGGAACACATGATCTGCAAATACATAGTTTTACTTCTTACTTTCCAATTTGGATGCCTTTTATTTCTTTTTTTGCCTAATTATTTTGGCTAGAACTACCAGTAACATATTGAATAACAGTGGTGAAAGTGGGCATCCTTGTCTTGTTCCTCATCTTACGGGAGAAAGCTTTTCACCATTGAGTAAAATGTTAGCTGTGGGTTTTCATAAAAGCCCAAAAATGTTGAGGAATGTTCCCTAGATTCCTAGTTTACTGAGTGTTTTTATTGTGGAAGGATGCTGAAATTTTGCTTTTTGTGCATCAGTCGTGGGTTTTTTCCTTCATTCTATTAATGTGGAATATTAATCAATTGATTTTCTTATGTTGAACCTCACTTCTATGCCAGGGATAAATCCCACTTGATCATAGTGTATAATCCTTTTAATGTGCTATTGGATTCAGTATGGTAGGATTTTGTTGAGGATTTTTGCATCTGTATTCATAGTGAATATCACTTTGTAATATTTTTTTTTGGTGATGTCTTTGTCTGGCTTTGGTATCAGGGTAATACTGGCCTCAAAGATGAGTTAGAAGTGCTCCATTCTCTTCTATTTTTGGAGAGTTTGAGAAGGATTAGTGTTAATCCTTCTGTAAATGTGTGGCAGAATTAACCAGTGTGGTCATCTGGTCTTGGAGTTTTCTTTGTTGAGATGTTTTTGCATACTGATTCAATCTATTTAATTTTTATAGGTCTGTTCAGGTTTTCTATTTCTTTTTGAGCCAGTTTTGGCAATTTGTGTATTTCTAGGAATTTGTCCACTTCATTTAGGTTATCTAACAATTGTTTGGTTTTACCTTATAATCATTTCTTATTTCTGTAAAGTTGGTAGTAATGTCCCTACTTTTAATTCAGGTTTTAGTTATTTGGTTCTTCTCTCATCTTTTTGTCAGTCTAGCTAGATATGTCAATTTTGTTGATCTTTTTAAAGAACTAACTTTTGGTTTCTTTAATTCTATTGTTTCTGTATTCCCTATTTTGTTTGTCTTCACTCTATTATTTCCTTCCTTCTAACGGCTTTGAATTTAGTTTGCATTTCTTTTTCTAGTTCCTTAAAGCGTAGAGTTAGAAATACCTTAAATACTGATTTGAGGTATTTCTTTTTTAAAGTAGGCATGTATAGCTATAAATTCCCCTCTGAGCACTGCTTTTGCTGCATCCCATAAATCTTGGTATGTTGTGTTTTCATTGTCATTAGTCTCAAAGTATTTTCTAATTTATCTTGTGATTTCTTCTTTCTCTTAAACACTGGCTGTTTAAGAGCATGTTTTTTAATTTCCACATATTTGTGAATTGTCCAGATTTCTTTCTGTAACTGATTTCAGATTCCATTCCATCTTTGTAGAAGATGCTTTGTATGATTCCAGTCTTCAAAAATTGAGACCTGTTTTGTGAACTAACATGTGGTTTATCCTGGAGAATGTTTTATGTGCACTTGGGAAGGAAGTGTATTCAGCTATTGTTGGGTGGAGAATTCTGTATGTGTCTATTAGGTATAGTTTGTTTATAGTGTTGTTCAAGTCTTCTGTTTCATTACTTTTTTTCTAATTGTTCTATCCTTTAAGGAAAGTAGGGTGTTGAAGTCTCCCACTAGTACTGTTGAACTGTCTACCTCTCCCTTCAGTTCTGTCAAGTTTTGTGTGATATATTTTGGGGTCCTTTTGTTAGGTGCATATATGTTTATAATTGTTATGTCTTATATCATTTTTTGTTCCTCAATTCTTCCTTACCGCCTTTTGTATTAGAAAGACATTTTCTAGTACACTGTTTTGCTTCCTTCCTTTCTCTCTCTCTACTATATATCTCTATTTTCTTAATGGTTTCCCTGGAATTACAATTAACACTTTAGTTCAAATTAGCTCCTCAGACTGGGTGAATTGACATTACCCAGTCTGAGGAGCAGAAAGAATGAAGAAAAATAAAGAGCCTGAGACCTGTGGGACATCTTAAAACACTCTAAGTGTACTCATAATAGGAGTCCCAGTAGAGGATGAGATAGAGAAAGGGGCAGAAAATGTATACAAATCACCTATCTTGAAGTTTGGTGATTCTTTCTTTCATCTTCTCAAACCTGCTGTTGAACCTATCTAGTGAATTTTTCTCTTCCCTTATTGTACTTCTCAGTTCTAGAATTCCTATTTGGTTCCTTTTTATAATTTCTCTCTTTATTGATATTTTCTATTAGGTATTCTCTATCATTCTCATGGTTTTCTTTAGTTCTTTGTACATCATTTCCTTTAGCTTTTTGAGAATATTTTAAATAGTTGATTGAAAGTCTTTGTCTAGTAAGCCCAACATCTTGGCTTCCTCCAGGAATGTTTTTATTATTTTTCCTGCTTTCAGCCCATAATTTGTTTCTGTGAATGCCTTTTTTGTTGTTGTTGAAAACTGGACATTTCGAATATTATAACTACGGAAATCGTATTCTACCCCCTCCCCAGGGTTTATTGTTGCCGCTTGTTTTATCTGATTTTGTTTGTGTGTTTAGTGACTTTCCTGAACTAATTTTTTATAGTCTATATTCTTTGTTATATGTGGCCACTGAGGTCCTTGTCCTGTTAGCTTAGTAGCCATCTAGTGACTTGACAGAGATTTACTTAAATGCTGAGATTCTGGTGTTTTTTTTCTGGATTTAGTATTTGCCAGGTTGCTATAAAATACTGATTAGTTTCTAGAGTTCCAATAAAGTTGATTCTGACAGTTTGTGCCAGACTATTCACTGCTTTTGTGGAGGACTTTTTTTTTTTTTTGCGGTACGCGGGCCTCTCACTGTTGTGGCCTCTCCTGTTGCGGAGCACAGGCTCCGGACACGCAGGCTCAGTGGCCATGGCTCACGGGTCCAGCCGCTCCGCGGCATGTGGGATCTTCCTGGACCGGGGCACAAACCTGTGTCCCCTGCATCGGCAGGTGGACTCTCAACCACTGCGCCACCAGGGAAGCCCTGTGGAGGACTTTTGAAGTTTCCTACTCTGCCATTTTTGTTGATGTCACTCTCTCTTTTGTCACTTTCTCTCTTGATGTCACTTTTTCAATTTTAATGTTCTGAGGGGGAAAATGTCAATTTAGAATTCTTTATCCATTAGGGTTATTAATGAAGAATAAAAACATTTTCAGGCAAGCACAGATGCAGAAGGTTTAGCTCAAATGCACACCTTTCTTAGGAAGTTACTAGAGGGGCTTTAACAGCAAAATGACAGAGTGAACCAAGAAAAATGACATGAAATCCAGACAACAATGGATCCAACCCAGGAGAATAATGAAGGAAAGCCCCAAGACATCAGCTGAGACCTGATTAGCATAGGAAGATGGAAGGCTTTAGGGAGTGATCCTAGGAATCTGGAACTCAGGGAGGTGATAAAGTCAGAGAAATAAGGGAGAAAAAAGCCATTCAAAACCCCATGAAAAAGCAAAAAGCTATACAGGAAAGGAAATGGAATCATAGTGTACTACTTTATAGTGCTTGGTTGTACATGGAATAATATTTATATAATCATAACAATATAAACATTTTGTTTTCTATTCTTAGAATCAACTAGTACACAAAGCACAGAAAACACAATTGTGATTGCAACATAGAACACAGGTTTTTGCAACTGTGAAAATATAAAGGTTTATGGTAAAACTGCAAGTAACACTAGGGAGCCAAGAGATGTTGTCTATTGTCTGTTGTTGATAGAATAAATAAAGGGGCAAACTTTAAGATTAGAAAAGTAACAACAGAAGAACAAAAAGTAGTAATATAACTACATTGGGCAGAATGGAGATGGGGCGGTGTGAACTAAATCCTCATTTGTGAGACCAAGATAACATAATAAGAAGAATAATTAATATCTAAAATTAGTAAATCAAGAGAGTATCAAAAGTATATTATTTAGAGATATCAAAGTAAACAACAGAAGAACTAAAAACAAAATTGGGAGAAAGAAGTGGTTCCCCCTGAGGAGTGACAATATTTCTCATAAATTCTGTGCCATCTGATATTTTTATGCACGTGCATCTATTACTTTGATGAAAAATTTAAAAATTAACACTTGTATATGGTTCAACATTCCAAAGCTATGTAAAGGTACAATTAAGTCTCCACACCTCCTTCCTACTTCCTCTCTGCTGAGGTGACTGATGTTTCCTTCCAGATATTCTGTGTATTTCCAAGCAAGTACACTGGTATGTCATGAGTAGATTTCTCTTCCATATCCTTATATGAATGGTAGCATTCTATACAGACTGTTCTTGTACCTTGCCTTTTTTACTTAACAGTGTATCTTGGAGATATTTATGTATCACTACTGAGCATCCTTATTTTTTTTGGTCACGCCATGCGGCATGTGGGATCTTAGTTCCCCGACCAGGGATTGAACCTGGGCCCGTTGCAGTGGAAGCACAGAGTCTTAACCACTGGACCGCCAGAGAATTCCCCTCATATTTTTAATAGCTGAATATTATTCCATCATTTAGATGCATCATAATTTATTTAATCAGTTCTGTACTGACAGACATCTGTTATTTTCCCCAGTTCTTTGCTGTTTCAAACAATGCTATCATAATAAATTGACAAATATTATAAGAAAAAAATTTAAGGCATTCTTTGTTTCTGTCTCCCAATTAGATAATGAACTTGGCTTTCTCTCTGCCTCCTTGGTGCCTACCATGGTGCTTGGCATATAGTAGTTACTGTATTTGCTAATTTAGGTTGAATTGAAATTAAATGAGGAAACTAAGCTATGCAAACATTTAAATGAGATACTGTAATTCTAAAATCAAGTTTATGGCACAACAAAGACAAGAGCTTATACAAATCTATAAGACTCTGCACACTCAGCCTTTGTTTTACAATTCATCAGAGACAGGGAAAGTAACAGTGCAACTCAGTTTAGAATAATGCAGGAAAGGAAATGTGGGACAGGGCTGTGGTGATGTAACTGCAATGAACAGACTCCTTGCTTATATGATCCTACCTTTCTAGATCCCTGATATCCAATATGCTAAAGAGATTCTAATTCCTCACAGAGATGTTCACATGTATAAGCAAGACTATAGAATTCTTAGTGTCTTACTAATGAGAAAAATAAAATGAAATAAAACAATCAATTCCCTGGAATGGAGATTAACCCACCAATACATACATATATCTCTGTCATACTTACTCTGAGCTCTTTTGGGCCTGTATGGACTGAAAGCAAGTGTAGAGTACCCGTCCAGTCTAAAAAAAGAAAGAAAAAAGAAAAAAAGAAAGGTCACACAGAGGATTAATATTGAAAGAGGTATAGCAATTTAGTGGACTCTAACCTAAAACTCAAAGGCCCCTCTGGGAGTGGAAGGTTAGAAGAGACTCCAAAGATAGACTATGCATAAATCAGTTTCTGTAAGAAGGATCAAATACTCAGTCAAGGGCTTCCCTGGTGGCGCAGTGGTTGAGAGTCCGCCTGCCGATGCAGGGGACACGGGTTCATGACCCGGTCCGGGAAGATCCCACATGCCACAGAGCGGCTGGGCCCGTGAGCCATGGCCGCTGAGCCTGCACATCCAGAGCCTGTGCTCCGCAACAGGAGAGGCCACAACAGTGAGGGGCCCGCACACCGCAAAAAAAAAAAAAAAAAACTCAGTCAACATGAGATGGCCACAATCAAACATCCACTCATGTGACAGCAGAGAATTGCTCACAAACATGAGAACCAAGAAACTAAGAATGAGACCATTCAAACTCCTTTTCTGGAAGCTGACAAACTCATGCAACAACTATTTATAATGACAATAAATTTATGATGACAAAGCCAGAAGCATTTCAAATGAAGTATGAAGTTCAAGAGAGTAAACTTTAATGTTTTCAGAAAAGAGTGATTTTATGAAGAATATTCATTATTAACATAGATTCTGAGAATATAACTAATGTACTAAACAATAGGAGGACACACTTGGTAAATCGGCAAAATTCATACTTGCAGTGTTAAATTTTCTTTTTGTTTGAAGTGACACATAGTGAAACCTCTTGATCTGAACGTAAAATTCAAACAGAAGCACTCTAAATATAGAATAGCAAGACTAGCCATTGATTGAGCTGCTTAGCTTCTCTGAGTTTCGGTTTGCTTATCCATAAAAATTGATAATAATAATCCTCACAGGTTGTTGTCAGGGTTCGAGTATATTTATGTAAAACACCTAAAGAGTAAGTGCCATACAATACGTGATAAATGGTAGCACTTGTTACTGTTATTAGCCTCCACTCCTACCACCGTGGTCAAACATCCATCATCTCTTTCCTAGATTACTACAGTTGCTTCCTAACTGGTTTCACGGATGCCATGGACTCTGCACCCCCTCCCTCCCTGTCCCCCCAGCCCCACCCCCAGTTATCTTCCAGACCTCACTGTAGGATGACCACATGAGTTACCATGCAAAGAGTTACCATGGTACCATGGTACCATGTCCTGGTTACCATGTTACCAGGACACTTCCAAGAAGGAAAGGTGCTAACTGAATAGGAGACTGGGACAATGGGTGGAACTGGGTCTGACAGAGGCAAGCTGGGACATGTAGTCATGTTCTGCCTCACTCTGCTGCAGCCACACTGACTTCCTCGATGTCCCCTAAACATGCCACACTCACCTCAGGGTCTTTTCACTGGCTATTTCCTCTGCCTGGAACGCTCTTCCCCCAAGAAATCCACAAGACTTGCTCCCTCACTTTCTTCAGGTCCTGACTCAATGACCCTCCTGATTGAAACCTTCCCTGGCCACCCTATTAAAATTGCAAAAAGATTTTTCTCTATTCTCTGTGTCTGTGTGTTTATACACACACGCATGCGCATGTGCACACACACACACATACACATAGACACACACATACACACACAATACCTTTGTATTTTTATCTTCTATGAAACAGGAAAATATAAGTCCTACAAAGCCTTGATCCATCATCTGGTACATGGCTTGTGTACGAACATCTGCAAATAAACAAAAATAAAAATCTACTGTTAAACTGTATCTCCCAGACATGAAAATATAAAGATAACAGCAGCATACAATCCTCGCGGGATTCAGATTCTAAAGGCAGAACAGGGGTACATCCTAATGACAATATTATTGTCAAAGTATAAACATTTTACTAGGTTAGTGAAATACTACAGGAGTCGGCAATTAAATAATAAAATTTATTACTAATTCTAGGCTGCCTAGCCCACAACTAGCCCTGCTATGAAATGTAGCATAGAAAGAAAAAAATGGAAAGCCTATTATCCCAAAAACACCTGATAATTTCTTCCAGGAGGACTCCAAAAGAAAGGAAGGCATTCGAAGGAGACAGCAAGATTTCTTAGAATAAGCCTTTTGATGGACAGCTTCTAGGGAAGTGAATATATTAGACTTGATACTAAAGAATGGCAGTGTAGAACTATTACAGAGGAAACTATTGTATACAAGTGACTACAATAGAATTAAATACTACATTCCAGGGAACAGAAACAAAATCTCACTAAATGGTTATACAGTTTTTGAAAAGGAAATCATAGACAAGCACCAAGTAACATTTGAAAGGATTAGTTAAAAGATTACCAAAAACTGAACAGAGGCAAGGTTTAAAGAGATGAAGTACTCAGACCATTATTTATGGATACAAAAGATCTGGTATTACAACAAAACAGTGCACAGCATGGTTTGGTCTGGTGACTTATGCCTAGTTAGCTTGTTCTATATGTTCTTAAATATACTTCGCATTGATCTGGATTGGGACTTCTACCCAATATATTCCTAAGTAAAGAGTAAGGCCCAACAGTACCCAGCAAAGAGTATGAGAAAAATACTGGCTGAAACAGTTGGTGAAAATGAACAGCACTGTTTGAATGATCTCTGTACCTGCTATATGACCTTGGTAAAATTTTTAATACCTCTAAGCCTATTTCCTCATCAGTTAAATAAGGATAAACATCATCCGTACTTTTTCAGGGTTTTGTATTTTAAAAGTTGCCAGATGTTTTTAGCACAATGCCTAGCACATCAGAGGTACTTCATAATAATTCATTACATTTCGTTCCATCCACAACCATTGTTGATGAACTGCTGAATCTGAAATGGATTAGTATCCATACTGTGCCACCCAAAGTGCTTCTGTCAAGATCACCAATGATGCATTTTTGGTTCTCAATTTACCCGATTGCTCCCTCTTTGAAACACTATCTTCACTTGGCCTCACATTCCCACTCTTCTCATCTCTGTCCTCTTAACTTCCTGGCTGTTCTTTTCCAGTCTCTGGCTGGATCCTTCCCATCTTTCCATCCTCGAAATATTGGCATGCCCAGGGCTCTGTCTTCAGCCATTTTCTCTTCTCCATCTACACTTACTCCCTGGGGGAGTTCATTTAGTTCCACGGCTTCAAATCTCATCTCTATACTGGCCACTCCCAACTCCTACTCAATAAACTCTAGTTCCAGTCTTCTACCCAAACTGCCGAATCATATATCCAATTGTGTACCTGACACTGAGACTTGGTTGTCTTAATACTGTGCTCCTCAGGGCAGTAGGTCCATGAACTATTTGTTACCCGTTCACAAGGAGACAAGAGCTTGAGCTGGAATGGAAATTAATGCTCTGCTTCCTTCATTGACAAAGTCTTAAGAAAAATGTAAGCTGAACTAAACAATATGCTAAGTTGACATAGATGATTTTTTTTTTTTTTGGCCATGCCAAGCTGCTTGCAGGATCTCAGTTCCCTGACTAGGGATTGAACCCGGGCCACAGCAGTGAAGGCCCAGAATCCTAACCACTAGGCCACCAGGGGACTCCCAACATAGAGGATTTATGTTTGGTGTAGGCTCCTTATCGAATTGGTCACAGACCAAAGCCAGGCTAGGTGAGCATCACTTGCCTACCAGACATTTGAGACTCAACATGTCCAAAAGCACACACTTGATTTCCTCCACAAAATCTGCTACTCCCAAAGCCACACTGGCTCTCCTGCTTTTCCTCAAATATTCCAGGCATGCTCCTCCTCAGGGCCTTTGCACTGCCTATTCCTCTCTGCCTGGGACGCTCTTCCGCAAGGTATTTGCACGGCCAACTCTCACTTCCTTCAGGTTTTTGCTCAACTGTCACCTTCTCCATGAGGCCTAATCACGTTACTTAAAATACAAACCCTATGCCCCTTACCCTGATTTACATTTTTCCCTGAGGTAACTTAATTACTTCCAAATTACCTCCTAAATGCCAAATCCAAAAGATACACTTTAGTCTAAATGAGGACCATCCAAGAGACCTTCTCGCAACTGTGCCAATTTTTCTTTCAGCATCAGACAGTCTGAAGGGACAAAAGAATCACACCTCCCGTTTCCTGGTGTAAAAGTAGAACAGTCTGAGCACCATATTCTTTCATTTACTCTTGACTCAAAATTTTCCTGAAACAGAAACCACAGACCCCAGTTCATAATAAAGGATTTTAAAAGAATGAGAGACTATATATACAAGTGTTTTTAGAATATAAGCCCTGAGATAGTCATCACATTACAATAAAATTTTGGTTCAGCCTTCACTTATTCTATCCCTGGTCCTAAGAGAACTTCCATCTATGTCAGTTTGCTAAAGAAGGGCATAGAAATGTATTGTAATATCAAAAAAATTTTGTTTGTAATGATTCTAAGGAGTATTGACATGTAACTTCTAGAAGAGAATGTTTGGGGAAATGTAATTTTTAAAAATGACTGGTTATAGAAAACTGCTTAATTAAAACTACAGCCTATATTTGTCATGGGAGGTTGATCTGACCCACCAACTTTGGTAATAAATTAACACACCATGACATCACCGTAGCAGTGCTTCCCTTCTTATAAAAGGATCAAGCAGATCTTATAATTAGGAACATAACTACAGGCGCATGTCTCCTTTTACTATGCACTTACAAAGACAGGAAAGTTAATGTAAGAGTAACTGAAAAACAGTGCCAAGTCACATGCGATTTACAAAATAGGCTGTGCTTTTTAAATTGCTTCCCTTTTTCTTTTGCAAGCCACGTCCTATAGGTAAAATTTGGGTAAGTTCGTTGCATGGGTATGACATAACTCAACTATGTATCTTTTTCCCCACCACCAAACCTATGCTTCCTCCTCCATTTCCTGTTTTCATAAATAGCATTCCCACTTAACCAGACAAAGCAGACGCTGGAGAATGCCAAGGCCCCTGATTCACAGAAACCTCCACTGAGATACTGACTCTGCCACTTATTAGCTGACTGGTTTTGCACAAAGTATTTCAGCTCGAACCTCAGCTTAGTTTCTTAGGAGCCACACACTCCTCATGATTATTTGGGAAGTGTTTCAAGAAGTAGAGAGTGGTTGCAGTATCAAATGCTACAGACTTGGGAGACAGATATGGTTCAGACCTCAGCACTGCCACTTACTCAACACATGGGAGCCTCTGTTTCCTCCTCACTGCCATGAGGGGGAAGGTCTCTAAGTCACGGGCTAGACGAGGAAACATTCATTTCCGCAAGTAAAGTTATTCTAATTCTTTCAAAAGAGTCAGATAGAGACAAAAAGTGACCATGATTAGAGAAAAAGGGTAAAGAGAAAGAGAAAGAAAACAGGGCTTCCCTGGTGGCGCAATTGTTAGGAATCTGCCTGCCACTGCAGGGGACACGGGTTCCAGCCTTTGTCTGGGAAGATCCCACATGCCCTGGAGCAACTAAGCCTGTGCAGCACAACTACTGAGCCTGTGCTCTAGAGCCCATAAGCCACAAGTACTGAGCCCACGAGCCTCAACTACTGAAGCCCGCGCACCTAGAGCCCGTGCTCCACAACGAGAGAAGCCACCACAATGAAAAGCCTGCGCACTGCAATGAAGAGCAGCCCCCACTCGCCGCAACTAGAGAAAGCCCGCGCGCAGCAACGAAGACCCAACGCAGCCAAAAAAAAAAAAAAAGAGAGAGAAAACAATCTTGTTACATTATACTGATTAGAGGGCTGAGGAGGTAGCTTGACAGCCCCAAGAGCTAGGATGATACATGTGTCAAACAGAGATTGTAAACATCAGTTTTATAAATTTCACCCTTCACACCTTTGATTCTTCCAAATAGTAGTGTACTAGACAGTGATAGTCACAATGGGCAATTTTCAGTTATAGTTTATTTACTATTATTATCATTATTTTGGATACCAGCCAATTGTCAGGGTTTAGTCTTGATTTCCTGAATACTGTCAAAATGGAGTGCCAAAATTTTATCTCTATTAAAAATAATCAATATGACATAAATCAGTACTTTTAAAACAGCAAAATAAAAATAAGGACATTTGCTTAAGGATACTTAAATTTTGATTTAAAATAACCACAGCCCATGTAATGGAGAAGGAAAAATGATATTCATTTCTAAGAACAAAAAACATTGCAATCCCATAATACTTACCGACATGTGAAGGCCAAACAGTTATATGGGGATGGGAATGATACCAGCCCACAACTCTCATGGGGCGACCAGTTAGTTCAGCCAACCTGTGTGTCTGTCAAGGTATTTTCAACTTGTGGGAACACAATTTGTGATGCTAATAAAGGCTCAGAAAGCAACCTGAAGTTTAAAATAAACCTAGCACAATTTAGTGTCAACAAAAGAATGAAAAAAGGTCAATGCCCAGAATTTCCCAGACTTCCCTTCTAAAGCCAAAAGTATTTCTTTTTTTTAAATAGAATCCATTTGGTTTCCATTATTGTATATAGTTATATGCTCTTAATCCAATTTAGCTAATATTTGATCACTCAAATACTTATCACTGTGCTATCTGAAAAGAAGCTTCTAAATCTTTGGATGTCACATTATTAACTTGAGTAATCTTCTGTCTTCTAGCCCAACCTACCCTCATTCCTGAAAAAGTACAAAATTTTAAAAATTCATTTCATTTCTCTCTGGCAGGCTGCCAGTGTCAACAATAGCAAGTAGGGTGGTTTCAGAGACCAAATGAACAAAGACCCCCAGTTTAGTCTCCCCATTTGTCTAGAAATATCCCCCAAAAGAACATTTTCTCCTTTGTTCTGGAAATAAAAATTTACCGTAACCGTCTGAGGCTCTGACTTGAGATAAGAGCTCGGCTGGAGATAAGAAGCTGTCCCCTTCTGTTGCTACTCACTGTAAAGTGCTGGTTCATTTTCCTGTGAATTACTTGCATTGAAGCCCAATAGTCCTATCTGTATAGCTAAGTGTAAGAATACTTTTTAGGGACTTCCCTGGCAGTTCAGTGGTTAGGACTCCACACTTCCACGGCAGGAGGCACAGGTTCCATCCCTGGTTGGGGAACTAAGACCCTATATGCTGCGTGGCACAGCCAACAACAACAACAAAAACTTTTTAAATATATATTTTTTTAATTTCAAATGCCAAGAGAAGTTACTTAACTTCCCTAAGCCCATTTCTTCAGCTAAGGCGAGGGAAAGGACCACCCGAAAGGATGGAAGGTAACTCTGCCCAGCACTCAAGCAGGACAGGGACTGGGGGCTGTCCCCACTGGCCAGAATGCAAATCTAGTAATTTCAGGCGGCCTTGGGCAGGAGGCTCAGAAGGCTCTCGCCTCAGCAGTGTGGGGAAAAAATGACTCCTACACTGAAAGCTCCTCCAGTCCCACGCAGCAAATCTTCAAACAAGTATCAATAGGATCTAACTGTCCCTGGTAACCTAACAGCATCCCAGAACAAAGCTAAAAAAATATGTCTAGGAATACAAAGATATCCAGCCCCCAGGGGAAAATCATAATGCTGGCATCCAATCTAAAATTACCAGGTGTGCAGAGAATTGGGAAAATCCAACCTATAGTGAGGAGACAGAGAACAGATTCATGGCTCCCATGGTTTGAGGTGTGCAGGGTGAGGGTGACTATCCAGGGGAAGCTTGAGGCAGATCTTTACGGTAATGGAACAGTTCTGCACCTTGACTGCTGTGGTGGTTTTTTATATATATATCTCTACACATATGACAAAATGGCATAGAACTACACACATTAATGTCAATTTCCTGGTTTCCATATTGAACCATAAGTTATGTAACATGTAACCTTTGGGGGAAACTGTGTAAAGGTACAGGGACCTTCCCATACTATTTTTGTAACTTTCCATGAATCTATAATTATTTCAAACTAAAGAGTTTAAGAAAAGATGCAAAAGGTACACATCATAAGAGGAGATTGATATATATGATTATATAAAAGTGCAACAAGAACAATTTGATTGGGAAAAAACACACACATACCGTGAAAAAGCTGATAAAAATCACTATCCTTATCACAAAAGGCTAGCTTTCTTAACATAAACTATAAATTATTAAGAAAAATATTTCCAAATCAATAGAAAAACGGGCAAAGGAAATAACCATATAATTCAGAGAAAAATACAAATGACTCCTAAAAATTAAAAGCTGATCAAATTTACTCACAAGAAAAATGCTAATTAAAATTGCAAGAAAGAAGATACAATTTTTTGCCAATCAGGTTGGCAACAACCAAAAACTTTGATTTACCAGGGCCTCGCAGCACAAAAGCAAAACTTTGATAACATACAATGTTTAGAAGGGTGTGGGGAAACAGATACTCTTGCACATGGCTAGAGGGTAAACTGGTCAAACTGCTACAGGCGCAAGTCCATATAACCTTTGCCCCGGCAATTTCACATCTAGGAATTGATTCTACAGATACACGCACACATTTGTGAAATGCAACGTCCAAGGTTATTTGCTGCAGCACTGTCGGTAAAAGACTGCAAATAACCTAAACATCTGCATGAGGGCAGCACAGCCATCCAGGACGGTATTATGTAGTCATAAGAATGAGACACCTCTATATAGTAATGTGGACAAATCTCTAGATACACTGTTAGGTAATGTCATATGTATTAAATACTTTTTAAAAAAGAAAATATTCTTATATGTTTCCGTATGCACAGAATTCATCCATAAGGACACATGAAAACCTGATACCCCTGGTTATGTCCAGGGAGGGATGGTGGGGGATTTGGGGCACAGAGGCTAGAGAGAAATACTTACTTTGTATATTTTTTTGTACCTTTTAAAGTTTGTACCATGCATGTTTTCTACTTTTAAAAGTTACTTTTTAATTGACTACGAGATTAACTTAATCTGAAAGAATGATAAATTACTAAAACCGCTGATGCAAGTTTAATTTGTTACAGTTGAGGTATGGAGTCCAGATCATAGGAAGCAAATGTCCCAACTGATCGCTCTTTGGTTATATTTAACATGGAATATTGCATTCAGTTCTCAGCACTGCATTTTTTTGAGAGGCAGCCTCAGAAGAGAATCTCCAAAGGAGAGAGACCAAGATAGTGAAAGGCCTAGAAGCTAAATGATATTACAAAAACTGTGGGGGCGGGGGGATGGGATAGACGGGGCAGAGGGGAGTGGAGAGGAAGGAGACAGGGACTCCCCAGAGAGTTCACTGTCATAGTATTGGACCCTGGGATCTTTTGGCATTTAAGAGCAGAAATGTTAGAAATGTCCAGTTCTTCCAATAAAAGCCACTCAAAAAGAGAAATGGAGAGAAATGCGCATTAACCAAGCAACTGGATCTAAGGGGTAAATATGAAAACCGGGAAACAGTCACTAGGAAGAAAAGCTGTGAAATCTGCTTAAGCAGCAAACGGAGGAACCTGGAAGCCTCAAAGCACATAAAAGCTTCTCATCGACCAGTAAGGATATCTCTGCCTCTGTCGAGGCTGCAGACAGCTGCTCTGGAGAAATTTCCACTCGATCCTTCCTCTTATCAGAACGCCGCAAGATGATGACAGAATGAATGTGAACAATTCTGACGGCGTCAACCTAAAGGAAAATCCACAGAAACGTTTACTTCTGTCTCTCTCGAATAACATCTCTCCCTGCAATTACGGGACTGCATCGTATTACATTATCAGGTTAAAGTTTCCATCTTAGAAAACAGGCATTTTTTCTCATGAATAACAGAACGTTTCAAATAAAAGACATCCGACCTCAGTATATACATTTCAAAACAAAAATATAAAGGCTAATGTTTAGATCAAGGGAGGACTTTTGCAATGATCAACTAACAATCATTTGATTTCCAACTATGTGCAGGAATACAAGTCAGAGTGCTGACAATCCAAGTGTTCAAAATGCTAACATGTGGTTGCACAGCAAGAATCATACACGAAACTACACTAAAATAACGCAGTAAATAAATGCTGCAGGAGCCCAGAGGAAAGGAGTCTCTTAGATTGGAAAAAAGTCTTTACAGAAAAGGCAGACGAGTGTTATCTATTTCCTGATTGTCGTGTGTGTGTGTGTGTGTGTGTGTGTGTGTGCACACGCACACATAGATAGAATTTCTGTAGATGCCAAATAGACGTGAATGACATGTTTGGGAGACAAATTGGCCGACTCATTTAGGTAGTACAGAACTTGAGGTGGAATGGCAGACAGTAAGGCTAAGAAAGAAGGTTAGAGTGAAAATATGCAAGGTCTCAAATGCCAAGCCACGATCTGCAGGATGACCTAGAAGGAAGGACATTATTTCAGAGAGCTTGACCATGAAGCACTGGACTAAGTGTATGTCAGAGATGGAAGAAACAGACTTGAGATTCATTAAGAAGCAAGGATCCACGAGATTTGGTAGCTTATGGACCATGGGTGATACAGGACAGGAAACTGTCAAGGATGACTCTGAAGTTTCAGGGTTGAAACTAGGTAGAACAGAGGAGGCAGATCTAAGTTTAGAAAGGATCAAGAAGGAAGAAAGATGAGGGTGTTTTCAGATGAGCTGAACTGAGATGAGAGGATGTAAATAAAGGCAAGGAATAGTGTGGGGAGGGGGAGCAGAGGTCCAGGGTGAATCCAGGGGGATACCCATGGTATAGGATGGGGTACAATAAGAGGAGCCAGGAAGGAAGACAGCAGTCAAAACCAGAACAATGAAATTGTTCAAGAGTTTCAGGAGAAAAGGTGGGTATGGCATTGCCAGACGTTGCCCGGACAAGGGTGAAATCTGAGACAAGATTTTGAAGTAACCTATAGACCTACACTGTGCAACATAGCAGCCATGAGGCACGTGTGGCTACTGAGCTTCAAATGTGGTTCCCTTTCATGCCTTTTTTCACCTCATGAACTCTTTCATAGACTTTAAATTCCTTGCTCATCCTATAAAGAATGAATCATTCTACCCTCACATACAACTTTTCTTATAATACACACACGTGTCTGGCAGGCACAGAGTATACAATAAGGAAAATCAAAAGCAGACAGAAAGACACTTTACCTTCCAAGGAGCAACAAGACAAAGAGCTGACTTTTGAACAGAAACAATCAAAGCATAAAGAGAATGGGTGACATGTCAGAGTGCAAAAAGAAAAGATCTGCCAACCAAGAACTCTATGAAGAGTTCTTTGAATGAGAACATATCCCTCAAAAATGAAAGTAAAATAAAGACGTTTTCACATGCAAAAAATTGAGAGATCATTATCAGCACAGAAAATACTAAAAAGAGAAAGGAAAATCCCAGATATGAAAGAAGGAATGAAGAACACTGTAAAGGGTAAAATATGTGAGTAAATACAAATGTAATGCTAACTGTACAAAACAGTAATAACAATGTCATGTGGGGGGACTTCCCTAGTGGTCCAGTGGTTAAGAATCTGCCTTCCAGTGCAGGGGAAGCAGGTTCGATCTCTGGTTGGGAAACTAAGATCCCACGTGCCGCAGGGCAACTAAGCCCGCGCACCACAACTACTGACCCCGTGTGCCACAACTAGACAGCCAGCATGCCGAAATGAAGAACTCATGTGACGCAACTAAGGCCCGATGCAGCCAAAAATAAATAAATAAAAAGTCACTCTGCCCTTTAAAAAAGAAAACAAAAACAAAAAAAAACCCCCAAAAAACAATGTCATGTGGGGCTTAAAATATCCAAATAATTAAAATGCATGAAAACAATAATCCAAAAGGTGGGAGGATGCAAATGAAATTTAAATGTTCTAAAGTTCTAGTACTATCAGTGAAATGGTAAAAATAGTAATTTGTATTAGACTAACAAATTAAGAATGCATATTGTAATATGTAGGATAACGACTAAAAGGAGAGTAAAAAATGTTATAACTGATTAATGGAGGATCAAAGGAGAGTAATAAAATATACTGATGAGTCCAAAAGAAGTCAAGAAAGGAGAAAAAAACAAAACAGAGAAGTGGGTCAAATAGAAAGCAAAAATATGACAGCTATAACATATATATGTATATGTGTGGGGGGCATATACATATATAATTACATTAAATGTAATTGGACTAAATAGTCCAATTGAAAAGGTTATCAGATTGGATTTTTTAAACTATATGCTGCTAATAAGAGACACACTTGAAAATATTAGTACACAGAAAGGCTAAAAATAAAAGGATGGAAAAAGATATGGCATGCCAACATTAATTAGAAGATAAGGTTGCTGAACTCATGAAGTTTAATATCTAATTTGCAGGTACAAATTGACATAGAATTCAAGATGAGGACATGGACTCTTGAAAAATAAAATTACATCATTAAGACTGGGAATGTACTTTAGTAGGAGTTGATGCCCAGCATGAATTTTCTCTTTCTCAGAGAAAGTTTCAGTGCCTAAGAGGAATGCATAAAAGAAGTTCAGGATAGGGTGGTGAGACGAGCCCAGGAACAGATCATAAACAAAATGAAACAAGCATAAATAAAAGTCACAAAGGACTGATGGATGTCCCTGAAAGTCACAGGTAGCTGAAGGGTTTGAGGAACAGACTGGTATGGTCATAGTCACACTAGAAGTAAGATATTACAGCTGAGCTAGATTGGTCCCTACGCTTTTCCAGTCTTGGAATTAAGGTACTAAAGCCCAGTTCCTTTGGCTCTTCTGCCTTGGTACAGATCAAAGGTCAGCAAACTATGGCCTGCTTGGCCTCCCTCAGGTCAAATCTGGCCATGTTCATTCATTTATGTTCCAGTAGCTGCTGTTGCACTACACTGGCAGAGCCGAGGAACTGCAGTAGAAACTGTATGGCCCGCGAAGCTAAACATTTACCATCTTGCCCTTTACAGAAAGTCTGTGCCCCCTGGCATGGCCCTCCATGGATCACAGGCAGGTAACACTAATTTCCTCCTGTAGGGGATGTATGTTAATCATACAACATGTATTTATCAAGTATGTATTATATGTGAGGCACTACATGAGGGCCTGAGTATACAAAGATAAACAGGATACAGTAGTCCCATCCAGGAAGACAGACAGGTAAACAACTCTAAGACAACATATATGCACTGCAATAGATATGCTCAAGGAGCTAGCCTACAGGTCAGGACAGGTTCCTTCAAGGAGGCAGGTGGCACCTGGGCTGAACTGCAAGGAATAAGGAGTTAGCCAAGCAGACTCATGTTCTCAAAAGGTCACATCCTAAGTAGTCAGAAGAAAAGACTAGAGGTGAGACAGACTCACGGCAAGGAGACCAGTGGAGAGGCTGATGCAGTATTCCATAAAGGAAGTGATAAGGACCTCAACTAGGGTAGCAATTGTTGGGATGGTGCATTGGAAACAAACGGGAAAGCAATCTACATTAATGGTTCTGAATGGCAGGCAGTGGTTCCCAAACTTGGCTGCACATTAGAATCACCTGGGGAGCTTTGTAAACTCCTGCCACACAGGTCTCACCAAATACCAACTGAGTCAGTATCAGGATTTTGTAAAGATTACTGGGTGATTCCAAGGTGCAGCCAGGTATGGGAACTACTATGGCAGGAGGAATGCTGGAGGAGAGGGTTTGAGGAAGAGGAAAGGTTCAGTTTTGAACACGTTAGTTTAAGATACCTGTGTCTGGATAAACGTGGATGTCCAGAAGGCAGTGGAGTATGAAGTTCTGGAGCTTTGGGATAACTCATACTAACCATCACCTACTGGCCATTAACAACAAGTCAGAATGGCCAATGTCATGCGTCAGGCACTTGGAAAGTGCTTTTCGTGTATTAATTTAATTAACTCTCCCCATGACCCAGTGAGGTTGGTACTATTGTTATGCCCATTCTACAGATGAGTGTTTTACACACATTACCCAGATCCAACTCTCCCAACAATTCTATGAAACTGGTGGCTGTCATTATCCCTGTTTTGCAGATAAAGAAAGCAAAGCTCACAGATGTTAAGTAACATGTCCTAAGTCACACAAGTATCAGAGAAAGTATTTGAAGACAGACCTGTCTAACCTCAATGTCTGCTGCAGGTAAAGCCATAGGGGAGGTAAGGCTGGCCAGGAAGACATTCTGGGAAGAGGAGGAGGTGAAGGCAGAAACTTGGAGAATCCCAATATTTGATGCATAGGCAGAGGAGGAAGATTCCATAAAGGATGAGAGAGAGAGGGGAGGAATGCTAGACACAGCAAAAACAAAACAAATAAAACACCCTGTGAGAGTTCAGAGTTCTGAGGACAAAGATTAAGTAAGATAAGCACCAAGGAATAATCCACTGATGGAGCAATGAGGAGGTGGCTGGAGAGGTAGAACTGCAAACTACAGGGTGGTTGCTTTCACTGGAGAAGGTAAATAAGGAATGATTGCAGCCTATTCTTTTAAGAGGTCTGACTATTAAAGGAAGGATACAAGAGCAGTTAACTACAGGAAGATGCAGGATTGAGAAGTTATTTTTCTTTCCTTTCTGAAAATGAGAGTAATTTAAGCACAGTTGTATCTTAAGGGAAAAAAGCCAGATGACAGGAATAGGTTGAAGACTCAGAAGAGAGACAAGATATTTGATAAGCAAGGTCTTTGAAGAAGCTGCAGCTCTGGATGGGAAGTGGACTTCTTTCCTTGATTACTCTGGAGAGTAATTTTTTGTAATTATTGCAGGGTAATAATTAGATGGAGTTGTTGCCTGATAGCTTTTATCACCGCCATTGTCTGCTTGGTAGGAGAAGAGGACATAATTTATTTTTATTGTATTTTACAAAACCATTGGTCTGCAACAGGTTGGGAAAAAATTAACTGGTCCTACACCACAATTAGGTTGAGAAGCATTATACTCGACCATAAAAGCTCGAGCATGCCAGAAAAGGCAGGGCAGGGGGACTTCCCTGGTGGTCCAGTGGTTAAGACTCTGCACTCCCAATGCAGGGGGCCCGGGTTCGATCCCTGGTCAGGGAACTAGGTCCCACATGCCAAAACTAAAGATCCCACACGCAGCAACGAAGATCATGCGTGCCACAACTAAGACCCGTGCAGCCAAATAAATACACATTAAAGAAATAAAAAGGAAAGAAAAGGCAGGGCGGGAGTGCAGACAGGTTGCCTGTAAGCAGAGAGGGGTTGCCTGAGTAGATACTGGGACTTGGGATAAAAAGATAACAATGATGTGAACCAGATCTCAAGGATGTGAACCAGCAAGGTCTCAAGGAAGATGGGAGAAGGGCCAGAAACCCCGCAGAGGACAGCAAGGAGGAGAGCTGACAGTGGTTACTCATCCTGATCAAGTAGTAATAATTTGCTAGAAAGAATAGAAAATTAGGTCTCATTCCTACTGAGTAGATTCTTCATCTGCTTTTCCTAGAGAGAACACCCCACCCAGCCAAACGTGGGTCTGCATGAACTGGGTTAACCCTGGCTGAGATCATCAAACAGAATACAGAAATCCCTCCCCAAGTGCAAGTTTTCATCATGCAAAATTATAGCTATAGCACACGTACCTTTTCAGCAACTGTGCGCATATCAGTTCCAGTATATGTAAATTTGGGGTCACTCCTTTTGGGGATAAATTAGAAAAAAAGGGAACTGAGGTTTGGAATATAAAAAGGTATTAAAGCAAAGTAACAGGAATAGCAGTTTTTGCAATGAAACAGCAGAGACAAAGGAAGAGGAGGGAAAGTAAACTGAGGCTAGAGCTGTGCTCATATGTCTGTTAGAAGGACTCTGAGACATATGCTTAAGTGGCGAGTGCATAGTTTTCATGGGCAAAGCTAAAGTCCTATAATCCTGGGTATTAAGGAGGTGAGTTTGACAAGGAGAAACTGCTGTGCTCTGACGTTTAAATAAAGGTAGACCAAAGCTTTCACCGCCTCAAGCATTCAAGCCGCTGTGGATCTCTGAGATCACTGTAGGGTCCACCAGGGGGAGGCAGAAAGCCATTGACAATTTAGATAGAGAAATGGATTAATAGGGGGAAATGTCTCCTCATATGCACATTATCTGCCACAGAGAGCTTTCACAGGTTCACTTATGATCTTGGCTCCCCCAAACATATTTTTCACATAGGATCATACATATCTCAACTGAAAATCCTCCTACTAGAAAGTAAGGTGGAAAGCAACTTTCAGGGTTGGGGTGGAATTGAAACTGTGTTCTTGAGGGAGCTCCACAGTCATAATGGTAACTTAAAATACAACCTGTACAAAACATTGCGAAAGTTGTGATAATTTTGAGTTAACAATGACAAAGAGATCAAAAGATAGGAGTAAAGAAATATAGTCTTACCTTGGGTCATCATTCAACTAGAGTGGGAAAGAGCAGAAAACATTATTGATCACATTAAGTGTATTAGATGTACATGGATGCAGATAATATGAAAATTAGGTTATGTGTTCCTGTACACCGGCACGAAAGACTGGAGAATTCTTACTTCGGATTGCCAACAAGTAAGCTCTATTTCCTCATCCTCTTTCACCCCTCTGCAATATTTAACGCAGTGGAAACTTGGGATTCTTGGAAACCCTCACCTGTCTTGGGTTATTTGGAACCGAACCCTCAAAATGATTCCTAGAGGGAAGAGCGGAGGCGAGGCTAGGGGCCCTAATCGTGGTCAGCTGCTTCCTGATACACTGATGTCCTCATTATAAAAGATCGTCTTTCTGATCTGACTTGCAGTTTTGGTCAATGGGTTTATAACTCCAGATCTAAAGAAAAGCCACAGACTACAAGAAAAAGTGAGCCTTCCATCCCTCCCCCCCACTCCCCGAGGCTTAGGAGGATCGCTGGTGGCTTGCAGAAGGGTAAAGAAGCCTTAAGCGACGCGAGGAAACGGGGGCCAGGCGACAGGACCATCCAAAGGATACGTCCAAGGATCTGAGTCAGGAGTGCCTGTGGCCTCCGCAGCCCTGGGCGCTGGCAACACCCAACCAGGGGACACGGTGGGACTGCTCAGCAGGGTTCCGGCCGGGCTTACTGGATGACTTACCTCCCCTATGCACAGCCCCATCACCTCCTCCTTCTCTGTGCTCAGAGCGTGGTTGAGACAAACTAGGAAAGCATCCGACTCCAGATGAACCGCCTGCACCGCCTGCACTACCTGCACCGCCATCTTGATCTGGCCCTGCTCACGTCCGCCTCGGGCCCACTCGGGCCTGGCCAACCGGCTGCTCCGGCGCTTGGGTTCCGTGGGGGCGGGGCCTGGGGCGCGGGGCGGGGCGGGCGGGCGCGCGGGGGCGGAGCTTGGGACGCGGGGGCGGGGCCGGCCCGGCGGCACCTGGGAAACGCCCGCGCCGGTTGGGGCAGGCGTGGCCGTCGGGGCAGAGGGCGGTGGCCGGCCGCGGTCTGGACGTCGGGCCGGGCGCGGGGGGCGGCAGGGAGGCGGCGCTCTCGGGTCGCGGGCGGACGTGGTCTGTGAGGAGCGCCCGGACGGCCGGGCCGGCGCCTCCTGAGCGCCGGCGCCCATTTTGCCCGCCCGCCGAGAAGAGCCGTGCGCGGCCTACACGCTCCGGGGACCTCCCTCAGGCGGCATCGCCGCGCGCGCCGGCCTTTCGAGCCCAAGGGACGCTCTTTTGAAATTCGGTCCTGAGTTAAGGTTTTCTTTTATTTTGTTTTGTTTCCAAGTTAGGGGCCCTGAATTTGGGACCACTCTCTTTCCCTGGACCACTTCCGGTGGCCGGCCCGCGCCCCGTAACTTCGGTTCGGTGACCTCGGCCCGGAATGCCCCTCGGCTCGCCCCGGGCTCACGTCCCGATCCCGGCTTGAGTGGCCCGGGGTGGGTGACCTGAAGTTGTAGCCTCGCTGCTCTCGAGGCGGATAATTAGCCCAAGAAACACTATATTCATGTGAGTAACCTCTTGGCAGAAACAGTGTTATACTGTGTCTGAAAAAGTATCACTCCTAAGCTTGGCGGCTGCTACTTTCTCCAAAGGCTTTTAGGTATTTATTTGTTCGATACAGGGAAGGGGAAAGGGGAACTGAAGTTTCTGTTCGAGGTCGGATGTATCGCAGATCGCAGCAGATATGCACAAGTTTCCTCAGCTCGCCTTGTCTCGGTGATATCAGACCTGGTGAAATTATATGTAAAAGTAATTTTCTTTTGAGGTGTGATAAACGTGCAATAGGGGACAGTACACATCTCCCACTCCCGAGGCTAGGAATTACACGCGGATTCTGGGAACGATTCAAAACCAAAGAAAAATCTATGCCGTGCTGCCGCCACGGCCAGTCAGTGCCTCTGTGGGTTTGATCTGCTTCTCTGTTCCATGTGTAGTTGGGAGACAGGCGGACAGGGCAGTACTGGAAAGGGAACATGCCCAGGGTGCTGCTGGAGGAGGTGTTGATGCTTTGCTCTTTTCTCCCAAGTCAGTTCCAACCCCGATCTCCCCACAAATAGGGCCCACGTCCAGTGGAACTATCTGGAACATCCATGCCAGCAACCTCCATTTTTACCTAATGTTTAAGAATCATATTGCACATCCTTCCATGATTAATTTTGATAATGATGAAGCTGGGGCGAAATTTCATGTGTGCAATTACACTGGACCCATCTAATTTTTCTCTTAAGCTTCAATCTTACAGCATATATTGTTTTCAATGGCTATTCGCGGCTAGTATGCCCTGCGCTGATGGTGCAAGTATGGCTGTTGTTATTTTTATGTTTTGTGATGGGACGTCTTGCGTTTATAAGCACTTTTAGGCAGCTTCGAGAAGAAAAACACCTTTTGTCTATGGTTGGTGTTAGTCAATCTCATATCCCACAATGATATTCTCTACCTTTTATAATGCTCATGGCTGCATTTTACAGCTCTAAAGTTTAATTGGAGTAGAAAAAAAACTATTAACATTTATGGCAAGCTTATCATGTGCTAGACACTCTACTAAGCATTTGTATACCTTGTATGTGTAAACTGCCCCAATTGGAATCAGCCTCTGCAACTTCCTAGCTGTGTTACCTCATGCAAGTTAGCTAACTTCTCTGTGCCTTACTTCCCTCATCTTTAAGTGGGGGTAATAATAGTATCCATCTAATGGGTGACTGTGAAGATTAAAAGAGTCAATATATAAACATGTAGGAAGTGCTAGGTAAGTGCTGACAGTTATAATTAATTTGTTCTTTAATTCTCATTTGACATCTTAGAAAACTGGAGTGTAGAGAGTGTAACTTATCCGAGGTCACAGAGCTAGTAAGTGGCAAAATCAGCATTCATACACAGGCTGGGCTGACTCCAGGGCTTGGTAACTTCACCCATTGTAAGTAGATGAGTTTATTAATTGACTTCAAATAAAGTAAGTGTATTCAACTGATTCATGTTTAAAAACTGTTCAAACACCTGGAAATTAAACCAAATTATACTTCTTTTAAAAGACACAAAATGATTCATTCTGTAAATGAAAAATAATGGTTTTACTTGCATTACCTACCTAAGCAAGCCCTTCTGTGTGGTCTATCCTACTTAAGACATAGTTCACAAACTGCCTTATTAAGAAATATTCTGTCTAGGCCAGTGTGGTCCCTGGCCGTGGCATCAAGGTAACCCCCACGGGGACAATCTTTTTTAGTGCATTCATGGGTAATAAAGGTATATAAATACTTCTTTTTTTTTGGCCGTGCCATGCGGCATGCAGGATCTTAGTTCCCCGACCAGGGATCGAACCTGTGCCCCCTGCATTGGGACCACGGAGTCCTAACCACTGGACCACCAGGGAATTCCCTATAAACACTTTTTTGAATCCATTTGAATTTGCAGCTGGTAGTATTCCTTCAGTTGAGTGGAACAGGTTTATGTTCTGTGTTTTGTATTGCACATTGTACCTAAGTTTATCTCGAGGTTTTCAGAGATTCATCTTGGTTCAAGGGGTCCTGAATTTTGTGCACAACTGTCATATGGAGGAGAATGTTCTCTAGTCAAATAAATTTGGGGAATGTTAAAATAAAGTTTCTTTACTGCATAAGTTGCCAGAGGTTTTACTGTACTTATGTTCTTTATGATTCTACAAGATTCCCAAACTTATTTGACCAAGGAAAAAGTTAGGGGCAAGTGTTCCAAGGATCACTTTTAGGGAAACTGTATTCCATTCATACAACCTGCGATTTTGTGGCTTTGATCTTAATCCCTCTCACTGAGCCTTGGCTTTTCTCTGCTGAGGCTCTTGATTCGTGCTCACAGGGCAGCTTCTCAGTCCCTTGATCACTGCAGTTGCCTTTCGCTGGGCCTTCATGCTGTCTCTGGTAGCGCATGCAAGTCCAGGGTTGTGTGCTGGCATTTGTCCCAGGTTCATCCTGCTGATGCCCAGCATGTTGTCCTTCAGGTCACAGCAGCACACCACGCTGCCTTTCTTCTGAGAATATTTTGTAGTGACTCATAGGCCTCTTTGTAGTGATTCTTACTAACTCAGAGCATCCAATTTGTTTGCCCTCTATGCCAGTGGAATTATTTCCTTTTAATGTCGATGTAACCAGTAAAATTTTGCTTTTCATTGAAAACAGATTTAAATGTCAATGTGTCAACGTATTAGTTGTTGCTAGGACCTATCTGTGAAGTTGAGATGGTCCTAAAACCTTTAACATTTGGTTTCTACTTTGAGGGGGGGCACGTGTTTCTTTTGTACTCAAAATTCAGACTTTAATATATTTTATTTTGACATTAGTATTTACTGGGTTTTGTTTTTATCTCTCCTTTCCAAAATCTTGGGGAGGAAGAGAGGCAGAACAATTGTATCTGCTAAATGGAAAAAAATGGCTTTGAACAAAATAATGTATAGCTATATAACAGACCCAGAGGGTCACTCCCTACCCATGCTCATGTGGCCTTTGCCTCCCCTCTCTACTCAGCATACGTATCCATCCACTCACAGGAACACTGTTTGACTAGTATTTGAGGCTTAGGGTGTCCAGTGCTGTATTATTCCTTCTGTTGAGGTGCTTATAACACTGTACTGGGGTGGGGGGGGCGCGGACAGGACTTGTGAAATAAGCAGAGCAAAATGTGAAGCAATTTATAATTAGCAGTCAAATCTGAGTTTTAGTTTAGACATAAATGCTACAGTATTCATAAGAGGCAGGAAGTTTTCATCAAGAAGGCAGGCACCTGCCCTCTGTGGTAATAGTACTGAGATAGGCAGAGAGGCCCGGGGAGGAACATTAGGCGAGTGGAAAGCGAGAGCAAGGATACGGCGCTAGACATGATGAACCTGGTATCGGGGGAAAGTTGGTCTCAAGTACAGTGGTAGTGGTGCTTGCTGGAAATGGTGACAGGTGGGATGCACCAACTGAAGAAGAGGAAGAAGTCCACGATAACTCACAAGTTTTGAGTCCGCAGGATCAGGAGAGGCTGTGTTGCCACTGCGAGAAATCAGGATTTGGTTTAGGAGAAGGTGTTCTGCTTTAGGTGAGTTTGAAATGAGAGAGCGCTGTAAGACAAAAGCTACGATGGGCTCAGAGTCAGGTCCACTCAGGGTGCAATGGGCGAGGCAAGTGTGATGCTCATAAATTATTCACTACAATCAGACCATTTCCTAAGTCTATAGAAGATATTTTCCACTTACCTTTTAGGGAAGGTAAACCAGCAATGTTAAAGAAAAACAACAACAAATCAGACTCAGATTGTTGTTCTTGAAAAGAAGGCTTGGTTCAGCTCAATTAGTTCTTCTTTCTGGCATCATCCTGTGTTCTGGCATCTCGTTTCCTCTTGACAATCTCATTTGAGGGTTTAACAACCTCCCAAGTTGTGCTGCAGTCTCTCTCTTACCTAAAGGCCGCCTAACGGGAATAGGAGGCCTCTGTTTTTTGGAGCAGATCCCCCAATGCCGTGTCTGCACTCTGCCCAACATAGACACCCAGTGAAAGCACGCTGCGACGCTGTAAGCTGGCTCCAAAAGGTTCATTCCTGTAAAATGCAGCTCAAGTTGTTGTGAGGCCCTGAATGAGACCCAGACCTGGGCAGAGGATCCTTATGGGGTCGGAGCTGAGTCTGCGTTATGGAAAGAGTTTGCCCAGAGGTGTGCTTCCTTTACACCTCCCAAAGGGCAGATGGGCTTTTCTGACCTTCTGACTTGGGAAAACAGAATTTAAACCCACGCGTCTATGGAAAAATGGGCTCCTGTGACATCCTGAAGCATTATTAAAGTGAAACAAGGACCCTGTCTCTCAGCTCTGAATCATCACGATCCCCAGGGTCTGTTGCAACGATGCGACCATAAGTATTTTCCCTAAAATGAAAACTCCCTTCTGGAAATGCCTAGCCATTATAAGTAGCCTTTCTAAGCAAACTGATAAATAGGTCGTTTGCCCTTAAAACAAACTTCTAATTTCAATTTAGAAAGCCATGCACATTACATGATTTGACCTTCACAGTCTTACCTTTTAAAATGGAAACTGCTTGGAAGGGGCTTTTACCTGGAGAATATGGCATGCATGTGTCTGTTATACTGCTTTCCTGCCCAAATAAGTGTGCCCTTATGCGCACTCCTGTGCATATTCCGTTGCTCACTGCATTTTGTCAGATGCTGCTTGCTGAATGCAAAGACTGTGAGACCACTGCCCGGCTTCCTGTAGCGCTAGGCCCACATTTCCACGGAACCCCTCACCTAGCAGAATTCTTGAGTGCTTCGCAGTCAGCAGCATCACCCAGGGTTCTGTCTGAGTGTCACTTCAGTGTCTGCCAGGCAGCTTCAGACATCCTCAGTTCTGTTTAGGCTGTGCAGATAGACATAGGTGAGGTTTGCTTCTAGTTGGTGGTTGCTAGTACCAGGTCACCTTGCTCATTGGTGAGTTCATTCCAACCCCAAAAGTCACACCTGTGTCCTGTGCGCGGGTGCTGCAGGCTTAGGTGGAGAAAAGCAGGGCTAGAATTGGAATCCAAAGCCCAGGATGGCAGGAGAGGATGTGGGGGCTCCACCCGATCACCTCTGGGTTCACCAAGAGGGTATCTACCGCGACGAACACCAGCGCACGTGGGTGGCCGTCCTGGAAGAGGTAACTGTTTACATTTTGTTTATTTCTTTCTTGATTTTTGCTTTCAAGCAACTTGGTTTCTAACCAGTCTCAATATCCTGAAGTCTTTGGTTTTATTTTTGATCGTTTCTTTCCATTAGGAGACGAGTTTCCTAAGGGCACGAGTTCAGCAAGTTCAGGTTCCTTTAGGTGACGCAGCCAGGCCAAGTCACCTTCTCACCTCCCAGCTACCTCTCATGTGGCAACTCTACCCCGAGGAGCGCTACATGGATAACAACTCTCGCTTGTGGCAGATCCAGCATCATTTAATGGTACACATGTTGCTTAATAATTTTTCATTGTACTGGGACTCTTATAACAGAGTACTCTATAAACTTTTCTTTTTCTGACAGGTCAGGGGAGTACAGGAGCTGTTGCTTAAGCTTTTGCCTGATGATTAATCTGGTATGTACTTCTTTTTCTCCCCTGTCCCCACCCACCTTCTTCTTTTTCACCCTATTCGATTGTGGTGATTTTAATGATCTTTTTTTTCCAGGTGCTGGGATTCTAGGAAGATATGCCCCTCTGTTCTGTTCAGTATATGGCAATCACGTCATCCACCACTGCAGTGCACCCACCTGTGGGCCTGTGGGGAGGGAGTGGGTTGAAAAACTGCTCAAGAACACAGAAGTTTAGGAAGGGTCATGAAGAACACCGAAAGTGGAACTGCAGAGAAAGGGTTATGCAGGCAGAAAGCAAGTCAACAAAAGCACTTAGTTAGGATACGTAACTTGAAATTGACTCCTTTGGAAATTGCCATAGAACCGTTAATGGACATCATCAGCTGGAACTGGGATCTGATGAATCCCACAAAAGTCAGCACCTGCTACAGAACAGATGCCCTGATCACCAAGGACTTGGTACTGATTTAGAGAGAAGAGAGCAGCTCCTAGCAGCATCAACATCTATTTGTCGCTTATTTGCCCTGCAGCAATTCACCTGCCTTTCCTTCTCCCATCCTGTAAATATCCTAGGTTTTGCTCCAGTGTTTCCCATCCCAGTACTGACCTAACTTGGATCTACTAAGAACTTAGGGGGCTCTGAGGAAAAAAAAAAAAGGGGAGATCATTTGCATTAATGAAATTAGCTACAAAGGCTCCTGGGCCTTTTTCCTTTCTGAAATTGTGTCTTCAAATTTTTAGAAGTTGCTGATCAGAATCGGTGGGCACTTAAATTTATTCTCTGGTTACAAATATTTTAAATAAGTTGGTTTCTGTAAGAACTCCAAAAAACGTTTTAGCTGCTTACCTAGCACCTTTCTCAGGAAGTAATAATAGCACCAAATATTGCTGATTCACTACCTGATAAAGATTATTTCCTGAGTTAAAATACTCATAGCAGTTTGTATACATTAAAAGAAGGGTTTTACTTTTTTAAAAATCTTGGGAATAATAGCTATCATGTGTTGAGTCCTTACTGCCTTCCAGGCACTGTTCTATGCACTTTATATACTGTATCACGTTTAATCCTTCCATCAATGCTTTCAGGTAGGTATGATCTCTATTTTACACACAAGTAATAAGGAAAAAGGCTCAAGGAGTTAAATCATTTATCAAGAGTGGTTCTCTGAGTGACAGAGCCGGGCAGTGGGCCGACTTGTCAGGCTGCAGCGCCGGCTCCTCTAGCCCAACGTTGGTTTACAATAGTCAAGATGAGTTGAAGTCAAGGGGTTTTTTTCCCTATGTAAAGCTATTTATATCTTCCAAGCCAAATGGAATATTATAAAAATACAGTTAATTCATCCTATGAGCAGGAAGAATATTTTTTAGTGTAATTGTTTTCCAGCAATTGTAAGAGCATACTGCTTGTCTCAGAAGAAAATTCCATCGAGGGGCTTTAAAGTCTTTATGTATAAAAGACAAAATAAAAATCATTTTTCTTATTTTAGTTTTCTGGATATGCCGCAGAAGGATCCGTGCCAGAAACAAGCCTGTGAAATACAGAAATGTTTACAAGGTAGTATGTTAAATGCTTTTCTATATTTTTCAACTTTATCTGTGAACTAACCAGAGAACAATTTTTCTTTTTATCAGCAGACTATATTAACTCCTCTCAGAATGTAATATTTCTGTAATTAACTTATCCTAAAGATTTTCCTCACTGTGTCATCAAGGATGGCAGAAAATAAAAAGTGGTATGACCTAAGCTTGGGGTTTACAATCCTGGTTGTACATTCAGAATCACCTGGAGGGCTTCAAACACTTGCCTAGCACAGTTAAATCAGACTCTGGGGGTGGGGTCTGGGCAGGAATCAGTCTAAAAAGCTAACCAGGTGATTTTAATGTGCAGCCAGAGTTGAGAATTACTAAGCTGAGCAAAGTCCTTTTTAAAAAAGACTAGTTTTAAGTGGGTTGGTTAGACTGCAGTGTGGCTGACAACTCACTTTTTAAAAGCAGTCAGGTTAGAAGGGATGGGGGTGAAAATACATTTGGAATTCAGGCAACTAACTCTTGAAGGCAAAAATAAATCAGCTAAAGCATATTTGATGTAAGTGATTTGTCCATTTTGTTTTAAATAAGCCGATAAATTTGACCATATGCTAGAGGATTTTACTTTTTTTTTTTTTTTGCGGTACGCGGGCCTGTCACTGTTGTGACCTCTCCCGTTGCGGAGCACAGGCTCCGGACGCGCAGGCTCAGTAGCCATGGCTCACGAGCCTAGCCGCTCCGCGGCATGTGGGACCTTCCCAGACTGGGGCACGAACCCGTGCCCCCTGCATCGGCAGGCGGACTCTCAACCACTGCGCCACCACGGAAGCCCCGATTTTACTTTTTTAAATCAGCAAATGATTACTAGCAGAACACACAGAAAAGGCTACAGGGCTATCTGAATTTGAAAGCTGACTTTTTGGATAATTTTTTCCCATTACTAAAGTAATAGATAGAGATGGATGCCCATGAAAATATAGAAAGGGAGGATGGAAAAATGTTCAGAGTTCACCCAAAGACTCACCACCAAAGAAAACCCTTGTTTGTATATTTCCTTTGACTTTTAACTTTCATTCTTGGACTTTTCATTTTATGGTGTAAGCAATCTTTTTAAAATCTTTTAATCTGAAATGTTAATGTAGAATAATAATGCCATTTTATTCATCCTTTTCTTCCCTTCCTCCAAATTTAAGAAAAAGGAAGGGGAATTCCCTGGAGGTCCAGGGGTTAGGACTCAGCACTTTCACTGCCGTGGGCCCGGGTTCAAGCCCTGGTCAGGGAACTAAGATCCCGCAAGCCTCGAAGCGTGGCACCCCCGCCAAAAAGAAAAGAATGTTCTTCCCAATTTCTTCTCCCAAATAAATTCTTACCTGATTCTATCTGATTCTTACCTGATTTGAATTAGCAACATACAGCTAAAGGAGAACACAAATCAAGTTAGAACTGGATACACCCCCCTCACTACAATGTGGGTGGATTGAGAGCTAGAAGAGCTACGAGTGAGCGTTAAGTACTCCCTGGATGACAAGCTCAGTTGTAAGGGCTTTAAATAATATTAAGCTTTAATCCTTTCACCCATGAGGTAGATACTACTGTGACCCATTTTTATAGATAGGGAAATCAACACAGAAGCTATGTAACTTGTCTAGGGTCACAGAACTATTAAGGGGCACAGTGATGGTTTGAACCCATTTGGTCTGGGTCCAAACCTGGACTTAGCCACCCAACCATACTCTCTAATCAGAATTGTCTTTCCTATCCCAGGCTAACTCCCATGCACCCCATTTTAGTACTGGGGGACTCATCACCTGCAGTTGACCTAGGACCTTTAGGTCAAGTCCTCGTTGACTTAGGGTCTATGTATAGCAGGGATCTGCAAATGTTTTATGTAAAGGACCAAACAGGAAATATTTTAGGATTTGGAAGTCAGGAGGTCTTTGGTGTGTGTGTGTGTGTGTTTCCAACCTTTTGCAAAACCCATTCTTAGCTCAGCTGTAAAAAAGAGTGGAATTCAACCCTGAGGCTGCAGTTTGCCAACCCCTAATGCGCAGACTTGGTAGGGAAGGTCCAGCAACCACCTTAAACTGAGTGCAAAATAATGTGCATGGTTCCTGCATTTCTCTAATTCACCAAATTAACAAAAGGGGTTAGTGACCAAACACACACACACACACACACACACACACACACAAAAGGTTAAAAACCACTGCCCTGGAAAAAGACATGTAAGGAATCAGCGTTAAAGAAAAGGAAATTATATGTAAAAATACCTTTCCACCACTTTGTACATCATACTTCCTTATTAACCTGTTGATGGGTCTCTAAATGAGAAAGAATTCAGTGGACTTGGGTACATCCTCTTTCCTCCAGGTCTGTAGATACAATAAAGTGAAAAGGACTGGGAAGCTCAGATCTAAACCTCCCTGTGCCCTAGTCCTATGAGATCATGACTAGGGTCTGTCTATCTGTCTTTCAGCCAACAACTACATGGAATCTAAGTGTCAGGCTGTCATCCAAGAACTGCGTAAGTGTTGTGCTCGATATCCCAAGGGAAGATCTCTCGTCTGTTCAGGATTTGAGAAAGAAGAGGAAGAGAAGCTGACGCTGAAGCCCACATGACAGTAAAGTTCTGCTGAGAAGCAAACTGCTGCCCCACATTGCCACCACGCGGGTTTTATCTATCCTCCTGACTCTTTCTTCAGGCCAGGTAGCAGCAAATATCAAATGAAAAAGTCAACTATAAAAGTTAATATGCCATCTATGCAGAACAAATATAAATATATTAAACAAATAAGTAGAATGTGATAAAACTGAGCTGCTAAAATAAACCTTTTAAGTGAAACTTTTTGGTTTGGTATATGTGATATGTTGACTTATTGTTACCGAAGTCAGATTTGGCTGCTTGCCACTCAAAAGCCAATAATGGAGAGGCAAGTGTCAGTGGAAAAGGTGCTTTAATCAGAAAACCTGGCAATCTGGGGAGAAGGTGGGTTTGTGTCCAGAGACCAACCCCAAAGATTCTGCTCAGCCATGACAGTTTTTTTGGTTTTATTAAAAAATTTATTTATTTTTGGCTGCGTTGCGGCGAGCGGGGGCTACTCCTCGTTGCGGTGCGCGGGCTTCTCATTGCGGTGGCTTCTCTTGTTGCGGAGCACGGGCTCTAGGCACGGGGGCTCAGGAGTTGCGGCATGTGGGCTCAGTAGTTGGTGGCTTGCGGGCTCTATAGCACAGGCTCAGCAGTTGTGGCACATGGGCTTAGTTGCTCCGTGGCATGTGGGATCTTCCCCGACCAGGGCTCAAACCTGTGTCCCCTGCATTGGCAGGCAGATTCTTAACCACTGCCCCACCAGGGAAGCCCCACCATGACAGTTTTTAAAGGGAAAAAGGGGGTAAGAATCTCAGTGAATCATCAAGGAAGGAGGTTGGATGCTGCATCATTCTCCTTTGCATGCAGACTGGCTGACTTTCTTCAGATGTTTTCTTGCCCATGTGATCTGCGTGCAGGATTGCTTAGGGGGGCTATTGGGGGTAGAGAGCTAACTACTTCTATCTAGGAAAAGAATCAACAGGTTAAACAAGGCATGGTGTGCATTCAGGAGAGTATAAGTCAGGAGTTAGGTTAAACTGCCTGGTGATCTCATTCCTATAACTAGGTTCTTTTAAGGTTACAGGGGAACAGAAATGGGCAAACAGGAAAGGGGTAAAAGAGCTGCTTTCATTATAACAAAATATATATTTGGTTTTTGTCTCCATTCCTGGCACTGTGGTCCTAAAACCCTTGGAATTTCCTAAGTGATAAGTGCAATAAAGGTGGCTTCTGTTATGTTAATAAGACGTTTGAAAGTCCCTAGGTAACCTTAGGATGGGGGCTGGTTGCCAGGGGAACGGCCTTGCAGGGTTAGAGGGTTAGAACTTTCAGTTCCCACCCCCACCATGACCCCCGGGGAGGGGAGAGGGGCAAGAGGCTGGAGAATATTGGAGTTCAATCACCAACGGCCAGTGATTTAATCAATTGTGACTTGTCAAACGATCACAGAAAAATAACAGAAAGCCAATGAATCATCAAAGTAGTAATTAGTGAAAGTTTATTGTGCACACACCAAAAAGACAGTTTGTGAACACAGAGCACTCAGACCAACACGTGGAATGAGGGGGGGGCACTGTTATAAAGCAGCTTACACAGCATGAGGGCAGTGACTGCTTATTCTTCACAGTGATTGGTTATAATATTAGAATTTTCTTAAATGGTCGAGAATTGGTCAGTGGTTAACCTCATATCAGCCTTAGGAAACAGTTTAGCTTATGCTTTCCAGAAGCATAAATGAGAAATGACCCAGGTCAGGTTAGTCTCCTAAAATAAGCTAAATTAAGGCTTGCTTGCGTGATTAAACTGGTTTTGTCTGTTCATGGAGTTTTCAAGGCTGGTCTCAGTTTTTTATTTTTTTAAATTTTATTGGAGTATAGTTCATTTACAATGTTAATTACTGCTGTACAGCAAAGTGATTCAGTTACACATGTATATATTCTTTTCCATATTCTTTTCCATTGTGGTTTTATTATAGGATACTGAATATAGTTCCCTGTGCTATACAGTAGGACCTTGTTGTTTATCCATTCTATATATAATAGTTTGCATCTACTAATCCCAAACTCCCAATCCTTCCTTCCCCCACTTCTCCCCCTTGGCAACCACAAGTCTGTTCTCTATGTCTGTGAGTCTGTTTCTGTTTCGTAGATATGTTCATTTGTGTCCTATTTTAGATTCCACATATAAGTGACATCATATGGTATTTGTCTTTCTCTTTCTGACTTACTGCACTTAGTATGATAATCTCTAGGTCCATCAATGTTGCTGCAAATGACAAAATTTCCTTCTTTTATATGGCTGAGTAGTATTCTGTTACATATATGTACCACATCTTCTTTATCCATTCATCTAAATGGACATTTAGGTTGCTTCCATGTCTTGGCTATTGTAAACAGTGCTGCTGGGAACATAGGGGTGCATGTATCTTTTTGAATTAGAGTTTTCTCCGGATATATGCCCAGGCGTGGGATTGCTGGATCATATGGTAGCTCTACTTTTAGTTTTTTTGAGGAACCTCCATACTGGCTGCACCAATTTACATTCCCACCAACAGTGTAGGAGGGTTCCCTTTTCTCCACACCCCCTCCAGCATTTGTTATTTGTAGCCTTTTTTTTTTTTTGGCTGCACTTTGCGGCTTGCAGGGTGTTAGTTCCCCATCCAGGGATCAAACCTATGCCCTCGGCAGTGAAAGCTCGGAGTCCTAACCACTGGACCGCCGGGGATTTCCCTGTTATTTGTAGACTTTTTAATGATGGTCATTCTGACCAGTGTGAGCTGGTACCTCATTGTAGTTTTGATTTGCATTTTTCTAATAATTAGCGGTGTTGAGCATCTTTTCATGTGCCTATTGGCCATTTATGTCTTCTTTGGAGAAATGTCTATTTAGATCTTCTGTCCGTTTTTCGATTGGGTTCGTTTTTTTTGTTATTGGGTTGCATGAGCTGTTTGTATATTTTGGAAATTAAGCCCTTGTCAGTCGCATCATTTGCAAATATTTTTCTCAGTCCAAAGGTTGTATTTCATTTTGTTTATGGTTTCCTTTGCTGTACAAAAGCTTATAAGTTTGATTAGGTCCCATTTGTTTATTTTTGCTTTTATTTCTATTGCCTTGGGAGACTAACCTAAGAAAACATTGGTACAATTTATGTCAGAATGTTTTGCCTATGATCTCTTCTAGGAGTTTTATGGTATCATGTCTTATGTTTAAGTCTTTAGGCCATTTTGAGTTTATTTTTGTGTATGGTGTGAAGGTGTGTTCTAACTTCATTCATTTACATGCAGCTGTCCAGCTTTCCCAAAACCACTTGCTGAAGAGACTGTCTTTTTCCCATTGTATATTCTTGCCTCCTTTGTCAAAGATTAATTGACTGTAGGTATGTTTGTTCATTTATGTGGTCTCTGTTCTGTTCCATTGATCCATATGTCTGTTTTGTGCCAATACCACACTGTTTTGATTACTGTAGCTTTGTAGTATTGTCTGAAGTCTGGAGGGTTATGCCTCCTGCTTTGTTCTTTTTCCTCAGGATTGCTTTGACAATTCTGGGTCTTTTGTGCTTCCGTATAAATTTTAGGATTATTTGTTCTAGTTCTGTGAAAAATGTAATGGGCAATTTGATAGGGATCACGTTAAATCTACAGATTGCTTCTGGTTGTAGGGCCACTTTAACAATATTAATTCTTCCCATCCAAGAGTATGGGATATCTTTCCATTTCTTTGAATCATCTTCAATTTCCTTTATTAATGTTTTGTAGTTCTCAGCATATGTCTTTCACCTCCTTGGTCAGGTTTATTCCTAAGTATTGTTTTTTGATGTAATTTTAAAATGGATTGTTTGCTTACATTCCCTTTCTGATATTTCATTGTTAGTGTTAAGAAATGCAGTCAATTTCTTTTTTTTTTCCCGCTCCCTCCTCCACCCCTCTGCCCCTGCAACCAATTTCTGTATGTTAATCTTGTATCCTGCTACCTTGCTGAATTCATTGATTAGTTCTAGTAGTTTTTGTGTGGGGTCTTTAGGGTTTTCTATATATGGTATCACGTCATCTGCATATAATGACAGTTTTACCTCTTCCCTACCAATTTGAATAACTTCTATTTATTTTTTTCTTGTCTGGTTGCTGTGGCTAGGACTTCCAATACTATGTTGAAGAGAAGTAAGAGTGGGCTTCCTTGTCTTGTTCCAGATTTTAATGGGAAGGCTTTCAGCTTTTCACCGTTGAGTATTGGATTGGCTGTGTGTGGGTTTGTCATAAATAGCTTTTCTTATGTTGAGATATGTTCCCTCTATACCCACTTTGGTAAGAGTTTTAATCATGAATGGATGTAGAATTTTATTGCATGTTTTTTTCTGCATCTATTGAGATGATTATGGGGTTTTTTTCTTTTGTTGATGTGGTGTATCACATTGATTGATTTGCACATATCAGACCATCCTTGTGACTGTGGGATGAATCCAACTCGGTCGTGGTGTATGCTCTTTGCTATGTGTTGTTGGATTCAGTTTGCTAATATTCTGTTGAGAATTTTTGCATCTATATTCATCAAAGATATTGGCCTGTAATTTTCTTTTTTGGTAGTGTCTTTGTCTAGTTTCAGTATCAGGGTAATGGTGGCTTCATAGAATGTCTTTGGGAGTGTTCCTTCCTCTTCAGTCTTTTGGAAGAATTTGAAAAGGATCAGTATAAGTTCTTCTTTGTATGTTTTGTAGAATTTGCCTGTGAAGCCATCTGGCCCTAGACTTCTGTTTGTAGGGAGTTGGGATTTTTGTTTGTTTGTTTTATTACAGATTCTATTTCACTTCTAGTGATTGGTCTGTTCAAATTATCTGTTTCTTCTTGATTCCGTTTTTTTGGGCTGTATGTTTCTAGAAAATGGTCCATTTCTTCTGGGTTGTCAAATTTGTTGGCATATAATTGTTCATAGTATACTCTTACGGTTTTTTGTATTTCTGAGTTATGAGTTGTGATTTCTCCTCTTTCATTTCTTATTTTGTTTGAGTCTTCTGTCTTTTCTTCTTGGTGAGCCTGGCCAGAGGTTTGTCAATTTTCTTTACCTTTTCAAAGAACCAGCTCTTGGTTTTATTGATTTTTTTTCTATTGTTTTTTAAATCTCTGTTTTATTTATTTCCTCTCTGATCTTTAGTAAATCCTTCCTTCTGCTGACTTCAGGTTTTGTTTGTTCTTTTTCTGATTTTTTTAGGTTGTGGGTTAGGTTATTTGAGATTTTTCTTGTTTCTTAAAGGCCTGTATTGCTGTGAACTTCCCCCTAAGAACTGCTTTTGCTGCATCCCATAGATTTTGTATGGTTGTGTTTTCATAGTCATTTGCCTTAAGGTATTTTTTAATTTCTTCTTTGATTTCATTGTTGACCCATTGGTTTTTTAGTAGCATGTTGTTTAGTCTCCATGTAATTGTTTTTTTCTCGTTTCTTTTTCTGTGGTTGATTTCTAGTTTCATGCTGTTGTGGTCAGAAAAGATACTTGAAATATTTTCTATATTCTTAAATTTGTTGAGGCTTGTTTTGTGCCCTAGTATGTAGTCAATCCTAGAGAATGTTCCATGTGCACTTGAAAAGAATGTGTAGTCTGCTTTTTTTGGACATAATGTCCTGAAAATATTAATTAAGTCTGTTCTGTTGTATCATTTAGGATCTCTCTTGCCTTATTGATTTTTCTGTCTCAAAGATCTGTCACAGATGTGAGTGGGGTGTTAAAGTCTCCTACTATTATTGTATACCCATCAATTTCTCCCTTTATGTCTGCTAGTATTTGCTTTATGTATCTGGGTGCTCCTATATTGGGTGCATATATGTTAACAAGTATAATATCCTGTTCTTCTGTTGATCCTTTTATAATTATATAGTGTCTTTCCTTATCTTTCATCGTGGGCTTTTGGTTGATCCTATATTGGGTGCATACATGAGTTTTTATTTTAACACTGTGTAATGAAGCCTCCATAAAAACCCAAAAGGATGGGGTTCAGAGAGCTTCCAGGTTGGTGAACCAGAATGCATCCACATGTCAGGAGTGGATACACCCCAGTTCCATGGGGACAGAAGCTCCTGTGTGTCAGGCCCTGCTGGACCTCACCCTGTGCATTCTTCATCTGGCTGTTCTCCATCTATATCCTTTATACTATCCTATATAATAAACTGGTAACCATTTAAGTGAATGTTCCTCTGAGTTCTATGAGCTGCACTAGTAAATCAGTTGAACCCAAGGAGGTGTCGTTGGGAAACTCAGATTTAAAGCCAGTTGGTCAGAAGCACAGGTTAACAACCTGGACTTGGAACAGGTGTCTGAACAAGCGGGTGCAGTCTTTTTTTTTTCTTTTTTTGTAAAATTGCCACTTTTGGATGATTTCTGTATTGACCAACTTTACCCACACAACAAATAACCTCACATCTCAGTGACTTACAGAAACAAACAGTAATTTATTTTTTTAAAAATATTTATTTATTTGGCTGCATCGGGTCTTAGTTGCAGCATGAGGGATCTTCGTTGCGGCACGCAGGCTCTAGAGCGCACAAAGTCATTAGTTGAGGCCTGCGGGCTCTCTAGATGTGGTGCACGAGCTCTGGAGCGTGCAGGCTCAGTAGTTGCAGCACACAGTCTTAGTTCCCCCAGGGATCGAATCTGCATCCCTTGCATTGGAAGGCGGGTTCTTAACCACTGGACCACCAGGGAAGTCCCAAGTGGGTGCAGTCTTGTGGGACTGAGCCCTTCACCTGTGTGACCCAGTCAGTGTCCAATAATTTGGAGCAAAGTGTCCTTCCAGATGCCAGTAAGAATATTTCTTTCCACTTTTGCATCCCCCACCATAGTGCGTAGCTCAGAAGCCACTTAATATTTGTTCAGTGAGTGGCAGGAAAGGCATAGAAATGATTCTTGGAATGTTTAATGACTCTTAATTTATCATCAGGAGAGAACTAGGGAAAAAAATTCTTTGGAAGTTAGGCAGCAACAGAACTAGAATTCTTAAGTGGTTTGTCTACACTTTATAGCCTCATAATCAAAACCTATTCCAGTGGATCCTGATGGTGCTAACACAAGGCTGCTGAAGCTGTGTGACTTCACATAGTGGTTGAGGGGGGGACAGTATAGAAGGGGCCATTTGGTTTCCTCAAATAGGTGCTAGAACCACCATCCCTCTACCCTCCCCCACAAATAAAGAAAAAAGATGAGTTCTTAAGCAAGAGCTGAAACAAATTCTGATGGGTCCTTGTCTCAGTCCATTCGGCTTGCTATGACAAAAAGATCATAGACCAGGTGGCTTCAACAACAGACATTTATTTCTCAAAGTTCTGGAGGCAGCAAGTCCAAGATTACGGTGCTGGCGGATTCAGTGTCTGGTGAGGGCCCTCTTCCTGGTTCATAAATGGCTGTCTTCTTGCCATGTCCTCACATGGAAGAAGGGACAAGGGAGCTCTCTGGGGTCTATTTTATGAGGCCACTAATCCCATTCACGAAGGGATCAGTGCCCTCATAAAACAGACTCATGACTTCATCACCTCCAAAGACCCCACCTCCAAATGCCATCACCTTAGGGGTTAGGATTTCAACATGAAATTTGAGGAACCACATTCAATCCATAACAGGGAGGATCCCTCCTTCCCTCTGCCAGCATGCTAGAGAGAAGCTACATTGCTGTGAACAAACTAAGATAGTCCCTGATATCCAAATACCATTACTGTTTTGGGACCACGTGTTCTTTAAAGCAGCATTTCTAGGAATTGCTGTAACAGGTGGAAAAAAGGCTTGCCTGGTAAGGTAAGTTTGGGAATGCTAGGTTACACAGAAGTAAACAGGTTTCTTTCCTGTGAAGACTTCAAAGCTTTTCATATGCTCATGTGAAGTATGATTCTTTGGAAAGGACTACTGTATGCAATACTTGCCAACTTGTACCAGCAAACCCATTTTGCAGATAGCATCTCTCGGGAGGGGAACATTCTCCAGAGACTTAGAGAAATGCTGCCTTAAGAGATGTTTGGTCCACAAACTAGGGAAAGAGTGCTATATTCTCATAAAATCATTTGAAGTCTTGTGTTAATAGTAGAAAATTTAATGAAACATTTTATAACTACATTTACATCATATACAACTCTAAATTACATTTAAAAGTATCAATTGATAGTGGTGTTGGATTCACATTAGCAATCACTACATGATCAAAGAGATTGCTCTCCTGTGCTTTATTACAAAATTATTTTTATTGAGTTAACTACTCAAGTTTCAGACTTTTAATTTTTTCCCCAAGTATATACTCCTTTCTTTAGGGCTCCTAAAGCTTCAAACAATTATTCCTTCCTATCTTTAAACTCAGTACTGTCTCAGTTTCATTCAACATCTATTAGAAGACATTGATTTCAATCTTCTTCTTCTTAGCTATTACTATGACATACAGGGAAATAAAAGAGACATCAAAGAAGCTTAACACTTACCAACTGTTTTTTATTTATTAGGGACCATGATTAGCACTGAATCTCAGTCTTCAGGGAAGAGCTGGGAAGGTGAGAAATACGATCTCATCCTCCACTTAGAGACTTCTTAAAAGCCTGCTGTAAGTGGGCTCTGAGTGATGCTAAGTTTCATCACTTGGTTAACTAATGACTGAGACAGACCTCTCCACTGGAAAGGCAGTTTTCCCTTGGTCATGGGAGGTCATTTGTGGGGTGATATGTTGGCACCATATGAACACTCCATTACCCCACAACCTTCTGTCCAAGAGCTTTACATCTACTGATGACAGAAGGCCCTGGTCAGCCATCATGCTACTCATGCATCCACTCCACACAATTCCTATAACATTTAATAAACTAATATTATACTCTGTTCAGTACTTGGAAGGCATCTGAAATTGTATGGCACTTAATTTAAAAGGTATTAAAGGCCTGTTCAGCAGAACTGTAACGTTATTACACCAGCTTCCAAGTCTGTAGTTCAGTGGTTCCCAACTTTAGATGCTCCTCAAACATCTGAGGCTGCCCCGCCGCTACCAGTGCAACCAGAGTCTCCAGGACGGCAGGCAGGCAAGCAAGGATGCGAACCACTGCTCTCAATCATCATAATGGCATTTTTCACCATTTCAAATTCAGGACGGTAGTTTTGGTGTTTCAATAAGCTGACTTTACAGTTTTCTAAAAACGTGAAGAAAGTGCAACACTCAGTTTTCGCTAGAAAAATAGTGCTCTTGAAATTCATGATTCCTTAAGTATCAAATATCAGAGACATAAGCCACACTGTATGATTTCTGGGAAATCAGGTCCAGAATAAGGTATGTTTTCTGCCCAGTTCTCCAAGAGATCACACTACTATTGTATAAGTGATTAAGAAGCCCCCAGACCTAGAACCATGACAAAGAAATGAAGCTGGTAAGCTGGTAGAGGGAGCAGAGAGGGCAGCAGTCTAATTTTGCCTGCAGGGTCCAAAACTGGCCGTAAGTAAATTTCCCTGAGAGAAGAAACTAGTGTTTCATCGTGAAACATTAATGATTCTCAGATATTTAAAATCTATCCCTACACCATTTTTTTCAATCAGAAACTTATTACATCTCCCAAACGACACAAAAGTAGGTTTCCAAATAAGAGTTCAACCATTAGTCATGTCCATCTTTCTGGCAAAAGTCAAACAAAAGGATGATGGGGAGAACATTTTCACAGTAGTTAAGCATTTCAAAACCATGAGCACCCACCCCAGGAGTATGTTAGCTAAAATTATGTAAGATTCATTCCTTTAGTCATGTCCTGTGTTCTGCCAGGTCCAGCAGGGGGGAATGTCAGCCTGTTAATGAGTGTCCTGAGGCTGAGGGGCGGGAGCAGAGAAGTGGCCCAGATGGGCAGCGGGAGGAAAGTCAATGACAGTGACACTCATGACAATGGGGCCACTCAGGCGGAGGTGTCCCCACGCTCAAACCGTGTTAGCAGTGAGGATACAGAGCCTTAGCAAGACTGAAGACACGGGGGTCTACTTGTTGGACCTGATCCCTCTCCCCCTCCTTTGCTTATAGCTCCCCATCCCACCTGGTCCATTACAAGGAGGGACGCTGGGTCAAAGGGTGGCCCAGAGTGGCAGAGATGCCAGGAGGGGACAGAAGGAGCACATGGGGGCTCTGGGGTGAGCAGCAAAAAGGGAGAAGACCCTCATAGGCACTCTGGCCACCAGCTGTCAGAGGTTCTCCAGTCCAGGCCCAACTACAGGCAGGGAAGCCCCGAACAAGGGTAGCCAAAACCCAAACACGGTCAAAGTGACGACTGAAAACGCTTAATCCCTCAGTCAGTCAAAGAAAATCTGCCATCTCTTCAGCCCCCATCACTAGGGAGGCACAGCATGTTACTGGATTCTGGGTACTGGAGAAAAATGCATCATGAAACAGGCCTTGCCAGTCACATGGAAACAGAGTATCCATGGGTGAAGTTGCCTGGTCCTGGTGTCTCTGTTTTGCGTGAAGGGGTGGCAGCTGTTCTTTGAGAGGAAACCTCTCACTTCGCCACCTGAAGCAAAGCTGCTGACAACAGGGCCTCCATTTAGAGGCTCCCCTAACTGCCTGAGGGAGCTCTCCTAAATGCCACCAGTGATGAGCACCAGAGCACCACCACTGTTCAACCTCAGCACCCACTCTGCCCGTCCACCTGTGATGGCCCCACTCAGCGGGCAGAACTCAGGGCCATCCTGATTGCAATAGGATGAGGCCAACCCGTAACACTGACCTCAACCATGTCCCTCAGGTGGAAGCTAGAATCTTACTTCAGTCTATTATCTATTATAACCCACTCAAAGCCGCTTAGAGCAACCTGCTAATCTTTGTCATCACCAATAATCACAGGAAAAAGAGATGGAAAAAGGCCACCCCACCCCACTACCTGCAGCCCCCATTCCACTGGTCTGGGTGGGGTCAGATGGGTATAATAATAGGGTATTGCATTTATGATTTTTAAGATGAGTTCTTACCTTTTACAGACACATACCAAAATATAATAAAATGACACATTTGGTATTTGTTTCAAAACAATTGATAAAACAAGATATAATTTGATGATCATTATAGGTGGTTGATGGACACATGGGGGTCATTGTACTATTTTCTGTATTTTTATATATGTTTGAATGTTTCCATAATAAAAAGTGAAAAAAATTTGAGTTCTTCTACAAAAATATGGAGCAATGTGGCTCATACCATTATGATTTGTATATAATTCATACATGTTACAAGCAAAACTTAATGTTGCCTTAAAATACTACCATAAGGAGAAAAATGCAAATGGATGAATTCTAAAAAATTCCACACATCCACTAGTAGCTACAATTTCCAAATTCAATACATCATTCCCAAGGTAAGTAAAAAGGCAAACATTTTAAAAGGAAGGCCTTAAGAACATACATTTTGCAAGGGATCACCTGCAAGTTTAAGAAGTTAATTCCAAGTTTTCCAAATTTTCAGAACTCATAAAGTCTCACAAATCCTGTGGATCAGTGCCTTTTCCAGATACTTTTCTATGAGCTCATTATTCATATATTCAACAGATACTGAGTACTTATTAAGTGCTTGGCTCCATGGATATAATGGTGAAGACACAAGCCTTGCCTTCCTGCAGTGGGTATTCTAGATGGTACAATAGAAGGCCAGTACAGAAAAATGTGTTAAGTTTCTAAGCATGGATATATCTATAAACTTTTATTTTAAAGAAAAATTCTAAGAGTTGGGGTCATCCTGAGACAGATTACCTTTGATGATAGAAATAATTTATTTCACATGTGCTGTTGCTATTGCTACTGTTCTCAATTCTTAATGCTTGGAATGCCACCATTTAAAAACTCTGGTTCAAATGTTATATATTTCATACTAACTGGATAAATAGTAGAACTGGCACAGAGGAGCTACGGCTACCCCTGATGTTTGACAAGAGGTAAAGAATATTTCACATTTCAAAGCTTAAAACCTTTTCTATTAAATAAAAATCCAAGAGCTTCTTCCCTCTTCCACCTAAAGTCACTTATTTTGCCATAAATAAATCCTTTGGAAACCAGCATGAGATACATTATCCTGTATGATGGAAAACATCTGTAGATAATACCTCAATGCCTCTAAGTGATTCACTAAGTCTGACCATCCTAAATGTATCTATTGGTTGGTTTCCCTAAAGACCTTCCCACCAAACACAATACCTTCAGGTCAGCATATGTATCTTTAGCACAAGTTCATTCCATATGCAGATTTTTCAACTGTAGTGCGCATGCTCCCATTCTGTCAGGATAATTAGAGCCAGTACAAGTAGTTCTCATTCTGTAACCTAAAATCTACTACAAAAGAAAGTAGACACCAAGATACCAAAATCTTTCATGCTTACAGGCAAATGTATTCAGTTCCTTTCCAGGCAGGACATAGTAAGGTATCTTATATGCTTGCTATTTCTTTTCCTAATCAAGTTTGGGACAACCTCTGAGGGTCCACTCACGCTCCATGGTGAGCCATCTTGTACCATGTTCCGGTAAGTATCTTCCATAGGGGACAAAGGAATATTCTTGCTGACCTAGAGACTAGTCAAGGGGGGAGTGTGGTGGGAGAAGAGTTAATGTCTACTGTCTCTTCCGTTGCCGTCAAGGTCATGGTGGGGCCATTATCCACTTGTACCAACAGATGCCTACAGAAGCCATTCAGATACACCACGGCAGGGAGGAAGGCGAGGGAGAGGACGAAGAGGAGAGGCTTTGCTATCCTATGACGGAGTGAAGAGGCCGCTGGCTGGAAAACCAGGAATAAGGAAGTGAAGTCATCCTCTTTAGGATGCCATACCAAGCAGAAAGCCTCCGAAAAATCCACCAGTCACTAGAACATTCTTCTTCACAAACGACACCACCTAGGAACAGAAGATAGCACAGTGGATTACTTTGCTGAGGATATTATTAGGAAGCAGGACGCAGATCAGAAGGTGAGATGACGCTTCTTTGGATAAGGTAGTGGCGGGGTGCTAGCGCACAGTGATCACATTCAAGGGATGCTTTTCAGACGGGACTTTGCAAAGAGAGAAGGCACCACATTCAGTAAACTGGTGTCTCCTCCAAACCTGTCCACACGTTCCTCCCGCCCACGCGTCTGTCCATCTATCCATACACCCTCCTCTGAAACCTTATTTTCTCACATTCCTACAGCTTCCCATGCATGTGCTCTATCGACCTCCATCCCAGAGGGAACTTTCTCCCAAGTGCTACCATAGAAAAGTATTCACGAGGGGAATACACCCTGTAGCCTGGCCTACTGGTTTCCTGAACTTAAGTACAGGGGTTCATCTCCCTAACCCCACCCCGACCTTTCACACGCCACACCCAGCCTCCTGGGACCCTCGAGCCCCCTCATTCCCACTGTCCCTGTGTCTTCACTCCTCCCCGACTTGGCTGGAACTATATTTCCCTATTTGACGCATTGTCTCTTGCCATCTGCCCTCAGGGGGAGTGACGAAAATCATACAATTTCCTGACATAACTTCTTTCATTCATCATCTTTACTCATTCCTCAACTCGCTACACCTTGGCTCTCAACTCCACCACCCGACTGTAACTGTTCTCGCAGAAATCACCAATGGTCTCCTTGCTGCTAAACACTAACCCGAACATTTTCATTTCCTGCTCCCCAAATATGAATACGGGCTCTCAGGGGGAACCAGCCACTCTCCCTGGGGCCTGTGAGAGGGCCAGGCCACAAAGAGGGATACTACAAACATTTGTGGAATGAACCAATTCCAAACCTTCTGGTTACTTTATATAAGTGCACACTGTAAGGCAACAGTTGGTTCTAATCAAACATTAACCTTATACTTTTTATTATATACATTCCTGTATCATTAAAGAAGTTTTCAACAATCATGTATTACTTTTGTAAATGTCTGAAAAATAAAAAAATTTTTGAAGTGAAAAAAGTCTAAGTTTCATAACCTTGAGCTTGAGGAGGGATGGAAGGGAGGAAGGAGGAAGGACTTATCTAAGTGCACAAATGCCACGTTCCACTCTGGGCAATGGACAGCTTTTTTTATAAAAAATTTATTTATTTGAGGGTTTTTTTGTTCTTCTTTTTGAACTTTTCCATCTTACTACACTTTATTGAGGTATAATTTACATAAAGTAAGATGTGCTCATTTTTTCATTGAAATGTAGTTGATTTACAATGTTGTGTTTATTTCTGCTGTGCAGCAAAGTGATTCCATTGTACATATATATGCATTCTTTTTCCTATTCTTTCCCATTCTGGTTTATCCCAGGATACTGAAGAGTTCCCTGTGCTCTACAGTAGGACCCTGTTGTGTATCCATCCTATAGATACTAGTTTGCATCTGCTGACCCCACACTCCCAGTCCCTCCCTCCCTCCCCCTTGGCAACCACAACTCTGTTCTCTATGTCTGTGAGTCTGCTTCTGTTTCATAGATTCATTTGTGTCATATTTTAGATTCCACATATAAGTGATGTCATATGATATTTGTCTTTCTCTGTCTGACTTATTTCACTCAGTATGATAATCTCTATGTCCATCCGTGTTGCTGCAAATGGCAAAATTTCATACTTTTATATGGCTGAGTAGTATTCTGGCAATGGACACCTTTGGCTGAGCACTCGCCACCACAAAGAATCGTCTTTTTCTTTTTTTCTTCTTTAAAGGGAATGTCATTTTTTAAAAAACAATATTTATTTCTTTGGCTGCACCAGGTGTTAGTTGTGGCATGTGGGATCTTTTTTTTTTAGTTGCGGCATGTGGGATCTTTAGTTGCAGCATGCGGGATCTAGTTCCCTGACCAGGGATTGAACCCAGGCCCCCGGCACTGGGAGCACAGAGTCTTAGCCACCGGACCAGGGAAGTTCCTCTGCTAAGTTATCTACCACTCGTCTATGTGCTTTCCAACTTTCAAACATTTGCTAATATTTCTTGTCTCCTGGTATTCCCTTCCTGTTCTCTTGGTCCTTGTAGGTTTAACCAGGCACCTTCCTGACACCTTGATCCTGGTTTATTTCTCCCTGGTTAAGTGCACTTATATCTTTGGGACATTTGACATTTTTCCAAAGGTAATAAAGAAGTAACAAAATACATCCTTTTAAAAAAGAAGCCCTTCTCCTGTCCCTCCAGTATAATCTGACCTGATTTCATGCCTTAGATCAGAGGTTAGCAAACTATAGCCCGTGGGCCAAATCCAGCCAGTCACCTATTTTTATTTTATTTTATTTATTTATTTATTTTTTTGCGGTACGCGGGCCTCTCACTGTTGTGGCCTCTCCCGTTGTGGAGCACAGGCTCAGCGGCCATGGCTCACGGGCCCAGCCACTCCGCGGCATGTGGGATCTTCCCGGACCGGGGCACGAACCCGTGTCCCCTGCATCAGCAGGCGGACTCTCGACCACTGCGCCACCAGGGAAGCCCGTCACCTATTTTTAAATAAACTTTCATTGCAACGCAGCCACACCCACCTGCCTACCCATCGTCTATGGCTGTTTTCACGCTACACAGTGGAGTTCAGTAGTGACAGAGATCACAATGCCTACAAAGCTGAAGACATGTACCATCTGGCCCTTTACAAAAAAAGCTCGTCAACCCCTGGGCTACACATTCTGGACGTTTCAGAGATGTGTGTGTATGGAGACAAAAATGTGACTCACTCAAAGTGATCAGAGTGGCTGTACAAGGTACATCTTCCCCCCCACCCCTCACGTGCCGCTCCAATCCCAACAAGAACTTCTTCAAGGGATGCTCGATCCACATATGTGCCTGTAGCACTTTGCACTCTCGCTCAGCAATAAAAGTCACCAAACCTACTGGTCCTTGGTCCTTGTAGGTTTAACCTTTTAAATTGCCACTGAGGTGAGGATATTCCATCTGAGGCTGACATATTGGTGTGTCTACCCCATTTTTTACACACAAAGTTGTCTGCACCCTTCACACACTGCACAGGAACAAAACAAGTCTCACCTCGTCTGCTTTGCTTTTGACCTCCGCAGGTGTCTGGCTGCCCTTGCGGACCTTCAGCTGCTCCTTGGCTTTCTTCATGTCCCGCTCTACCCGCTTCCAGTCCACTTTGATGTAGCCAGTATGGTTTGCAAGCTTTAGTTTAAAAAATGACAGCAATAAAGGAGAAACACAGGATAAATCACTGAAATATGTTACCAAAAATCCTTCTGAGTTTCTATCTTTGGAGATATTTGCCGTCCAGTTTTTTGTATTTCAACGACATTCACTCCACATCTACTGAGCATCCACCCTATGTGCGAGGCCCTATGCCTGTCAACGGAAATCCACACACTGGCCTTCAGTGACTGCTGGCAATTCTTTTACTTTATTTATACTCTTACCCATCTCTATAAAATTTCAAGTTAGCCTAAAAAAATTAAATGGTAAATGAAAATCAGAACTGGAAGTCAAGATGTAAGGTAAAGAAACCTTAAAGGCGACATAAGCCTGAGTTTCTCGACAATGTGAACAGGGCAAGGGTGTCACATAGTAATCACTGCTGCTCAGAAAGAAATCACAGAGATTTCTCATGAGCGATTTCTTGTAAGGGAGAAGCACATCCAAATATACCTACAGAACATGCCTACTTCCCTTGCTCAAGACAGCAGGCGCGCACACACACACACTCAGTGAGAAGCATTTCATAAAGAATGTGCGAACAGGATAAAACTCATTCACACATGGAGTTTCCTGATGGATTAGTGTTACCCAGGGAACGAAGAGACTGAATAGGCCATCAGTCAATCCTCCATGTGTATCACTTCTCTCCTCCAAATTTCTGATATGATAAATCATAACTCCCTGGATAGCTCAAAATATCTAAAACTGAAATTCTTCTCCACTGTCTAGTCAGTTGCTCTCCCTCTAGTCTCTCTTTTAGTTAACAGCACCAACCAACTAATCAGTCACCCAAACCAGGCTGGAGAAAATATCTGCAATATATCTAACAAACAAAACATTAATACTTATAAAAAGCGAAATTCTTCTGGAGATCAGTAAGGAAAAATCCCCATTTGAAAAACGGGTAAAGGCAACTCACAAAACAAAGTGGCCAACAAAAGGGAAAAGTTCAACTTCACAAGTAATCCAGGAAATCAACACTAAAATTACTGAGTTGCTATACTTTTTTTATCAGATTGGAGATGAGTAAAATACTGAAAATATACAGTGTTGATAAGGATGTGGGAAATGGACACTCCTATCACACCCTTACTGAGAGTGTTTGTCACAGCAGCTTTACTGGAAATAAAGCAAATGTCCATCCGCACATGAATGAATAAGCAAGTTGTGTCATGTTTACACAAGATGTTGCTCAGTACTAAAAAGAACAGACTACTTGTAGCAGCAATATAGCTGCATCTCAAAAATCGTACACTACATTCAAGTTCCGATTCTGTTACTCCACCGTCTCTCCCACACGACGAAGTACATTGAACAGCTACTTGGGGGCTCTGAAGGAAACAAGAGCATCTGACTGCCCAGAGCCGTGTATTTCCCATATTTGCTAAGGTATCACCTGGCCTAGACTTCAGGCAGGACTCAGAAACATTCTGACAAAATTCCACACACACTCCTGTAAAAGCTCTTGGAAAAAGAGAAACAGGGAGAACTTCCTCAACTTGCTAAAGAGCATCTACAAACACACAGCTAACGTCAATCACACTTACTGGTGAAAGACTGAATACTTTCATCCAATGTTAACAAAAAGGCAAGGATGTCTACTGTCTCTATTCCTATTCAACGCTGTGCTAGAAATGAAGTCATAGTGCAACAAGGAAGAACATAAGGTAAGAGGTGTCCAGATCAGAAAGGAAGATGTCAAAATGTCACTATTTGTAGACATGTTTGTCTACATAATTTCAAAGAATCCAACAAAAATCAAAAACTCCTACACACAAAAAGCAGGTTTAGCAAGGCTGTACACTACAAGATAAACACACAAAATAAATTGTATTTCTATATGCTAGCAATTTGAATTGGAAATGGAAATGAAATTTATGGTTTTACAATAGCTACAAAATAATCGAATACTAGATACAAATCTAAACAAAAATCATATAGGATCTGTACACTGAAAACTACAAAATGTCTGTTGGAGAAAGAACTCAAAGAGAAATGATTAAGCCAGAGTTATTGCAATCCCAATCCCAGCAAGATGTTTTACAGATATGTAAACAAGCTGGTTCTAAAATGTGTATGAAAAGACAAAGGAACTAGAATAGCCAAAACGATTTTGAAAAAGAACAGAGTTGGAGGAATCACACTACCTGATTTTACAGCAATCAAGACAGTGTGGTATTGGAGAAGACACACAGATTAATAGGACAGAATAAAAAGTACAGAAACAGACAATCCAATTTAAAAGCGGACAAAAGACCTGAATAGATGCTTCACCAAAAAGGAGATCTGGACAGTAAATAAACACATGAAAAGATGTTCTACATCAGTAGTTGTATCACTCGGAGTCCAACTGGGAGACAGCTTTAGGGCTCAGGGTAAGTGCCTGGGGAAAAGCACAAGAGCAACTAAAGCTCTTATAACGTATCTAGGAATAAAACTGAACCACAGATGGACAAGATCTATATGGAAAAAATAAGAGAAGTCTAGGCAAAGACATTAAAGAAGACCTAAATAAATGGAGACAAAGCCTGTGTTCACAGCTAGATGATACAATATCATAAAAGATATTAATTCTCCCCCAATTTATCTATATGGTTCCCATGCAATTCCAGTCAAACATTTTTCTTCTTACTCTTTTTTTCCCCTCTTTTTGGGTGCACCGTGCGGCACATGGGATCTTAGTTCCCCAACCAGGGATCGAACCCACGCCCCCTGCAATAGCAGCGCGGACAGAGTCTTAACCACTGGACTGCCAGGGAAGTCCCCCAGTGAAAATTTAAACAGAATCTTTGAAAGGAATTGACAAGCCTGTTGTAAAATTTAGATGGAGAAGCAAGAGTACGAAAGCAGCCACAACGATCCTGAAGAATATGTGGAGGAACTTGTCTTGCCCACTATCAAGACTCAGTAGATACAGAAAGGAGAGTCAGAGCCACACATATATGAACTTTGATATATGATAAAGGCAATGGTACAAATAATGAGAAAAGGAAGACTTATTCACTAAATGCTGCTGGGACAACAATCCGGATGAAAGGAAACTGGATCCTTATGTCAAACCACACCCCTGATCTCCCAACATCGTGACTACCCTGGTGACAGGGCACATGCGTGCACAGCACAGACCCCCATGTCTTACCTGCACTGCACTCCTTGCACATCTGACCCAAGCAGTACCAGAATCCCAGTGCGAGGGTCCTTCCTGGAGATTATTCTAATGCCCATTACTTCTGTCAGTCAGAACCCCCAAAAGAAACAGAGGGTGCACTCAGATTAAGGCATTTCAAAGCAATATGAAGATACTCAGGGAAACCACAGGGACAGAACAGGATTGTGGGTCTAGTGCAAGAGAGCTGTCACTGCACTTGCATCTGAAGGGGTGCGAGGAAGGAAAGATGACTGCAACCCAGAAGGCAACAGGAGGGGTGAGGAGGGGCCTGTCTGCTAACAGCCACAGGGAGGGAGCCAAGAAGCTACGCAGGGAACGGGTCCGGGGGCAGCTGCTGGTGCCTTGCTAGTCACAAGCAGGATGCTGCCAGAGTGATGCTATGGAGTTCCCAGGCTTGGGCAGAAAAGGGCGGGCAGCTTTCACCATGTTTCTGAAACAAGGGCGCTTGGAGAACTGAGGCCGCAGGAGGAGCTGAGACCCGAGTGAGGGAGGGGAGGGAGAGGCCTGGACCCGCCCCAGCTCCCTGCTCTGGCTAGAACCCCTTGAGGCTGCCAGCCCAAGCGCCCCCCCCCCCCCCCCCGAATTGCTGATGCACAGAAACTGAGATGATAAAAAGATGGTCATTTCAAGCATTGGGTTTTGAGGGCATCTGTGATGCAGTGATGCTGTACCACACCCGCCCCGGCCCACCAGTCATGAGCGGGCCTCTTCTGGCCTCTTCCACACACTTCATTTTCACCTGACGCATCTGGAAAACTCACTCAAATTGTGATTCTAACGTGGGACGACCTCACTAAAATGAGGGCTGCTACCTTCGAGAGGAGACAAAGAGCTGTGGATCCGGACACTCCAGCTTGACTGCACCTCAGAATCACCTGCAACTTTAAAAATACTCCGATATACAAGCAGGCCTACTGCCCGTGAAATCAGACGGAGGTGGGGGGCAGGCCCCAAGCATCAGTGTTCTATAAAATTCCCAGGTGATTCCAATGTGGAGTCAGGTTTGCAAACCAACTGTACACACACAGCCTCAGGGAGCCAGCAGCCAGTGGTTCAAAACAAACTCCATGCCACGGGCCAGCAGAGGCCATCTGACCAGTGTCATTTAGCCCTCATGTCTCTCATCGACTTTGTGTCTAAGAATAAATCGTATCACAGGGCACTGCATCACACCTGGGATTTCTGAAATCACACTTGCTTCATATTTCAAGTGGTCTTGAAAACCCTGGAAGGGAGCTCTGATAAGGAATATGCACGTGTCCCCATGTTATAAATGACAAAATGTAATCCACCTAGTAATTGAAGAAGTCTGACTCAAAAGGTTACTAGCATTTCAAATGGTACGTGAAACCAGGGAAAGACTCCACATACAGACCTGAAGCAGGAAAAATCCACCTCCCAGAGCTGTGGCAGCCAACCTTCCAACCTTCTGGAATATGAAACCAGTGCACCTACAAAAATCAAGTTAACAAGCTGTCAGACAAACACAAGCATGGACTTCTAACAACATTCAGAGCCTGCTTACCTTGGGATGGCCCAGCTCCTTCCTACTCCAGGCATAAAGACCGTCCCCTCCAGAACGAGGGAACGGCAAAGGCTCCAACCTCACAAAGACCCTGACTCGGATCTTGGCTCTACTACTCACTTCATTTTGTGGCCTTGAGAAAATCCCTTAAACTCCCAAGCCGTGTTTTTAAAAGATGACTCTGGCTACACTGTGGAGAATGGATCAACACAGGAAAGGATAAAGCAGAGGCTCCAGTCAGCAATATGGAAGAGAAATGGCGGCAGGGAGGGAGCAGCCCTGAAGCGAGTAAACACATGACTGTGTATGAGGCCAGAGTGGTCGCATGGGATAAGGGACAGGCTCTCAGTGCCATCTTCTCTGGTCGGCACATGGCTCTTGACAGAAAACTCTGCCCTGAAGACGGCTTATAAAGCCCTACACTTACATCCAGTCTCCCTTTACCTCTCTGCCCTCATTTTCTACCACCTACTGCTTGGTACACTTCAGTAGGAGAAAAAATATATCAATATCAATAAAACATTGCATGGAGGACCTCACAAGGATTTTAAATGTTTTTAAACAAAAGCTAGGTATATCTCAGAAGGGACTCCTAAACTGGAGGAATGATAGGACTAGTAAATAACCCGTTAGGACTCATCTCAGTTCTTAAATGTGATTATAAGCTGAAGTAAACTGCCTGTACCCTGTATCCACTGGCCCTAAGTCCCTGACGTGAAGGCATTAACTGACATTTTGCAGCTAAAATTCACTCATGATAAAGGCAACCAACTGGATCGTCAACTAGCTCTTATTTCTCCGATCTTTTTCTCAAAAACCTAACATGGATAAAGGTGCTTTTCCCCTCCAAAGAAATTTGGGAGAAAAAAATGAAGTATATATAAACTCCAGCAATTTTCTTCTCAGTCTCTTTTATCTTTAAAATTAGTTCTATAGAGTAAGGTACAGAACACATGTGGAATTTTTTTAAAGCCATGTGTAAATGTGTCCCAGAACAAGAATCAAGATTCAATTATATAAGAATAAAAAAGATATCTAGCACCCAATAAGGTAAAATTCACAATACTGCCATCCCATTAAAAACTACCAGGCAGGCAAAGCAGGAAAACAGACCCATAATGATAAAAAACGAAATCAACTGAAAGCAACCTAGAAATGGCACAAATGACAGAATGCTGACAAAAACATCAGAAGTGATTATGATTGTATTCCATGTTCAAGAAGCTGGAGGAAAGATTCCACATAATAAGTAGGGACAAGGAACATATTTTAAAAGGATACAAATCAAACTTCTACAGATGAAAACTATATGTCTGAGATGAACACTGTACTTGATGGAACTAACAGCAGTTTAGATACTGTAGAAGTAAAGATTAGTAAACATGACATAGCAATAAAAACTATCAAAATGAAACAGAAAAATACATGAACATGGCTGTAATATTGAACTATAGTTATACACTGGGGAAAACTGAAGGATGGGCTCTCTGGATTTTTTTTTTTTGCATTTTTAAAAATTTATTTATTTTTATTTATTTTTGGCTGTGTTAGGTCCTCATCACTGCGCACGGGCTTTCTCTAGTGGTGGTAAGCAGGGGCTACTCTTTGCTGGGGTGCAGGCTTCTCATTGCGGTGGCTTCTCTTGTTGCAGAGCACAGGCTCTAGGCACGCAGGCTTCAGTAGTTGTGGCATGTGGGCTCTAGAGTGCAGGCTCAGTATCTGTGGTGCAGAGACTCTCTGGATTATTTTTAACAAGCACCTGTGAATCTATAGTTATCTCAAAATAAAAAGTTTAAAAAAATAAACAGTGTCAGTGAACTACAGGAAAATTTCAAGCAGGGTAATAATATGTCTAACTAGAACTGTTGAAGGATAGAAAATATTTGAATAAATAATGAGAAAATATTCTAAATTTGATGAAAACTGTAAATTGATAGATCTAAACAGCTTAATGAACTCAAAGCACAAAACAAATGATAAATATTTTAAAAGCAGCCTGAAAGGCGGGGGGAGGGACATATTAGGTACAGAGGAATAAAATTCAGAGATAGCACATTTCTCATAGAAAATAATGCAAGACAAAAGATAATGGAACACTCTTAAAGTACTGGGGGAAGAAACAACCCTGTCAATCTAGAATTCTATACCCAGTAAAAATATCTTTCAAAAAACAAAGATGAAATGAAGACCTTTCTCAGATATACAAAAGCTGAAAAATAAATCATCACCAGCAGCCCAAAAGTACAAAGAATGTTAAAAGTGGAGGAAAATGATACCAGATGGAAATCTGGATACACACAAAAGCATGATGAGCACAAGAAATAAACTATACGGGTAAATACAAAAGGTTTCATTTTCATTATTTAAAAATATAAGAATTCAATATTTAATAAAAAAATGTAAAGGTTAAATGTATGATAATGAAAACCAAGGGTAAAAGGGTAAAATGGAAGTATACTGTTTTATTTTTTTTTTAAGATTTTTTTCATGTGGACCATTCTTTTTTTTTTTTTTTTCCGGACACGCAGGCTCAGCGGCCATGGCTCACGGGCCCAGCCGCTCCACGGCATGTGGGATCCTCCCAGACCAGGGCACGAACCCGTGCCCCTGCATCGGCAGGCGGACTCTCAACCACTGTGCCACCAGGGAAGCCCTGATGTGGACCATTCTTGAAGTCATTATTGAATTTGTTACAATACTGCTTCTGTTTTATGTTTCTGGTTTTTTGACTGTGAGGCATGTGGGATCCTAGCTCCCTGACCAGGGACTGTACCTACACCCCCTGCATTGGAAGGCGGAGTCTTAACCACTGGACCACCAGGGAAGTCCCGGAAGTATACTATTGTAAGAGCATTACACTCTACATGAAGTGGTATATCTATTGATGATAGACTGTGGTAAGTAAAAGATACATCCTATAAACCCTAAAGCAACCATTAAAATTACACAATTAAGAGACACAGGTAATAAACCAAGAAGGGGCATAAACAGAATTATGAAAAATATGTGATTCAAGCAACAAAAGAACAAAAAAGAACGAATAAACTGGACTTCATAAAAATTAAAAACTTTTGTCCATCAAAGGACATTATCAAGAAAGTGGAAAGACAACTTAAAGAATAGAAGAAAATATCTGCAATCATGTCTGGTAAGAATCTAATATCAAAAACATATAAAAAATTCTTACAACTCAAGAACAGAAAGACAAACAACTCAATTTCTCCAAAGCAGATGTACAGATGGCCAACAAACACATGAAAAGATGCTCAACATCGTTAGTCACCACTTCACACCCATGTGATGCCCACTAAGGTGGCTATATTAAAATGGTTTTTTTTAATGAAAATAATAAGTGTTGGCAAGATGTAGCCATAACAAGGAAAGAAGCCCTGACACACACTGCAACATGAATGAACATCAAAAACACGATGCTCAGGGGGCTTCCCTGGCGGTCCAGTGGTTAAGACACCCTGCTTCCACTGCAGGGGGCACAGGTTCAATCCCAGGTCGGGGAACTAAGTTCCTGCATGCCACTCGGTGCGGTCCCAAAAAAACAGAACAAAACAAAACAAAACATGATACTCAGTGAAAGAAGCCAGACATACAAGGTCACATATTGTATGATTCTATTTATATAAAATATTCAGAATAGGTAAATCCATAGAAACAGAAAGCAGACAGATGGTTGCCAGGGGCTGGGGAGAGGGGAGAATGGGGAGTAACTGCTCAGCAGGGATGGGGTTTTATTTTGGAGTGATGAAAATGTTTTGAACCTAGAGAGAGGCAGTGGTTACACAAAGGTGTGAATGTACTAAATGCCACTTTCATGTTACGTAAATTTCACCTTAATTTAAATATATATATATATATATATATATATATATACACATACACAGTATACCTATTTTTATTACACACACGTATATTTGATCCAAAAGAAAATAAAGAACAGAACACCAAGATGGTAAATTTAAACCCAATGATAACAAAAATAAACTTAAAGGTAAATAGTCTAAGCACCCTAATTAAAATGAAAAGATTGTAAAATTGGATTAAAAAAAGGAAGACCCACCTATATGCTGCCTATAAGAAACCCATTTTAAAGAACTGTTTTTAAAAAAATATTTATGTATGTACGTATGTATTTATCTTGGCTGCACCAGGTCTTAGTTGCAGCACTGGGAATCTTCGTTGCAGCATGTTTAGTTGCAGCATGTGGGATCTTTAGTTGTGGCATGCAGACTTCTTAGTTGCAGCATGTGGGCTCTTAGTTGCAGCATGCGGTGCGAACTTCTTAGCTGTGACATGCATGCAGGATCTAGCTCCCCGATCAGGGATCAAACCCGGGCCCCCTGCATTGGGAACGCAGAGTCTTACCCACCGGACCACCAGGGAAGTCCCAAGAAACCCATTTTAAACATACAGACTCCACTTTCCTGAACTTTGCCCCATGTGCCTCTTCCTTTGGCTGATTTTGTTTTTAATATTTATTTATTTATGGTTGTGTTGGGTCTCAGCTGCAGCCCTTGGGATCTTTCATTGCGGCCCTTGGGATCTTTCATTGCAGCACGCGGGCTTCTCTCTAGTAGTTGCGGTGCACGGGCTTAGTTGCTCCACGGCATGTGGGATCTTCCCAGACCAGGGCTCAAACCCGTGTCCCCTGCATTGGAAGGCAGATTCTTAACCACTGTGCCACCAGGGAAGCCCTTGGCTGATTTTAATCTGTATCCTTTTGCTGTAAAAAATCGTGACCATGAGTATACCAGCTCTCAGTGAGTTCTGTGGATTCTCCTAGGGAATTATCAAACATGAGGGTAGTCTTAGGGACCCCCAAACTCTGCAAACTAGTAAGTGACTTTGGCAAGATTGCAGTATACAGGATCAATATACAAAAATCAATTGCATTTCTATAATATAAGCAACGCACAATGAGAAAGTGAAATTTTAAAAGTAATAGCATTTACAATAACATCAAAAATATGAAATATTTAGCGATAAATCTGATATAAGATGTGAAAGACCTACCTACAAAGCATTGTTGAGAGAAATTAAAAGAAACCGAAACAGGGAATTCCCTGGCAGTCCAGTGGTTAGGACTCAGCGCTTTCACTGTTGAGGGTGTGGGTTCAATCCCTAGTCGGGGAACTAAGATCCTGTAAGCTGCACAGCACAGTCAAATGGAGAGATAAACCATGTTTATGGATCAATGCAATCCCAGTCAAAATCTCACCAGGCTTTTTGTAGATATCGGCAGCAAGCTGATTCTAAAATTCATATGAAAATGCTAAGTACCTAGAACAGTCAAATCAACTCTGAAAAGCAACAGAGTTGTAAGATTTACACTACCTGATTCATGACTTATTATAAAGTTACAGTAATCAAAACAGTGTGATATTAGCACCAAGACAGACAAATCAGTTTAACAAAGAAGACATATAGTCAATTGATTTTCACCATAAGTACAAAGGCAATTCAGTGTAGAGGAGTATAGTCTTTCAACATATCATGTGGGCACAATCAGATATCCATATGCAAAAAAAAAGACCTTGGATTCCTACCTTACAACATATACAATAAGTAAATCAAAATGGATCATGGAACTAAATGAAAAATCTGAACCTATATATCATATAGAAGAAAACATAGAAGAAAATCTTGGTGACCCTGGATTAGGCAAATATTGTCAGATATGACTCCAAAAGCTAGAGCTATAAAACAGAGTTGATAAATTGTATGTCAAGATTAAGAACTTCTGTTCTTTGAAAGACATTGTCAAGATAATAAGCTACAGAGTAGATTATATTTGCAAATCACATATCTAAGACTTGTATCCAGAATACATAAAGAACTCTCACAACTCAGCAGTGAGAGAAAACCAACTCCCCAATAAAAATATGCAGAAAATATCTAAACAGATACCTCACCAAAGACATATGGATAGCAAAAAATAAGCTCATGAAAAGATACTCAACATCATTATTCATCAGGAAAATTTAAATTAAAACCACAATGAGGGCTTCCCTGGTGGCGCAGTGGTTGAGAGTCCACCTGCCGTTGCAGGGGACACAGGTTCGTGCCCCGGTCCGGGAGGGTCCCACATGCAGCGGAGCGGCTGGGCCCGTGAGCCGTGGCCGCTGGGCCTGCGCATCTAGAGCCTGTGCTCCGCGGCGGGAGAGGCCACAGCAGTGAGAAGCCCGCGTACCGCAATAAAAAAACAAAAACAAAAACAAAAAAAAATACAATGAGATATCACTTCACAGCCACTAGGATGGTTGTAATCAAAAAGACATTATGCCAGAAACAGACTGAAAGATATATAAAACAAACTAGTGTTTACCAGTGGGCAGAGGGAAGTGGGGAGGGGCAAGATAGGGGTAGGGGATTAAGAACTATAAACTACTATGTATAAAATAGATAAGCAACAAGGATATGTTGTATAGCACAGGGAAGTATAGCCATTATCTTATAATAACTTTTAATGGAGTATAATCTGCAAAAATACTGAATCACTACACTGCAATCTGAAACTAATATAACACTGTAAATCAATTATACTTCAAAAAAAAAGACATTATGCCAAGTGTTAGTGAGGAGGTAGAGAAACTGGAACCCTCATACACTGCTAGGGGAGATGTAAGATGTAAGACAATACTTTAGAAAACTGCTTGGCAGGTTCTTAAAAAGTTAAGACATTCACCTACTATGACTCAGCCTAACTCTTTCTAGATATTTACCCAAAAGAAATGAAAGCATATGTTCATACAAAGACTTGTACACAAATGTTAACAGCATTTTAGCCCAAAAGTGCAAACAAACCAATATTCATCAAAGGGGAATGGATAAACAAACTAGTTCATCCATACAGTGGAATGAACTAGTGATACATACAACAGCACAGATGAACCTCGAAATTAGTGTGCTCAGTGAAAGAAGCCAAACAAAAAAGAATACATACTGTATAATTCCATTTATATATAATTCTAGAAGATGCAAAGTGATCTATAGTGATAGAAAGCACTTACTATGTGGCCCTGGTCAAGTAAACCTTTCTAAGCCTTAGTTTCTATTAAATGAGGATAGATAATAACAATAACAATTTCAGAGCTGTGAGAAGGAAATGAGATACCTATATAAATATCTAAAGTAGTACCTGACATGTAGTAAATACTCACTATGTGTAACCATTAAATAGCACTTTAACATTATGTTTAGATGTATACTATTTATTAAATGATCAATTTCACAAGTCAATGTATTTTCATTGGTTAAAAGAGATGGTTCCTATAACCCCAACACTGAGTCATGCAAAAAAAGATACTGGACATTTTTTACATCACTTACCATCCAGTGACACCTCCAATTAACAGCTGGGTTGCCACGCTATACTTTTCAGCTGAAGGCCCAGATTCCTGCCCAAACAGCTTGCGCCACCATGGCTGCTTTTTAGCAAGTTCTGCAAGATCCAGTGACTCAAATTTTCCCTCAAAGTTTCCTACAAGAATTAAGATACTGAATAAGAAAAGTTACTTTTACAATAAATCACTAACATTCCTAACCTAGATTAAGAGATTTTTAAGGAAACAGAGACAGTTGTAATAAGGACATCTAAATATTAATCTATTTTAAAGAGTAAACTGACTCTGCAATTCTGTCCAGCAACTTTTGAAAATCAGACTAAAATCAACAAATATCTCAGAGGAAAAAAACCTATACAATTTAGAACCAGTACTCTAGTTTTTCCCCTGAAATTTAAAAACAGCCAAAAGGACCTAGGAAAAACTGGTAGTAATACTTAATAATGCATCCTAAATGAAATGGGTTTTCTTCATTTGCCTCTCCTTTTCAGGAGTAACTCAATACTATTCAATAGCCCACAAATTCACAAATTCTCAGTACTATGTGTATCTCCAGTGATAATAAAGATAGGAGGTAACCCTGAGAAAACCATAATTCAAAAAGAGACATGTACCACAATGTTCACTGCAGCACTATTTACAATAGCCAGGACATGGAAGCAACCTAAGTGTCCATCAACAGATGAAGGGATAAAGAAGATGTGGCACATATACACAATGGAATATTACTCAGCCATAAAAAGAAACGAAATTGAGTTATCTGTAGTGAGGTGGATGGACCTAGCGTCTGTCATACAGAGTGAAGTAAGTCAGAAAGAGAAAAACAAATACCGTATGCTAACACATACATATATGGAGTCTAAAAATATGGTACTGATGAACCTAGTAGCAGGGCAGGATAGAGAAGAAAAAAAATGTCATGAAGAACCTAGGGGTAAGACAGGAATAAAGACACAGACCTACTAGAGAATGGACTTGAGGACACGGGAAGGGGGAAGGGTAAGCTGGGATAAGTGAGAGAGTGGCATGGACATATATACACTACCAAGTGTAAAACAGATAGCTAGTGGGAAGCAGCCGCATAGCACAGGGAGATCAGCTCAGTGCTTTGTGACCACCTAGAGGGGTGGGATAGGAAAGGTGGGAGGGAGGGAGATGCAAGAGGGAAGAGATATGGGAACATATGTATAACTGATTCACTTTGTTATAAAGCAGAAACTAACACACCATTGTAAAGCAATTATACTCCAATAAAGACATTAAGAAAAAGAGGTAACATTTAATTGAGCTGTTACTATTTACCAGGCAATGTGCTAAGGAATAAACATGTATATATAATTAAATCCACAGAACAAAGTAGGTACAGAACAAGGTACTATTTATTCACTCCATTTTGTAATTAAGAAGTAGAGGCTCAGAGGGTGATTTATTTGCCCAAAAAGGGAAAGAGTTAACAAAATGTCTAATCCCTCTCTCTGTGGGAAAATAAATTTAGTGAAAGAGGCAAAAGAACTCTACACTGTAAATGAGGAAACACTGCAGAGTTGCAATCTCAATCAAAAAGTAAGTTTTTATCTAGAAATTGAGAAGCTGGCTCTAAGATTTATATGGAAGTACAAAGGAATTAGAGTAGTATTCCAGTTACTATGGCTGTACAACAAATTACCCCAAAACTTCATTCACAGAGCAAAACAATCACTTTTATACTCCCAGACTCTATGGATCAGGAATTCAGACAGGATACAGCTCATCTCTGTTCCATATGTCTGTGGCTTCAGCTGGAAGAATTACAGGCAGGCGTCTGGAATCATCTACTACATTCACACATACAGGCTGCCTTGCTCTGGGTTAGTTTGGGCTTCCTTACAGCATGGTGGCTAGGGTCAAGGCTGCCTGTCCCAAGAAAGGGAGTAAGAGAGTAAGGAAACTCAAGGGCTCAGCAGAAGCTATATTACCATTTAAGACCTAGCCTCCAAAGCCATGCAGTGTTACTTCCACTGTATTCTGTTGCAGCAGTCACAAACTTCCACTCAGATTCGAGAGGGAATATAGACCCCAGTACTCAGCAGGAGGAGTGTCAAAGTCACACAGAAAAAAACAGCATGTGGAATGGGGAGATATTGCTGCAATCACTTAGGAAAATACAGTGTGCCACCAGTGGCCAGAACAATTGTGGGGAAAAAAGCAACAAAGTTCAAAGAATTTCAAGACTTCTTATAAAACTACAGTAACACACAGGTAACTAATTTCAAGACTTATAAAAGTACCCTATTTGACACAGTGTAGAACTGACCTAAGCATATAAAAATATATCAGTGGAAGAGAATATAGAGTCTAGAAGTAGATCTACACATACAGTCATTTGATTTTCACATGGCACCAAAGTTATTCAATAGGGAAAGAAAGTCCTTTCAACAAATTGTGTTAGAACTATTAGGTATGTGTATTAAACAAACAAAAAAACCCTCAATCCCTACTTTACACAATCACAAAATATAATTGAAGAATTAATTCAAGATGGACCATAGATACCAATTTAGCAAAGCCAAAATATGGATGTTTAAGGAACTGGGCCTTCTATGGCCTCACAAGTAGTTAAATGAAAATTTTTGTTCTAACGTAACCACAAAACATTACTGCTGTGTTGAAGAAGAAACTCTCTCCCTGGGTTAAAGAACATCACTGAAAACAAGAATGAGTTTTGAGTTTTGTTTTAATGTCATTTTAACAAGCTCCTTAGCTCAATAGAGGGCTCCAGCCAAAAGGGATCAAATCACAGACACTGAGTTCACCCAAAGTCACTCAGTCATTCAACACACACTGCTAAGCACTATACCGACCAGTCAGCAGCCTTGCTTGTGAGCCCAGGAAAGCAATGATTACAGTATTATGTGATCATCAATATGATAAAGGTTGAAATTCCTAATGTCAGCCTCAAAGTTTCTCCCACCAATTTCCTAGGTGCAAATATCTGAGCAAACTATACATTTTAACTAAATAAGGGCAGTCTGCTCTGCAGGAAAATAATTCCATTGTGCATTCCAACACCTTTGAGTCACCTCAATTCAGGTGTGCTGGTAAACGGTTTGGTTTGTTTTAGATTTTTTTTTTTAATCTGGACCATTTTCAAAGTTTTTATTGAATTTGTTACAATATTGCTTCTGTTTTATGCTTTGGCTTTTTGGCTAGGAGGTACGTGGGACCTTAGTTCCCCCATCAGGGATGGAACCTGCACCCCCTGCACTGGAAGGTGAAGGCGTAACCACTGGACCGCCAGTGAAGTCCCCAGGTAAACGTTTCACAAGCGCGCTGGGGTGGGGGGAGGGCTGCCTAGTAACGTATACCAACATCCAGGGTGTGACGTCACTGAAGTGTGACAGCGCTGAATGCGGAGCTGGCAAGAGACGCGGCTTATCACGCTACGTTAGTTCCACCACACAGACACAACAGATGTCCATAACCTCAAGAGTACTGATAATAACTAAACATGGCAAACAATAAGGAAGTAATGAATTTTGGGTATTTTCACCCTGTTTTTAACATAATTTATGTAATCTTAAATTTATATAATTCAGTTTTTGATAATGGTTCTGTGAGCCAGTACTGAACTGAACATAGCCTGAAGCATTCAAAGAAGTAGGATAAGAAGCACAACTGAAAGACGTGGTCCACTATGTATTTTATTACAGGCTTTTTTTTTCACGGACTCTCCCCTTCACTACGCGGACTAAATAGGCGATTTCCAAGAACCATACCACGTGTACTCTCTCAAAACCATCAATAGCACAAGTAGAGGCGGCCTGCACGCGGAAAGACGCCGGCCTGGTGTTTGAAAAGTCACTCCAAAGGGACAAAGAAGCTGCCTTACTCTCAAGGTGCCAGAGTGCTTCCGGGAACAGGGACAAAATGTCTCCAGGCCGAGGCTGTCGGGGGCGGGGCCGGAAGGCGGAGGAGCCCGGCCGGAGACAACAGCGAGGGCAAATTCGGCTCCAGCCCGGCCACTGACCTTGGCCGGACCTCGGGAGCGGCCGGGCCACAGAGGAGCTCCGGGCGCCCGCCCCGCCCCTGCGGCGCTCGGGCCCCCCAGGGGCACTGCTGGGCCTAGGAGGCGCGGAGCCCGTCCCTTCCGGAGCCCGGGAAGTCGGCTCCTCGCGGCGCCGCCGGCGAGCGCCCGTCCTTACCTTGACTGGCTGCGGCCATTTCGGCGAGCTCGTCTCGCGATGACACCTTTAGGGACTCGGCTCGGTAAGGCGCGGAGTGGCGCGCCACCGTCGGCGCTAGCTGGCTTCCGGCACGTGGGGTAGATGTTTCCATTCCCACGGCGGCGGCGGAAGAGGCGGGACGGGGCGGGGCAAGGGGCGGCTAGTCCCCTTCCCCGGGCACAGCCGCTTCACAAGGCGCCAAGGGCGGTGTCACAAGCCCCGCGGCGCCGACCCCCAGGCGCGTCGGAACACGAGTGCGCGGAAGGCCTCTCACGGAGGAGTTATGCCACAGAACGTAGTCTAGCTCGCAGCTGGCCTGGAAGGGGGTTCCCCGTGCGCGACCGCGGTGCGGCCTTTCGACAGTGAAGACTGCTTCACTCCTTACTTTACTAAAAATAAAGAAAGCGGGCTTGTAGTGGTTGCTCATGTTAACATTGAGCACGTATTTATCAGTGCCTGCTCTGTGTCCGACGCTGTGCTACTGGAAGAAGACATTTAAGAAACATTGCAGTCCCAGTGACCAAGACGGGCTCAGAAAGGAAAGCCCTCGCTGCCCGCAGCGCCCGCCGAGCCCTTTAACCACGTGCCGCGGCGCACCTCCCCGCCCCAGCCCCAAGCAACAGCTTTCGCTGTTACTCCGTCTCAGTTCACGGCAACGCCACCTTTGCAAAACCCTTGCTGTTATTCTGAACACCTATTTCTCGAAGCCCACAAACCCAGTTCATCAGCAACCAGCAGAAGCGCCACTTTCACAATGAATCCAGCCCTGCTCGCCCCTCCACTGCTTCCGTCCCAGCCCAAATCACAGTCGTTTCTCGCCCTCAGTTAACAGGTCACCTGCTCCTCAGGCACGCCTTCCATGACCATCCTCATTTAAAATTGCAGCCTAGTACACCCCTCCTTCCCCTTCTACTTACTTTCCTTTTGGGCACAGTACTTACTTCACCTTCTAACATACGTAAGGTATTCCTGTCTTTCAGGTATTGCTTACCGTTTCTCAGTTGTTTCTTTTTCACTGCTCTGCACCCAGTGCCTAAGACACTGTCTGGTTAGGACAAATGGGTAGTTGTGTGCTCTTTGGCAAACCATTAACCTCTCTGCCCCTCAGATGGTTCATCTGTACTCACATTGCAGTCTTATTGTGAGGATTAAATCACATAATGTGTAAAGCTCATGACAGAATTATCACTCTGTATTGTGACTATGTATCTACCTTTTTGTCCCCGCTGCTGCAGCATGACTCCCAGAAGACAGGAACTGGATTTTATTCGTCTCTGAAGCATGAACGTATAGTAAAAGGGTTAGGAGCAAGACTCCTGGAGCCAAATTAAATGGGTATGAATGCTACAATTTACAAACTGTGTGACCATGGCCAAGTTGCCTAACGTCTCTGTGCTTCAGTTTCATCACCTGTACAATGAAGACAAGAATGCTTGCTGCATTAGAAAGCACTTAGAACAGTTCCTGGAATATATTACATGCCAGCTATTATCTCTGCAAACTTGTGCCTGGCAGGGAGAAGGTCTCAGCAGATGTTTACCCAAGGGGCTTCTTCCTGATTGTTTCCAAGCTGGACAATACCTTGCCAATGGCTCCCAAACACATTCCTACCCGTGCAGAAGTGGACTCTCCGTGATAACACTTCTTATAGAAACCCTGATCAAGATTCTTATTAGCTCCTATACTTTGAGGCCCTTGGGAGGCTCTCATGCCTCCTAATATACATTAAACTGAGTAGGTTCTCTGCTTGAGCTCAGCATGGCTATATTTTGATGTAAGGAGATATAGCCTATACTCAGGCCAAATGTAAACAACCTTAAGAAGCATCAGGTAGCAACGATGCAAGGGAAATAGATACGTGGATGCTGGGTAGTTATGAGTGCTCTGTAAGCAAATGAAGCCAAGAGAGATATCGGTAGTGCCGGTGGGGCTAGAGAACTTACAGTGTCAAGGCGCTGGTCCAGATTTGAGCTCATTAGAAGGTGAGATTTGAACCAAGACTTGCAGGAGATGTGGGAGTGGAAACGTGTGGCTATCTGGGAAAAGGGGTTTCAGGTAGATGAAACAGCAGATGCTAAGGTCCAGGTGCAAGGGTGTGCTCGGTGTTTTAAGGAAGAGCAAGGAGGCCAGTAGCTGGAGTGAGATGAAACCTTGGAGGTGGGGGGAAGGAACATGCAGATCATGGGGAAGACTCTAGGCCATGGTCAAAATGTAGGATTATACTCTGAGTGAGGCCAGAAGCCAGTGGAGGTTTCTGGGCGAAGAAGTAACTGGATCCGCTTTATGGTTTTAAAGGTCATTCATTGGTGTCTGTGAGGGGCAAGGGCGGAAGCAGGGAGACTGTTAGAATATTACTCTTGCTGGTGCAGGTGGATTCCAGAATCTTCAACAACATTAGCCCCCTCTTTCCTTTCCTCAAAGGTTCTGAGCAAAGCAGCATTCTTGTGCCCCTGCTGCTTTCAGAGGTGAACGGGTTAAGCTTTAGCTCAGCCTCCCTTTTCCTACTCAGTTCTTCCTGTGGCTGCTTCCCACTGCCAAAAAGGAAGCAATCCTATCCGTCACTGCAGAGCGCTAATGCTGCTGTCACTCCAGCCAGTCAAGTTCCCTAAAGTCCTTTGAGAAAATCTTGGGACTTTTCACTAAATCATACAAAATTTACTTTTTTTCTCCTGGGAGCCAAATATATTTTTAGAGAAGAATTAATCTTTCGTTTCTCCAGTCGAACATTTTCTAGCAATCAGAGCCATGCAAATTGAGCTCTCCACCTGCTTCTTTCTGTGCCTTTTGCCTTTCAGCTTTGGTGCCATCAGAAGATACTACCTGGGCGCGGTGGAACTGTCCTGGGACTATATGCAAAGTGAACTGCTCAGTGAGCTGCACGTGGACACAAGGTAAAGGCCTGTTCTAGATGGGCCGGCCAGGATGGTGGGGCTGTGACTCTGGCTGTTTTGTCCATTACTTCTCTCTGTCACATGCTGCCACACTGGAAACTAGAGAGTGGAGTAGAGTGAGGGCGAAGAGGCAAGCAGCATAGGAGACAGAACGAAACTTCCCTCAGCCTACCCCACAGCTTCCACAGGGAGAAGAGCCCTAAGACCCATCAATATTACACGCAATTTTGCTGTGAGGATAGTATTAGCCATGAGTTCAGAAACTTTTCATCTTTTCTGGGTTCTGGTGCATTTGGGGAGAGTAGTATTAAATAATCTTTCCAATATTATCTATGGTCGTTGATTTATTCCGATTTTTCTACCTCTTCTTCAGTCAATATTGGTTATATACATTTTCCTAGGAAGCAATCGGTTATCCCTAGATTTGATAATGTATTGGTATCAAGTTACATAATAGTCTTGTGATATTGTTAAACTGTTCTGTGTCTGTAGTTATATTTCCATTCTTAGTTTGTGTATGTTCTCTTTACCTCTCATAAATAATATTTCCAAGAAGTTTCTCGATTTTATTGCTTTTGTCAGGACCCATCTTTTGGTTCTATCAATTTCTGTTTTTACTTTCATCAATTCATTTCTTCTTCCTAGCTTCCTTTGGTTCATTTAGTTGATCTAACTTTTTGCTTATTGAGTTGAATGCTGAAGTCATTTGTTTTAAATTTTGTTTTGTTTTCTTTAAATGTGTATTATAAAGATTTAAACCCAATACATATATAATGGTAATGTAAATATTAAATATGGTCATGTCATACATACGTTACAATCTTTTCTGTTCTTTTTGCTTTGCTCCCCACTCTCCTTCTACTTGAGCCCCCTTCTTGATTATCCCCAATCAGGTAACCCTATTCATGTACACGCATGTATGCACATATATGCAAATAATATGGTCATTGTTTTACAAAAATGGGCTATTATACACTATTCTCACTCACTAACACCTAATAGAATTCTGTCCAAGTCAGTTGGCATAACTTCAATCTTTTTAATGGCTAAATAAAATTCCCTATTATTCCAGGTTTTGGGCCATTATATCCTATATCATTACATACTGATGCTTTTATTCCTATAGGACAGATTCTCAAGAGGGATATTGCTGGAATGAAGGGAATATTTCCTTTTTAGTTTTAATTTCCAAAAAGGCTAGAACTCTTCAAACATTTCTACCATCAACATATAGGAGTGCCCTTCTCCCTGCATTCACATCAGCAATAAGTTTTGCCTTGTTTTTTCATCTTTGCCAATCTAGTAGGTATGGAGTGATATTTCATCATTACAATAATCACATTCCTTTCATTTCTAATGAGGCTGAACATCTTTTTAAATGCTTGTTGACTACTGCATTTTGAGATTTGACTATTCACATGTTTTGCCCATTTTTCTTTGGGCTCTTTCACTTTTTTTTAGATTATGAGAACTATTTTATTCTTACAAGTATTAATAGCCTATCGCAAGGCACCGTTTATCAAACAATACATCTTTTGTCACTGATTTGAATAAAAACATTCATCATATAAAATTCTCGTATATATTAGTATCTATTTCATTAAATTTATACATAAATTTTATTAATATAAATGTAAGTAATTTATTATGACATTTATCCCTATGCATTTTATAAATATGTTGCTATTGTTAATCAAATGTTTTCTCTTATGTTCTTGATGTTAAGTACCAGAATAGAGAAAAGCTATTGGTTTGGGTATATTCATCTCAAATCTAGCTACCTTACTGAATTCTCATATAAATTCTAATAATTTTACATGGCAGTCTCTATGTGTATTGAATCATATTCAAAATAAGACAGATTCTAGCTCTTTTCCAATGTTTAATCAGTTATTTCTTTTTCTTATCTTATTGATTTTACTTGAAACAGTCTTCATATTTTGCTTTTTAGAATAACATTTGCTGTTTGTTCTTGATAAGTGGTCTTTGTTACTCCTTGCCATAAAATTTTCATTAGTAATGGCTTTTCAGCATTCTAGCATCATATGAATTTTGGCCTTTAATATGCTGAGGACAAATAGATTATGTCAGTAGACTTCCTGACATTGAATATCCTTACATTCTTGGAGTAAAATCTAATGTTCCTACAATTTGATTATTGTTGGGTTCTATGTGCTAATATTTTTTTAGACACTGTGTGCCTTTATTATGTGGGATTGATCTATAGCTTTATTTTTTAATTGAAGTATAGTTGATTTATAATATTGTGTTAGTTTGAAGTGAGGAGCATAGTGATTCAGTATTTTTACATATTATATTCCATCATAGGTTTTTAGAAGTTAATGGTTACAGTTCCCTGTGCTATACTGTATATCCTTGTTGCTTACCTATGTTATATATAGTAGTTTGTGTCTGTTAATCCCATACCCTTAATTTGTCTCTCCCCTCTTCCCTCTCCCCTTTGATAACCATGTCTGTTTTCTATATCTGTGAGTCTGTTTCTGTTTTGCATATACATTCATTTGTATTATTTTTTAGATTCCACATATGAGTGAAATATATAGTATTTGTCTTTCTGTGTCTGACTTATTTCACTAAGCATAATATTCTCTAGGTCCTAAGCATAATATTCTCTAGGTCCATCCATGTTGCTACACATAGCAAGATTTCATCCTTTTATATGGCTGAGTAGTATTCCATTGTGTGTGTGTGTGTGCGTGTGCATGTGTGTGTGTGTGTGTGTGTAAAACACATCTTCTTAAGTCAATTGTCTGTTGATGGGCACTTGGGTTGTTTCCATGCCTTGGCTATTATAAATAGTGCTGCTATGAACATTGGGGTACATGTATCTTTTCAAATTACTGTTTTCATTTTTTTCTGGATATATAACTTTATTTTTTACTATTATTATTAGATTTTGGTATTAAAGTTTTATTGGCTTTATCAGATGAATTGGTGAGTGTTCTATCCTTTTCTATTGCCTAAAATAGCTCAAATAACATTAGAGTTATCTGTTGTTTTAAAGTTAGATAAGACTCACATATGAATCCATTTGGTCCAAGTGACATTTGCAATATCTTTAATCATCTCTTCAGGCTCTTCTATGTTAACTAGTCAAATCAAAATTCAACTTATTTTTGGAGTCAGCTTTAATAATTTTATACCTTTCTAGGAAATCATTTCCTTTATTTTTTCAATTTTGTTGCCACTGTGTTGCATATAGCACTCTCTCATGATTCTTTTACTCCACATCATCTGTAGCTATTTGCCCTTTCTCATTCTTAAATTCCTAAATTTTTGTTATTTATCTTTTCTACATGAACAAGTTTATAACGGATTTCTCTTTGGTTGTTGTTGGGGGTGGTCTTTTCAAATAATGAGCTTTTGGCTTTTTTTGTTCTTCTTCATTATTTTTTTAAATTAATTAATTTATTTTTGGCTGCATTGGGTCTTTGTTGCTGTGCACGGGCTTCCTCTAGTTGCGGTGAGCGGGGGCTACTCTTCGTAGCATTGCCTGGGCTTCTCATTGCGGTGGCTTCTCTTGTTGCGGAGCATGGGCTCTGGAGCACAGGCTCAGTAGTTGTGGCTCAAGGGCTCTAGAGTGCAGACTCAGTAGTTGTGGTGCACGGGCTTCGTTGCTCCACGGCATGTGGGATCTTCCCAGACCAGGACTCAAACCTGTGTCCCCTGCATTGCCAGGCGGACTCTTAACCACTGCGCCACCAGGGAAGTCCCTGGTTATTTTTTATATTTAATTTATTTTCATATTTTATCTTTATCAATGATAGTTTCTTTTGGCTTGTCATGCTATATTTTTTCTAATATCTTAGGGAAAATAATATGTTCTTTTCTCTTTCTTTTGTCCTTTGTTTTTAACAGTGAAGGCATTTAAAGCTATACATTTTTCTCTGAGAACAATTTTTCCATATCCCATAGGTTATGTTATGAAGAGTTTTCTTTTCATTGTTTTCAGTAGAGTCTGTAATATCCTCTTTGATTTCATTTAGAAGCATGATTTTTAATCACATTTTTAATTTGGTTGTCAATTATTTTTTTGGTATTTGGATCAGCTTTGAGCATCCTGTTAGTTTCCTACTGCTGTGTAACAAAGTACCTCAAACTTAGCAGTTTGCAGCAACATCCATTTATTATCTCACAGTTTCAGTGGGTCAGAAGTCCAGGTGGGCTCAACTAGATACTCTGCTCAGGATCATACAAGGCCAAAATCAAGGTGTTGACAGGGCTTTGCTCCTTACTGGAGACTCTGTGGGGGAATCCACTTCCAGGCTGAATTGGAATTTAGTCCCTTCTCTCAGTTTTCATGTGGCACCCTCCATCTTCATGCTAGCAAGAGTGCATCAAGTCTGTTTCATGCTTCGGATCTGTCTAACAGAACATATTCATGAGCATAACACCAAACGGCAAAGGTCACGAGGGACAACATTTTGCCTACCACAGCTGTAGTTTACATACAATGAAACACACAGATATTCAAATGTACAGTTTGATAAGCTTTGGCAAATGCATACAAGTTACATAACCACCACCCTAGTCAACCCTCCTGCAACTTTTCAGTGAGTCTCTCTACCCTTACCTGGCACCAGGCAATAAGCTCCTTTCTGGAATTACAGATTCGCTTTTGGAGTTACAAGACTTTTATATCAGTAGATTCATACAGTATGCATTCTTCAGTGTCTGGCTTTTTACCTTAAGCATTGTGATTTGGAAATTCACCTAGGTTGTTGCATGAAGTTGTTCTGTCCTTTTTATTGCTGATTACTACTCGATTATGGGAATATATCACAATGTGTATATCTTTTCCCTGCCACATGGACCTTTGGATTGTTTCCAGGGGCTAACATAAATAAACCTGCTATGAACATGCCTGTGCAAGTTTTTGTGTGGCCATCTGCTTTCCTTTATCTTACATAAATATCTAGGAGTGAAATTGCTGGATCATGCTGAAATGCATGTTTAACTTTATAAGAAACTACCAACAGATTTCTGGAATGGTTGTACCATTTTGTACTCTCACCAACAATGCATGAAAGTGCCAGTGGCAACACATACTGGACAATATTTGATGTCACCAGTATTTAATTTTAGTCATTTTAATGACTATGTGGTGGTATCTTACTGTATGTTTAATTTACATTCTCTGATAACTAAAGATGCTGAGCATCTTTGCATGTGTAATTGACCATTCCTGTATCTTATTTAATAAAATGTTTATTCACATCTTCGGCCCAGTTTTAAATTGGGTTGTCTTATTATTGTTGAGTTTTGAGAATTCTTTGTATATTCTGGATAGAAGTGAATTTTCAGATATACCTGTTTTCAATATTTTCTCCCAGCACAAAGAGTTTCATTTTAATGAACTCCAATTTATCTATTCTTTTTTCCACTGGTTGCTTGTGGTTTTGGTGTCATATCTAAAAAGCCATTGCCAAATCCAAAGTCACAAAGATTTACACCTGTTCTCTCCTAAGAGGTTTATAGTTTTAGCTCTTATATTTAGTTCTTTGATACACTGAGTTAACTTTTGTGTATGGTTTAAGGAAGTGATCCAAGCCTGTGGTTGTACAGTGTTAATGATCCTGAAGTAGAGGCCCAGATGGTCAGTAGCCTGGTATCTAAATGAACCATTGACCATTTATCCATTAATGTTGGTCTTTTTGAAAATTAATATTGAAGTATTTGTACTTAATACATTGTGCTTGTATTATAGTTTCCATCTAACATGCAGGCTGAGGTATAGTGAATAATAGACTGAGTGTAAAATTGAATTGAATGGAGAAAATGATTTATTATCTAGCTTTCTGTTGTTTTATAGGCAGTCACATGTATTTACCAGGAAAAAGTTGATAGAATTTTTATTTTGATGACACCATTTTATAGTCTAGATTATTTTGATACTGATTAACAGGATAAGCTGACTCTGGACACATCCTGACAACCTCTGCCAAGGTCTGAAACAAACATCTGGGAAAATTCAGTTTTGTATTATCTATTCCTGCAGCTGCTCAACTTCTTCTAAGCAAGGGTCAGGGAATATAATAGGTTTTCCGATTGGTTTTAGATAAAATGTGAAAGAACAGTTCAGGTCAAGGACATTGTTGCCAAATATATTTGGCAAGATTTATATATCAAACCTCAAGGGAAATACACAAACAAAAAACCCACATAAGTTAGGAAGGAGTAAAATCTGTGAACCCGGGAACATTTTGTCACTTACTGTGCAGATTACCCTGAATCTGAGACATAAATCACGTCCCACTTGACTAGGGCCTAGGCCTTCTGTTTCTGTCTCACAATCTTGATCTTTTATCTGGCTTTTGGTTTTCGCTCTTCCCTCATAGAGAGAAAAATTTGTTTTCTGTGTGCTCGTGATCCTGTTCCTTCTCTGCTCGTCCAAGTTCTTGATCTAGTAAACATTTTTATGTCTTATATTTTCATTTTATTCATAAATATTAAAGTGAAAGTACTGTGCTAGTGTATGTCAAAATACCTATCTCTGGACATGGGTCTGAGTCTTGTTAGAAACCAATGGAAACTTTGGAGAAACTGAGTAGGGTAGACTCAGGAGAACCAAGGAGATGGAGTGGGAAAAGGGGAAGGGAACAAACTAGGGATGAGTTGATGACTGTGGAAGGGCATAGTCTCAAAGTGGCCAGGAGATGGGACAAATGAACCGAAGGGAGGAATATACTCAATGATGTAGGCATCAAATAATGTTAAATGACTAAAAGCCATGTAGGTCTATGCCTAGGCTAATGCCATGGAAATTTCTAGAGATGGATGAAATTACAGCACATTTAAATATGAATTAATATCACCATTTGGGTTCCCCAGAAGCAGACTGTGAGATGGATATCAACGTGCAGGAATTTTATTTAGAGTGTTCTTGGGATCAATACCTGGGAAAGCAGGGGAGGGCGGAGGGAGAAGCTGGGCCGCAGTGCAGGCCAGCCCTACAAGGAGCTCTGGAGCGGGAATGACCCTTCTGCGTTGTCCCACTTGGGCCAACGCGGCCAGGACCCTGTGTCTCCGTACTGATCAGTCATTAAGCACTGGCTATCCTAGGAAGGGGCGTGGCTATCCTGGGAAGGGGCGTGGCTATCCTGGGGAGGGGGCGTGACCTGCTCCAGAAAGGGGCTGTGGTCTGCTCTGGGAATGGGCGTGGCCTCCCTGAGAAGGGCCAGTGGTCTGCTTTGGAAAAGGGGCGTCCAGGCCCTGTGGGCGGGGCATGAGCCCGGCGGGCCGCTCCTCGAAGATACCGGAGCTGAGGGCTGTCCTCCAGCAGCACCCACCCCCCAGGTGGCCGGGTTCGAGTACCTTCCGGGCCGCCCACTCCCCATCGCCATCACAACCCCCACTCACTCACTGTCCATGTCCTCACCTGCATCGGGGGCAGCTTCTCCAGGCCCCAGGGGCCGTCTCATCGCGCCCCTCACCTGGTGTGGCTGCCCTGGGGTGTGACCCACTCCTGCCTGCTTCGCGTGAGACAGCCCTCCCCCCTTGGTGGTCGTGCCCCGGGTGCTCCTCGTCTGGCGTGCCGTTCCTTGGGTACGGTAGCCCCAGGTGCCCAGGCGGCGCTCCTGCTTCTCACTCAGTGAGACTCTTGTGTTTTGTGCTGTGAGGACCTTCTACACTGCTGAGCCCAGAGCTGCAGGTGGAGATGGGCGGCACAGACTCCCCGGGTGGGTCACGGGGGAAGAGAGGTTCTTTTGCTGCCATTCTTTGGTTCCTAAACCCGTGTGTTCTCATTGGGGCCACAGAACCATCTTTAAATCAATGCATATCCAGCACCTTGGAGGTTGACCCTCTATCCTTATGGAGCCCTGCCTCCAAGCTGGAGCTTTAGCTGTGCCTTTAAGAAGTCATTCCATTGCTCTCTCTGTCTGGCAGCTTCTGCATGGGGTGGCATCTGATAAAGCCAGTGGATGCCATGGTCATGGGCTCACTCCAGCACCTCCTTTGCTGTACAGTGGTCTCCTGGTCTGATATGATATCATATGGGATCCTACATCAGTGAATCAAACCCTCTGTGAGCCCTCAGACAGTGGTGCTGGCTGAGGCCCTGCAGGCAGGAAAGCTAACATATCCCTGAAATACATGTCTCTTCTCATCAGAATGAAGAGCCAGCCCTTCTAGGGTGGAAGGGATCCAATGCAATTTGCCACCGAATCACTGGCTGGTCTCCATGATGGACAGTGCCCAGTTAGGAACTCAGCATTGGTTTCTGTTGCTGGCAGGTTGGATTTGGGGAGGCAACACAAGTTAAATCAGCCTTAGTCAGTGGGAACCCTTGCTTTTGGGTCCATGCATTAATTCTCTCCACGCCTCCACAGCCACTTGGCTCACATCTTGCCAGCACTGAGATGGCCCATGTAGAGGCTGGCTAATGGTAATTGTCAGTCATTTTGTCTGTTATTGTTTTGCACTTCTTCCACAATAGCTATTCTCTGATGGTATTAACATATGACATGAAGGTTTTTTTATTTTGTACCCACTCACTAATATGCCTTCGCCCCAGACATCCTTGTCCTTGACCTTCCAGTCCTTTTCTTTCTAGGCCCTTGAACAGCCAGCCAAGCCATTTGCTGCTGTCCATTAGTCTGTATATATTTGAACCTTGGGCAGTTTTCTCTTTCTGCTCAAAGTGAACAACCAACATTAGCCAAAATTTGGCCCACCGGGAGATTATCCTTCACCACTGTCTATTGAATCCACCCGAGTGGGGCTGTAATACAACAGCAGTCAATTTTTGGCTCGTACCTGAATACCAAGCTGACCCAACTGTACATAATCTCAGGCTTCTTCCCCCCCAGCAACTGGTCGTCAGGGACCCCCCCCACATGGCTATGGGTGTGACTTGAGGTAAAGGTGGCTGTGTAGCACGAGTAGATGAGATGGGCCTCTGACAATCTGCTCATTCAGCCTGCTCATGCACTCTGGTCCATGCAGATCCCCACGCCTGCCTCCGTAAATCAGCTCCTTTTACTGGAAGGGCTCCCTTATCAGTACGCTGGCTTCTGGCCCTCAGCCAGTACATAGAGTCACTTGTCCTGGCCTTGGGCTGGCCGACCTGCTCCCGGTACGTGCTTTCTTGGGTGTCCTGGAAACCCTGGGATTGAGTGAGCTGCAAGGCTCCCTGGGAGGGGAGGGCTGTCAGGGAGGAGAGAATTAAGTCAATCTCATCTTTGCCTCCTTGAGAGAGGTGTACGCAAAACAGTGCACACTTGGAAGGAGTGTCTTCAGTCCATCTGCTGCTCCATCCCTCCGAGGCTGCTGAGGTCTTCCTCTGTGACTGTCGCTTGGCCAGTTTCTCTCGTGCTTGCAACAATCTTCATGTGAAGCAAGAGCTGCTAAACTGTTAGGTGCAGGCTCACCATTTTCAGGCTCTGCCAAACCCTTGTGTCTTCTGAAGGGGCGTCTCCCTCCTTTCCTTGGCTGGTCCTTCCTCCTTGGTTTCAACACTGTCTAGGGCTCACAGGGCTTCCTTCTGCAAGTGGCTGTCTGGTGTGTCTGCCTGTGTCTATGCCTCTTCTTTCCACCGTCGCCTGCCGTTCGTGTTGAGTGCGACTCCCAGAAACTCGCGTAGCAGAGTCTGCTCTGTCAGCCATTCGATGCACTTTTATTTTTCACCAGAGCCGTTCAAACCTCCGTCTCTGGGCCACACCCCTCATCAGAGCTCCAGGGGCACAAACTCGGGGACCTACCAGATGGTTCCACCCTGCTGGGTACCAGCTTCGCCTTAGCATAGCCGCGGTTTTGGTGGGCGGAGGGCCACTGTGTGCCTCACGAAAGAGCTCTGACAGCCTCACGCCTACCCTTTCGCTGGGAAGCACCGTTTGGGGGCCTTTTAAGTTTTCGGTCGTTCTGAGTGGGGTTCTGCTAATCACGGGTGACAGCATTGCCACAAATTTATGGCTGTCGGTGAATTATCTGAAAGCAAATGGGATGAAAAAGAATGTTGCCAACCAACATTGTGCAAGTAGTGACAACTTCTGTTTCCTTGGGTGATTTTATAGCTTTTTAAGCACACAAATTTCAAAAAAAAAAAAAGGATTGTCTGCTTTTTTTCTTTTGTGTATGTATGTGTGCAGGAAGTTTATTGGGAGGAGTTCATTGGGGCTTAGCTTACTGAGGCTCACCAAGTGTCTGGATAGTTTCCTTGAGGAATGATGGCACATCAGGACCTTAGTGTTGGTCTCTGTTCCTGGCAAGCTGGACATTTACAGCAGCAGTTGCTAGATCAGCCTTGGTGAGTCCATGATGTTGAGCCCATGCATAGTCACCATCATGGCTCCTCCATTTATATGTCCATTTTGGCAGCATTGGGGTGCCAACGACTGAGGCTGGCTAACATCAACTGGCTAAGTCATTCAGTTTACTTGGTTGTTTGGTGCAGTTTCCTTGGCAGGAAGTGCAGCATTTATTGCAAGACGCCCAACCTGGGGCCAAGCAAGAACGGGCAGCTCATATGCTCAAAAGACCCAAACACCCCGATGGCTTTCAGGGAAGGGCTTTTGAAGGCAAGGTGAGGGAGGGGGTGGCGGGATACCTGATCAGCTTATGGACGTTCTTCTGACTGCTTGGTGGTGAGGTAACCAGGTGGTATTTCGGGAGGGAGTCAACATCATCATCCTTCTGGTTCCAGTGGTCTGGGGTCTACACGCCGGTGGTCAGCACGCCCTTACCTTCTTCTGCCCAGTGGGGGTCTTAGTATCTGCAAAACAACTCAGGGATATGACTCAGGGTATGATCTATAGCCCTTGAGGAGCAACTTTCTCTCTCCTTTTCAGTGTTGGAAGTTTCTGTTGTCATACGCTCAAGCTCAGAGATTTTTTCCTAACAATATCCAGTTTACTAAGGAGCCTATCAAAGGCACTCTTCATTTCCATTACAGTGTTTTTGATCTCTACCATTTCTTCTTGATTTTTCTTAGAATTTCCATCTTTCTGCTTCTATTATCCATCTGTTCTTACATGTTGTCTACTTTTTACATTAAAATATTTAACATATTAGTCATAGTTTTTTTTTTAATTTCTGGTCTAATACTTCCAACATTCTTGTCATATCTGACTCTAGTTCTGCTGCTTGCTCAGTCTCTATGAACTGTGGGGTTCTTTTTTAATGCCTTTTAGTGTGCCTTGTAAGTTTTTGTTGAATGATGGACGTGATGTACTGGATAAAAGGAACTTTGGTAAATTAGGCCTTTAGTGATGTGGTGGTGAGGTGTGGGGAAGTGCTCTATAGCCCTGTGATTAGGTCTCAGTCTTTTAGTGAGCCTGTGCCCCCGGACTGTGGACTTCACCACTGCTTCTCAGTCTCACCCCTTGACACAGGCTGGCTAGAGTTGGGTATTTCCTTTCCTCTACATGGAAGGAGAAGCAGGATGATGTTGGGTATCTTCCTTCTTCCAGGTAGATGAAGCTGTGATTAAAATCCCAGAATGATAAGCTCTGGTAAAATAATTTCTCATGAGGGCAGGCATAAGAACAGAATGCTCTGGCATATTTTAACTTTTTTTATTTTTATTATTTTTTAAAATTTATTTATTTTATTTCCTACTACAGCACTGGTTCCCACAGGCATTTCTACTTGAAGGTTTCTGTTCTAGTAAGTTGTGATTCTCTGCATTCACCTGTCTCTCTAATTTGGGGGGCAGCAGTTTTCTCTGTGACTTCATATACAGCTTCCAATCTGCCTTGTTAACAGTAGAGGAGAGTGGGATGGAAGCATTACTTCCAGCTGTTTTTTAAATTATGTTTTATTTTTTTGGCCACACCACACGGCATGCGGGATCTTAGTTACCCGACCAGGGATCGAACCTGAACCCACTGCACTGGAAGCGTGGAGTCTTAACTACTGGACCACCAGGGAAGTCCCTCAGCTGTTTTTTAAAGTGGGTTCAAAGAAGGGTCAACCAAAATGAATGACTTTTTCCTTTTTTCACACAGGTTTTCTCCTAGAGTGCCAAGATCTTTTCCATTCAACACCTCAGTCATGTACAAAAAGACTGTGTTTGTAGAGTTCATGGATCAGCATTTCAACATTGCCAAGCCCAGGCCACCATGGATGGGTAATGCAAACAATATTGACTCATTGTTATGAAACTGGGTATCTTATTTCCTTGCAAGGATTCCCCAGTCTTGGGGCTGCAGTTTTCTTGGCCAGGCTTCCCTTATTACCACCTCTCGGGGAAATACACTGGCTGAATGGTCTCAGTCTTCTTACTGGGCCCTCCTCCTCTGCTTGAGTGCCCTTTATCTTAGACCTGGGTTCATTTTATTTTCTCTCTGCTTCCAATCCCTAGCTGATCTTATCCAGTCTCATGGCTTGAAAATATCATACATGCCAATAAGTCCCAAGTTTATATCTCTAGTTCAGACTGCTTGCTTGATACCTCCACTTAGGTGTCAAATAAGCATGTAACAAGATGTTAAGATGAGACATTTCCTACCTTAGAATGATTGCTCAGAATTATAGGTGACAAGTACCCCCAAATTCTAAAGAGAGATATCGGGCCACCTATTCAGGACTTGGTCAGGTAGTGGTCCAAAATTGGTTCAGCAACCTTTAGCCCATCATATACCTCCAGCCTATATAAAAGAAGGTTAGGAACTTATGAAAGAGTTTAGATTTGAATATTTCTTTTTTTAAAAATGTAATTAATTAATTAATTTTTTGGCTGCCTTGTGTCTTTGTTGCTGTGTGCCGGCTTTCTCCAGTTGCCTCGAGCAGGGGCTACTCTTCATTGCGGTGCGCGGGCTTCTCATTGCGGTGGCTTCTCTTGTTGCAGAGTATGGTCTTTAGGTACGTGGGCTTCAGTAGTTGTGGCTCGCGGGCTCTAGAGCACAGGCTCAGTCGTTGTGGTGCACGGGCTTAGTTGCTCCGTGGTATGTGGGATCTTCCTGGACCAGGGCTCGAACCCCTGTCCCCTGCACTGGCAGGCAGATTCTTAACCACTGCGCCACCAGGGAAGTCCCCTTGATCATTTCTTTTGAAAGCATTTTGGTGTTTTGTATATTCCCATGAGGGGAGGGCGGCCTCTCCCTCATATCAAGCTGCAGTGAGGGAGGCTTCAGTAGAATCATTTAGAAAACTTGACATAGTTCTTCTGGAGCTTGGAAGATACTGACTAGTGCCTGACTTTTATCTAGAAAAACTTTCAATGCCAGAGTGTTGGGGAGCTTCCCCTGATGGCATAATAAGGAGAGTGGGCTATAGCAGAGGCTAACTGCACTGCAACTGTTACGTGTGAGACCAGGAAGGTCATAGGACAAGACTTGCCTCAAGAAGACCCTGCCTGAGAGGACTTCCTGCCAGGGCTAGGTGATCCCAACAGAAAAGGTCTATGTGATTGTACTGTCAGAAGCAGAAACTGAGAGGAGAGATAAAGTGACAGCTGGAGAGGGCGTATCCCATGCCAGGGGGAGGTGGAGTAGGGTGTCCCCATATTGAGAGGGAGAGAGTCTCTAAAGAACTCATGTAAGTTCTCTAAGAAAGAAAGACCCAGAATTTTGGCATGTGCCACATCCAGGGGGTACCAAAGCCAAGAAAGATCTTGTCAGCATGTCTCTTTTTGCACTCTTGTCCTTTGTCCACTAGCTCCAACTTTAGAAAGTCCAGAGGCAGTAAAATGAGAAAGTGGTGAAGCTACCAACCAAACTTCCTTTTCCCATTACAGGTTTCTGAGCCTGTTTCAGAACTGAACTGGAGGAGGGAGGGACCCTTAAATTGCAGATGACATCAAAAATTTGATATTAGACCAGACTGGATTTATTAGTACCTAAAAATGATACTCTTAATATGCGAAGGTTACTGGAAAAAAAGTGGGACTGTTCAAAATGCAACAAAGGGAAATTCCACATACAATTAAAAACTATGAAAAATAAGCCTATTTCATATTTTCATCCCATTGAATCCAGTCCATTCAATAAAACCATTTGTAGGCATCTTATACTTAGTATGTATATAAGTCAGAAGTCTTGATTTTCCTCTAAATTTTCTGTGCCATGGCCTGACTACCACCCACTTGCACAAACCACAATCACAGGAGTCATTCCTGGCTCTCTCACTTTTTTCCCCATCTTCAATATCCAACCCATGAGCAAGTCTTGTTGACTTGTTGACCTTGTTGAAATAAATAGACTACCAGATATTTCTCCAGAAAAGATGGGTTTATTCAGGATCAGCAGAGAATTGCAATCTGGGATCTGCAACCATGGCAAGCTACAAACAAGTCCCTGAATAGCAAAGGGAGAGGAACACAGTTTATAGAGGGGAAAAGGAAGTTGGAAGGGCTAGAGTAAACAAAGAGTCTGTGGCTGCTCATTGGCTGAGTCCTTGCCAGGAAAGATGAGGAGTCTTCTTCCCCTTGGGTTCTGCTATTGTCACAGGGGGTGAGAGCGCCCCCTTCTGGTCTCCCAACTCTATTTAATTGATGTTTCTGTTTATTAATATTTTTTACACTCTTCCTCCAAAACAAGTCCCAAGTCTGCTTCTTCTAAATTCCAAATTCATCCAAACTGCTGTAGCCTACAAAGTCCTACATGTTATGTTCCCTGCCTGCCTCGATAACCTTATTTTCTACTATTCCCTTGCTCATTCACTTTGCTTCAACCACATGTTAGTCTACCATATTTAAAGTGTCCTCTACTTCCTGCCTCATCATTTTCTAGCACGCCATCATCATTTATAGCATTTATAACAACATACAATTTTCTTCTTTATTTATTTACATGCTTAATGTCTCTAGAATGTGATCTCCATGATCTATCTTGTTAACTACTGCATCTCTAGTGCCTAGGGCAGTTTCTAGAATATAGTAGGAACTCAATTATTAGTTGAATGAATAAATGCATTGAATGAATTGCCAGAGATCTGTCTTCAGAACAACTATGAGGCTGAGCTGGTTATAGCAGTTTATGTATTCATTCATTCAGCTACTACTTTTTATCAATAACCATAGGGGCATGCTTCTCTACTGTGACTTTGACCATCACTTTTGTGATAACAGGTTTTCTGGAGTGCCACCCTCCAAATGACCTTTGGGGGACATCTCATTCTTGCAGGTCTGCTGGGTCCTACCATCCAGGCTGAGGTTCATGACACGGTGGTCATTACACTTAAGAATATGGCTTCTCATCCTGTTAGTCTTCATGCTATCGGTGTATCCTACTGGAAGTCTTCTGAAGGTGAGTCAAATGCCCTCCTATTGTCCTGTCATCCTAGGGACAGAAGAGTATTGAGTATAAGGGCATACAGCTACTGAAAGGTGGATTCGGGATTCAAACCTAGGCCCATTTCATGAAGTCAAGAACCTTGTCATTTCAGTCTAAACCCTAAAGTTTGTTGCTGTCCCCTGTTCTCCCTTGGGGAGCCAGGCCGCGGATGTTAAAAATCCCACTGTAGGGGCTTCCCTGATGGCGCAGTGGTTGAGAGTCTGCCTGCCGATGCAGGGGACGTGGGTTCGTGCCCCGGTCCGGGAAGATCCCACACACCGCGGAGCGGCTGGGCCCATGAGCTGTGGCCGCTGAGCCTGCGCGTCTGGTGCCTGTGCTTCGCAACAGGAGAGGCCACAACAGTGAGAGGCCTGCATAAAGCAAAAAAAAAAAAAAAAAAAAATCCCACTGTATCTGCCTTCCTATGCCCAGAAAACTTCCTAGGGAGGATCAAGGCCCATGGTATAGAAATGAAACAGAATTCTCCTTCTCCTTCCTTAGATTCAGACTTTCCAGGTATCTCCTCTGCCTCCCCTCCCCGCAATTTCTAAATATGTGATTAGGGCCAACTAGCAGAAGCACAAGCTGACCTCATTACAGCAAGCAACCTGTTTGGCCACTGTCCCCACCCCAACTAGCTTCTCCTTAACCTTCGCAGTGCAGGAAGGGAGTGAAGGGAGAGCCACAACAGACTGTGATATTGCCCAGATAGACTATGGCATATACAGATCAAGAAGATTCAAGTAAATCATTAAGAAATTATTGGAGCACATGCCCTGTATTGTACGGTCTAACTATGCTTATGCGTTGACTAATTTCTCATTCTGAAATTGGAAAGCATTAGTTTTCTAGGTTGCACTCGTTAGGTCAGGGCAGACCTGGACTGGGGGAAGGTGAAAGACAGGAGGGGGCAGGTGCTATAGAGGAAAAGTCATCCCAGGTTCTGACTTGTGCCTGGCAGGCTATTTCCATGAGGTTTATCTACTTGGAAGCTTCCAGAACTAATCTAGGGGCGTTTTAGAGAGACCAGGGTTCCCACAATTCTGCAGCTGGGAGCTGACCATAGAGATGACTCTTTTGCACCCTAAGCCTGGTGAGTTCTGGGAAAATAGACTATCATCTCTCACACATACAGCTACAGTGGTTCTTCCCGGGAACAACACAGTGAGTCAATGGCCTAATGCCCATGCGATTACGATCCTAGCACGAGCCTGTGTATTTATATGTTATGATCCACAGGCTCCTGGCCTTCTTAGACTAGCCTGGGGGCCCCAGGATGTAAGTTAAATCTGTGACGATGTTGAGTATCACTTCATATGCTTGTTGACCTTTCTGATATCCTTTTGTAAAGTATCTGATCAACTGTTTAAATGTTTTCCCGTTGAAAAAAAAATGAGTTGTTTATCTTTTTCTTATTGATTTGTAGAGGTACTTTATTCTGAATACAAATCCTTTGACAGATATAAATATTTGCATATCTTCTTCCAGTCTGTAGCTTGAATTTTAATTTTACTCTCTTAATAGTTTTCTCTTTTGGTAAACAGAAGTTCTTAAAGTTAATTAAGCCTGAAAATTCAACAGTTAATGAAGCACAAAAAAGGTATCACATTTTTTTCCTTTTATGTTAGAGCTTTGTGTCTTATTTAAGACATTTGCCTATCCCAAGGTCATGAAGAATTTCTTCTATGCTTTCCTCTAGAAGTTTTATTATTTTCCCTTTCATACTTATGTCTGTGACCCATCTTAAATTAATTTTTGTGTATGGTTTCCCTATAGCATCTTTAAACAGCTTTGTTGAGGTATAATTTACATACCACAAAATTCACTCATCTAAAGTAGTTTGATGACTTTTACTAAATTTAGACAGTTATGCAGCCATCAACACAATCCATGTCAAGAAGTTCTGTCTTTGCAGTTCAAGCCCCATTCCCACTCTCAGTCCCAGACAACTTCTGATCTGATTTATATCTCTATAGCTTTGCAAGCCTGTCATTTTTATCTCCCAAACCAACTCTGGTAAATTATATTTCAGTTCACCAAATAGTCATCTCCTCCCCCAGAATGGCAAGAGTACATTTCCCTGCCATATTGTTGTTGGATGTGGCCATATGCTGTATGCCAAGATAGCTAGTTCACATGGAGTGTCCGTCAAAGGAAGTTTCAAGTTTGGTCTTGAGCTGAAAATGGAAACCCAGTACTAGAGAAAGGCTTTTAATTTCTTCTCTGAACAAGTGGCGTTCTAAGACACCAACCTAGGCTGTAAGTAGGTCCACAAAATGAGGCTCTGAGTAGGAATGAGATGAGGTTGGCCATGAGCTGCCAAACTTTGAGGGAGCTGTGAAAGACAGTATGGGGGCATACGAGTTAAGAAGTACCAACCTGAAGCTGCTGAGCAGACATCAGGCAAAGGAAAAATAGCTGAAGGCACCAGAGAGTGAAGTGGAGTAGCCTCTGAAACACAGCATTTGTCCTGTGGTAGAGTAGTCATGCCCAGGGGTCACTGAGCTATGGCCCTTCACGACTGAGACCAACAAAAATTCTTGGCATGGGGAGTCAGAATGTGGGTCTCAACTCCTGCTGGACACCCAGGAATTTGAGATGTCTCAGCAAGGTAGCTTCTGGGGGCCTAGGCCAGACCTGGGGCAAGGCTGACCCAGCAGCAGCAGGGGGTTGACTAGAGGGCTAACCAGGACACTGGAAGCAGACAGGCAGACTTTCTGAACTCTCAAATGTCCCAACAGTGTTCTTCCTCATATAATAGAAGATAAAAATTACACAAAACACATTCTGCTTAGAATATTTGTGGTGGCTGATATATAAGCTCAGGTAAGACTCTGATGGAGACATTAGTAGATATGTGAACTTTAAGGGCTGTGCACAATGCTTTTTCCCAGGCACCGCCTACTTCACTTGGTCTTGACAAATCAACTTTGTCTTCACCGAAGGATAGACCTTGTTATTAGCAACCTGAGAAGAACCCAAAATCTCAGGTTCAAGCTTTCAACATTCTGAACATCACTTCCTACTTTTCCAGCTGTCATTCTCTCACTGCCCACTCCTACAATTCTTCATTCTCATTGGGATCCACCATGTACTGACCCTACAATTTTTCACCGTCTGCCTTGCCAAGACAGGTATAATTTTCATGCATTCTTGGCTTCTCATCAACCCCCCAACCCCAACCTTAGTATTAGGAAAAAGGACATTCTTTTCCTAATGAAATATTTCAAACAAAAAAAGGTACAGGAAATAATAGAGCAAACAAACATGTACCCATTACCTCACTTTGGCAAATCTTAACATTTTGCCATGTTTGCTTACTTTATTTTAAGAAATTAAACATTATAGATATAGTTGAAGCCCCTTCTTTACCCGTCCATGATCCCCTCCCTCCCTATGCAAATGTATTCACTATTCAGAATATTATACCAACCCACAATCACACAGACACCTGAACCACACTCTCCAACCTGAGGTACAACTCACGCTTTTCTAAATGTCCCCCAGGATCTGCCAAGCACAGGTATTGGTCTGCTGTTGCTTCTGGATGAAGCCAATTGTCCGTAGTGCTCACTGGAGGGGCACCCCTTTACCAAAGAGGCTGACTTTATAGTGGGCCAGTGCAGGGGGTCTCTTGTACAGCTCTGCTGGAGAGGTCCCTCTATTAGATGTATAGCTGTTGTGGGGTACGATGGGGTATAGATGAGGAGCACCCTGAATGCCTTGGGAGGCTCTGGAGTCTCAGAGACCCTGATGAATCCGAGAAGCTAAGGTGACTTGCTAGAAAAATAGTTCAATAGAAGTATAAGTGTTACGGTCAGTGAGTTTCAATATTTTCTACTTCAGTCCACTGAAATGATGTGGAAGCAATGACACGTCACTAACAATGAAAACATATAGTGCTCAGTGTAGAATAAAGGTATCAGGATAATCCAGGGGTCAATTTTAACATCACTAAGGATGGGACAGCCAGAAAATATCTGCCCCTGATATGGTCTGGCCCGCCAGAGAAGAACCAAGTTAAAAACAACATTTAAAAAAATCTCTGTGTCTCACCCTTCCCTGACCCTCACCAGTGCTCAGTAAAGAGTCTGGGACAAGAGTACATACCCACGTATGTCTACTGAGTTGAACTGACTTGAATTAGGTAAAAAGATGCAATAATGAAAGCAGTATTATTGTTACAATCTGGAGGTCTCAGAGGACCACTCAACCGCTCATGTTTGCATTAGTGGTCAAGAACTCCTCTGCAACACATAAGGCTTCTCCCCATGTATAGCTGCCACTTGTTAGTATTCCAAATTAAGTTTCAGGAACACTGTTTCTTGTGTAGAGTCTACTGGTGACAATAAACTTGATGTTTCCTTGAGTGGGCAATGGGCATAGGAAGGACAATTTTATCCCTCCTTGATTTAGGTGCTGAATATGAGGATAAAACCAGCCAAAGGGAGAAGGAAGATGATAAAGTCATTCCTGGTAAAAGTCATACCTACGTCTGGCAGGTCCTGAAAGAAAATGGTCCGACGGCCTCTGACCCACCATGTCTCACCTACGCATATCTTTCTCATGTGGACCTGGTGAAAGACGTGAACTCAGGCCTCATTGGAGCCCTGCTGGTTTGTAGAGAAGGTAAGTAAAGAAAGAGTAGGATTGAGATGAAATAAGCCGGCAAGTACAAACATCTGAAAGAGGTTTCCTTTCCCTAGTATCCTGCCATGGAAAGGAGAATAATGTAGTCTCCGAGAAGAACAGATGCCCATCCTATGTAGCCAGAATGCACTCTAATGTTCAAGAAAAGCCAAGTTCTGGAATTAGGTCTCTCTTCTCTTCTTCTACTTTCTACTTCAGATATCCTATGGGCTGTCTCAGTAGTGCCTTTTATAATTTTGTGTTAGGTGCCTTGAAACCTCCATGAAGGTAAATACATCCAAGTGTGTGATCAATGGCGTATAGACCACTTCAGGAGGTTAGTCATCTGTAACCCAAAAACATAAAAATCTGAGAAAAGCAAGCATTTATACATGTTTATAAGTTCTTATTCTAAAAATCATAGTAATTTAAATTAAACCTTTTATAAAAAAATTTTTTCCCGGGAATTCCCCGGCGGTCCAGTGGTTAGGACTCTTCACTCTCACTGCTGAGGGCCCGGGTTCAATCCCTGGTCATGGAACTAAGATCCCACAAGCTGCACGGTGCAGCCAAAAAAAAAAAGTAAAAAAAAAATTATTGAAGTATAATTGACCTACAACACTATTATAGTTCTAAGTGCACAACATAGTGCCAAGTGAATGAACAAATGAAAAGATGCTCAACATTGCTAATCATCAGGGAAATACAAATCAAAACCTTGAGCTATCACTTCACACATATCAGAATGGCTATTATCAAAAAGACCACAAATAACAAGTGTTGGCAAGGATGTGGAGAAAAGGGAACCCTTGTGCACTGTTGGTGGGAATGTAAATTGGCACAGTCATTATGGAAAACAGTATGGAGGGTTCTCAAAAAATTAAAAATAGAGCTACCATATGATCCAGCAATTCCACTTCTGGGTATTTTTCAGAAGAAAATGAAAGCCCTAATTCGAAAAGATGTATGTACCCCAATGTTCATTGCAGCACTATTTACAACAGCCAAGATATGGAAGCAACCTAAGTGTCCATCAACAGATGAATGGATAAAGAAGATGTGGGGAATATTACTCAGCCATGAAAAAGAATGAAATCTTGCCATTTGTGACAACATGGATGGACCAGGGGGCATTATCCTAAGTGAAATAAGTCAGAGGGAGAAAGAAGATACTGTATGATTTCACTTATATATGGAATCTAAAAAACAAAATAAATGAGGGACTTCCCTGGTGGTCCAGTGGTTAAGAATCCATGCTCCCAATGCAGTGAGCATGGGTTCAATCCTGGGTTGGGGAATTAAGATCCCACATGCTGCACAGCATGGCCAAATAATAATAATAATAATAACAAAACAGAAACAAATTCATAGATAAAGAGAACAAACAGGTGGTTACCAGAGGGGAGAGAGGTGGAGGGATGAGTGAAATAGATGAGGGAGACTAAGAGGTACAAACCTCCAGTTACAAAATAAATTTGTCACAGGGATGAAATGTACAGCATGGGGAATATAGTCAATAACACTGTAATAACTTTGTATGGTGACAGATGGCAACTAGACTTATTGTGGTGATCTCTTGTATAGAAACATAGAATCACTATGTTGTGGACTTGGACTATATGTATAATGACATGTGTCCATTATATTAGTATCATACAGTATCATATATGTCATATAGTATCATATATCATATAGTATGATATATATGTCATATATAGTATCATATCACTGCCCTAAAAATCCTCTGTGCCCTGCCTATTCATCCTTCCCTCTCCTACCCTCTGGCAACCACTGTTCTTTAAATTGTCTCCATAGTTTTGCCTTTTCCGTATGTAGCCTTTTCATATTGGCTTCTTCCACTTAGTAACATGCATTTAAGGTTCCTCCATGTTTTTCATGGCTTGATAGCTTGTTTCTTTTTAGTGCTGAATAATATTCTGTTGTCTGAATGGACCAGTTTATTTATCCATTCACCTACTGAAAAACATCAATTTCACTACTTGATAATTTAAAAAATATATAATAAAAAAATTAAAATCTTTTCAGACAGCTTTACCTGTATTTTAAATTTGTATGGGTGAGTTAGTTTCTTCGTCCAATTTAACTTTTACTTTCCAAGCATTAAGTGTACAAGAGAGGACTTCTCTGGTGGCACAGTGGTTAAGAATCCACCTGCCAATGCAAGGGACACGGGTTCGAGCCCTGGTCCGAGAAGATCCCACATGCCGCGGAGCAACTAAGTCCATGGGCCACAACTACTGAGCCTGCACTCTAGAGCCCACGAGCCACAACTACTGAGCCTGTGTGCCACAACTTCTGAAGCCCACATGCCTAGAGCCCACGCTCCACAACAAGAGAAGCCACCACAGTGAGAAGCCCGTGCACTGCAACAAAGAGTAGCACCCGCTCGCTGCAACTAGAGAAAGCTGGTGCACATCAATGAAGACCCAATGCAGGCAAAAATAAATTAATTAATTTAAAAAAAAGAGTACAAGAGAGGAAATAACATTATAAACAAAAATCTTCCTACTCAAAATAAACCTGCAAAGAAAACTTCCCAATCAAGTGAAAGAGTATGCTAAGAAAGCTAACAAATTCAACAGTTAAAGCATGAAGCAAGCTTATTTGTAACATTGATAACTTTAAATATTGATATACATGGTGTTCATTTAAAGTGTGAGTATGTGTTTAATATAGACAGTAGTTATTTTGCTCATAACTTTTTTTTTTTTTTTTTTGCGGTACGCGGGCCTCTCACTGCTGTGGTCTCTCCTGTCGTGGAGCACAGGCTCCGGACGTGCAGGCTCAGTGGCCATGGCTCACGGGCCCAGCCGCTCCACGGCATGTGGGATCCTCCCGGACCAGGGCACGAACCCGCGTCCCCTGCATCGGCAGGCGGACTCTCAACCACTGCGCCACCAGGGAAGCCCTCTTTTTCTGTTTTATGTTTGTTCTGAATATATACATATATATGAAATATGGTTATATGAACTTGTAGTTTGTATGTCTTTTTAATTTCTTTTTTAGTAATTAATTTTTAGTGTATTTTATAAAAGTAAGGGTCTGCAACAAATCTGAAATTTTTTAAAAAGTCCTTTACCCCGAATAATTTTAGAATTACTGGCATAGGAGATGTGACACCAAGGAAATAATGTTATGGTAAAGTTAATAAGAGACCAAGAGACAAAGCAGTTGATGAAGTAATGTATCCTCGTAGTGTCATTTTCCTATGAGAGGATTTTCAATAGAAGATAAGTGCTCTCACTTCTTTTTCAGGGAGTCTGACCAAAGAAAGGACACAGACCTTGCACGAATTTGTACTACTTTTTGCTGTATTTGATGAAGGTTAGTGAGCTGCAGTCTGAATCTTGGTCTCCTGAAAGAAATGAAATATATTAATTTAATGTGGTACTTGAGCATGAGGGCTGTTAATGTCCAAAGGAAGTGATTACGGAAAGATCATAAACGACATTATCATTCAGGAATGATGCAGACAGGGATGAAAATGAATTCCAAGGAAAAAATGCAAGCTGAGTTCCACTGGCAGCTATGAAGTAAGAAGATAGAGTAGCTGGGTAACCTTGTCCCTCTTATTAAATCCATCAACAAAGACTTTTTGCTTTACTTTCTCTTTTTTTTTCCTGTTTGAAGCAAAGGAAAGTTTTATTCTTTGTGCAAAGAACGGAGAAGTGCGAGCTTGGACTCTAGAGCAAACGCCCTTCCGACAGGCCGTAGGCGGGGCTACTTTATAGGGACGAGGGAAGGGGCGGAGCTCTCCCGGCAGGCGCAGCTGCAGACGCAGTGCGTGCACAGCGTCTCTGCACACGGCCTGCTATGGCTGTCTGGGCTTGAGTGTCGTGGTCAGCTTCTGCTCCCAGCAGCGGAGCTGACGTGTCAAACCAGGAGGTGACGTGTCAAACCAGGAGATCTGGTGTCAAACCTGGCTGACGTGTCAAACCAGGAGGTCTGGTCTGAAGGGCTAGGGGCAAGGCCTGTACCCGCGACGTTTCATGTATGTAATTTTGTTTTGTTTGGTTGTTTGTTAGTTTTGGTTAAACGTGGGAGACATTTATTTACTTTCCCACATCGCCAATCATGGATACGAGTGGCTAAGGTTTCTATCTCCTCAGGAAAACACAGCCCAATTGAGTGACTATCACATCCTTTGGAGAATTTCAGTCTTTGGTCACAGCATTTAAGAGCTCCTGGTTTTGGTCCCACAAGCCCTTTTTGAAGTGACTTATTGCTTTACTTTCTAAATGCCCCCTGTTATCTTTTAAAGAAATTTTTACTAAAAATCATATATATTTAAGGTGTACATCATGATGATTTTAGATAAATAGATACAGATAGAGAAATGATTACTACAGTCAAACTAACATATCTCCTCACAGAGTTATTTCTTGTGTGTGGTGAGAGCACCCGAAATCTACTCCCTTAGCATATTTCCAGTGTTCAATGTAGTATGATTAACTATAGTCATCACGCTGCACATTAGATCCCCAGAACCTGTTCATCTTAAAACCGAAAGCTTGTACCATTTGACCAACATTTCCCCATTTCCCCAGACCCTGGCAGCCCCCCTTGTGTTCTATGAGTATACTTTTTCTTATCTTCATCTCTTACTTTTAAGTAACTTGGGCAAGTTACTTAACCCCTCTGTGTCTCAGTTTTATCCAGTTGAAAAGTGAAATAATAAGTACTATTTCATAGGATGGTTGTAAGGATTAAGCGGGTGATTTCTTCCTCGTCGCCATCATGATCACCTTCTGAAGTGAGACCCCCCCCATCGTCTCTCTCCTGACTAGTCTCCTTGTCTTTTTGTGCCCCCTGACACTTCATTATTACTATAGCAGCCAAAGGGAGCCTACCAAAATGTGAATCTGATCTTGTCACCCCAGCCCTTAAAATCCTTCAATTTTACATCAAGGCAAAATGTAAACGTCTTAACACACTGATACATGACCTAGTCTTTGACGACCTGTCTAGCCTCATTGTGCTTCTCTTCCTGCCTCACCGTTCATCACCGTTCAAGTTGCAGCCACACCGAACACATTTTGTGTAACACCCAAAACACGCCATGCTTTTTCTTGTATCTGGACCTTTGCTTATGCTGTTTCTTCTGCCTGGAAAGCCTGTCTTCAGCTTCACACCAAGTTTCTCCTCCTTCTGGTCCAGGTTAGTTGCCTCTTTATATATTTCCACAGCACCTTGAGCTTCCTCCTTATGACACTAAATCATCATTGCTGGCTTTATTTAATATTTATCTTCTTTGACCTCGTAGTCCTTTCTCTTCAGGCAAAGTGAGGTTCCTTCTCCTCTCTGCTCCCATAATACCCTGTTCTTATCTCTCTTACATCACTCTTCACTCTGTATTATAATTGTCTGCTTCTCTGTCTATTCGAGCTAAATTGTAAGCGCCTAGAAGGTAGAGGCTGTGTCTTCTTTGTCATCAGTGCCTAGTGCTCAGTAGTGTTCAGTAAATATGTTTAACTGAATGAACAAATGAGTGGATCAAGGGATAAATGAACTTATGAGAGTTCCCCAAAGGCTGGGTGCCTCAGAAAGTTTCAGTCCTTTGCACAAGGAGCTGCTAATAATAATATTTATAGTGCCTTTAACTCTTGTTAATTTCAGGGACGAGGTTGGAAAGCTTTCGGGTTCTTGGGCTTTCATTATTGCAAACTGGATGAAGCAGTTAGGACAGGGACAGGTACTGGCAGCCTTTTCCTAGGATGCTTTTCATGTGCCTCCTTTTAAATACGTGAGCTAATGAATAGAATGAAATCATCATGGTGCAAATTAACCGATATTCTCCCTTCCACTAGTTATCATCTGTCATTATTCCTTTCCAAGTAGTGTCATGGATAAATATAGGGAGAGAGCATTACTTTGAGCGAGAAATATCTGCCTTTTGGTAACTGTCTTCTCCCTTTTTCTTACTGACTTTGAGGGCAAATCATCTGTGCCTACTGTGCTGACATGAGACAGACACTTAGCTGACCCTCTATTCGCATCCTCTCTCAACAGGGAAAAGTTGGCACTCAGGAAAAAATGAGTCCTTGACACAGGCTGTGGATCCTGCATCTGCAATGCACACAATCAATGGCTATATAAACAGGTCTCTGCCAGGTATGTACAGCCTGCTCAAGAATCCTCAAGAGCTTCTGCATTCACCACAGAGCTCTCTTCTCCAGTTCTCCTCAGTTATCTGAAAATTAAGGTTTCTTTTGTTTAAATGTAAATGGGCATCCAAGGATGAACAGATATTTAAGGAAAGCCTGAAACACGAAGACAATATGCAAAGATAAAGAAAAGTAGTATGCCTTGCCTTATCATCCCTTCCATCTGGATGTTCCTGAGTTACATCCTTTTATAATAAATATAATAAACAGGTTTCTAGTAAGTTAAAAAAATGTAATAATAGGATTATATGAAAAAGAAACAATCAAAACAAGAATATGCTCAAAAAATTAGGAATATGATTGCCAAAATACAAACTTAATAGAAAGTGGTATAAAGCAAGCCTCCCAGAAAGCAAAACAAAAAGAGATTGAGAAAGCAAATCTCCCAGAAAGCAAAAGAAAAAGAGATTTTTAAAATCAAAGAAATGATAGAATGAAGTGTTAAAAAAAAGAAAAGAGTTGAGTCTTTATATAAAAATTTCCCAGCAGGATAAATAAAAAAGTATCCCCACACAAAATTAGGTTTGTGGAATTTCAAAGAACAAAGAGAAGATATATAAGCTTCCCCTGGGAGAAACAGGTCACATACAAAGGCATGAGAATTAGACTGGCAATATAATAAACCAATACCTTAAAAGTTCTAAAGGAAAAGTTATTTTCAACCTAGAATTCATAGCCAAACTATAACTGAACTTTGGGGGAAGAATAAAGACATTTTCAGAAATGGTAGCCCTTAGAAGCCACTGAATATGTGCTACAATAAAACTAGAGAGTAAACCAAGAAAGAGGGAGTTGGAAAATTCAGACACCCAAGAAAATAATGAAGGACGAGGAAGGATATTTTCTTAACTCTTTTCTATATTTTTCAAGAATTCTATAATTAATATGCATGATTTCAGAATTAGAAAAGAAATTAACTTTCAAAACATGCAAGTCCCTGCTCTCACATATCAAGTTAGTTAACCTCTCTGGGCATCAGTTTCCTCGCCTCTAAGTGAGGGATGATAACTATAGTTTCTACATTCGTAGGGTTATTGGGAGTTAAAACTTGTAAAATACTTTGGACAGTGCTTGATGTTACACGAGTGCTCAGTAAACATTACTGTTATTAATTATATTGCCATCATTAGCGTTAGATTGGATGTGAGAAGTGAGAGTGGGGACAAGAATAACTCTCACTTGCATAATTGAATTCAGGATGGTACCATTCACTGAAATCAAGAAGTCTGGAATAAGATGAGGTGATAAAGATTGAAAATTTGGTTTTGTACCTGTGGGTTTTATGAGATATCCAGGTGAAGATATTGAGAAGGTATCAGTCTGGAGTTAATACCATGAGAATGAATGATTCAGGGAGAAAATTTGATTAACGAGAGAATAAGGCCTAGGGATGAGCCCTGGGGTGGTCCATCATTTAATGGATGGGTAAAGAAGGAGCAGTCACAAAATGAGACAGAAGAAGGAGCAGTCTAAGCCTTAGGGGAACAAAACTCTGTTGAAACAGAGGCCAGGGGAGGAGAGAATTTCAAGAAGAAATGAATGGTCAACAGATGCAGATGAAGACTGAAAAATACCCATTGGATTTAGCATCAAGATAGTCATTGATGACTTTGGCAAGAGCTGTTAGTTTGACAGTACCCCAGTGTCCTTGGAAAGTTTGGTTCCAAGTCAAGATAATAAAATTTGTAAGGACAATTTGTTCATCCTATCCTAGAAAGTGTTTTCCATTTCCAATTCTCTACTTCTTGCTTACAGCTGTGTTATTCTTACTTTACAGGTCTGATTGGATGTCATAAGAAATCAGTCTATTGGCATGTGATTGGGATGGGCACCACCCCTGAAGTGCACTCAGTTTTCCTTGAAGGGCACACATTTCTTGTGAGGAACCATCGCCAGGCTTCTTTGGAGATCTCACCAATAACATTCCTTACTGCTCAGACACTCCTGATGGACCTTGGCCAGTTTCTACTGTTTTGTCATATCTCTTCCCACCAACATGGTAATATCTGTGGATCTTAAAAATAAGTATTATAAATATCCAGCTCTTCTTTTAATAGAATTTACTGTCCACTGTCCAGTATAGGATTATGTTAGTTAGACCTCAAACTGAGATTCCCTAGTTGCCAGTTTTCAGAGCAAATAGTTCACCTTGAGTATAAGAGGGCTTGATTATTAGTAGTACTTGTGAATGTACTGGTGAATCTACCTGTGATATAGGGAGGGGAAAATGAGGTGGCAAGAGTGAGGAGGACAGTGTATCATTGTTTTCCCAGCCTGATCACATTAAATAGGCTTCAGTACTATGGAGAGAGGGATTTTGGGTCATAGCTGAAGAGATGTTTTATGAGAAATTTAGGGAAAAGGAAAAAAGTGCACTGTCTAGGTTGTAATCATAAGGGCTCCAGGATATCAGTAGTGATGCCCAGAGCATTATATAGCAAATACAAATGGATATTCTGAGCAAATGAGTGAGTCTTGAAAAAGGGGTAAAACATATATTGGAGGAGAGTCAGGCAGAAGGGAAATGGTGAGTGCAAAGACCACAGGAAGAAACCAGAAAGTACCAGATAATGGGGAAGGTAACACATATAGGACAATGGCAAGAAAGGATATTGGTGTGGAGAAGGGAACACTTAAGAGAAGGCCTTGAAGGCCTAACAAGAAAGAACAAAGTCATAAGAGTTAAGGCAAGAAAGTCTCATTGGAACCTGACATTCGTTTGTCTGACTCCAGATGGTATGGAAGCTTATGTCACAGTAGATAGCTGCCCAGAAGAACCCCGCAAATGGATGAAGAGTAATGAAGAAGAAGATTATGATGATTTTTATGACTCTGACATGGATGTGGTCAGATTTGATGGTGACAGCGCTCCTCCCTTTATCCAAATCCGCTCAGTTGCGAAGAAGCATCCTAAAACCTGGGTCCACTACATTGCTGCTGAAGAGGACGACTGGGACTATGCTCCCTCAGTCCTTACCTCCAATGACAGGCAAGTACCTTTTGACTCTTGGTGCTATCTCTTCCCCATAATCAAAAATTCTTCCCAGTTATTCAAAACAACAAATCCTTAAGCCATGTTTAAGGTTAGGTACAGGTATAGAATCAAATGGCAAGGGCATTAATATGTTTGGTAAATTAACATAGCTAAACATCAGGGACGCTTATATTTTTCTCACTCCTTTCCTTGATTAAATCATATGAGCTATTTTAGAGTGGATTTTAGCAACCTGTCCTTTACCTAGAATTCTCCATTCCAACCTCTCATCTTTTTGTGTCTCACACAGAAGTTATAAAAGTCTGTATTTGAACAATGGTCCTCAGCGGATTGGTAGGAAGTACAAAAAAGTCCGATTTATAGCTTACACAGATGAAACATTTAAGACTCGTGAAGCTATTCAGTATGAATCAGGAATCCTGGGACCTTTACTTTATGGAGAAGTTGGAGACACACTTTTGGTAAGTTGAGGAAAAGATATAAGGTTGGGTAAGAAGACAAAGTCTGGAGGGTTTTGAGTTTTTTAAACCTTCATAATTCAGCCTTGTCTCCAATGGGCAGGATCTTTTAAAAATTATAAATGTTACGCAAATGTGGATTATAAATTTGTTTTAAAATATTATAGAACAAAATATTTAATGCCACCCATTAAACCTGACACTCATTTGAAATACTCATTGCTTAGACTTTCATACATATCCTTCTACAACTTTTAGAAGGATTTTACATTTGACTTGTAAGGAAAAGAACAAGAAGAATATGTGACAGAGAGTAGATATAGCCCACAAAGCCTAGAGCATTTACTATCTGTCCCTTTCCAGAAAATATTTCCTGACCCTTGATATAGCATATTAACAATACTTATGCTTCAAATAACAGTGGCTTTAAAAAATAGGGAGTTATGTTTTCACAATCAATTTAGAGATAGATAGATGGCACGTCAACCGTAAAAAAATGCACAACCTGAAAGTTGAGAGTTACGTTTTATTTGGCGGACATTCTTAGGACTTCAAGCCCAGGAGACAGCGTCTCAAGTAACCCTGAGAGAACTGCTCCAAGGATGCAAGGGGGGAGCCAGGGTATATAGGAGTTTTGCAACAAATGGCAGGTAGTAGGAACAAAAGATTACTGTTAATTAAAGAAAACCAGGTATCCCGAGTTAAGGAATTTAGTACTTTTCTATGTATGGGAAGATGCAAGAGTCTGGGCTTATTGAAATCATTCCTTTGAACTGCACCTCAGCTATCTGGGGCCAGTATCCTGTGCTTTCTCATCCTGCGTTTCCTTAAGCTGCACCATTGGGTGTGGCCGCAGTCTGATGACTGCTAGACAGCCGGGCATTCTTTGTTTCCTCTCCTGAGTTACCTCAGGGCTCACTGATGGCTGCGACATCCTTTGTTTACTGATATGGCAGGCAGGTTCTTAACATGGCTATATTTTGCTTATATATTTGTAAAAGGTTTTATGCATTATAAATATTAACACATTGTTATTTGTCTTTCAAATATTTTTCTCAGTCTGTCACTTGTACTTTAACTCCTTTGTGATGTCTTTTGTCCTATAAAAATTTTCAGTCTTTATGTAGTCAAGATCTTTTCTCAATCTTTAAATTTATATTTTTCTGGATATTTTTCATTTATGTTTTCGGCCTAGGAACATCTTCACTACCTCTAAGAGATTATAAATATGGTCTACTATATTTTATTCTTTTACATTTACAGTTTTATTTTTACAATAAGCATTTTAATTGCTCTGGAAGTTACTTTTGGGTATAGAGCATCGTGTCAAATAGGGAGTTCCCCAAGTGACAGCCAATTGGTCCAATCAATCCTTTCTTCACTAATTTTAAAATGCCTTTTTTATTGTATACTAAAATGATAAAATCTGTTCTGTTTAACTGATCTGTTACCACACTGTTTTAATGAGTGCAACCTTGTGATATGTTTTGATATTTGTAGGGCATGTCTACCTTCATTTTACTTCTTTAAAATTTTAATTAACTATTCATGTACAGTTTTTCTTCATGAATTTTATTTACCTATTTTTGAATTAGCCAGTATAAATAACTCAAAAGGCAAAAAAGATTATGCAAGAAAAAGCAAGCTTTCCTTCCTCCCAGACTTCCAGTCCCATAGTCTGACCAGCTATCGTTGCTCTCAGTTTTTTATATTCCCTTTCAGAAACAGTATATACATATACAAGTGTATGTGCACATATTTCACACAAAATTAGAAGCACTATGTAGATTTTAACAATATATCTTGGATATAATTTCATATCAATATATGTAGGTCTACCTCATTCTTTCATGTTTGTAAGTTATGCTCTTATATATGTTGAATCCTATAAGGCTTTTCTGTTAATGTGAGAACTTGAGGACTATTTTTTACTTTTTATACGGAAATTATCAAACATACCCAGAAGTAGAAAGAATAGTAAAATAAACTTCTTTGAACCCATCACTCAGCTTCAACAGTTATCAACAAATGGCTAATCTCATTTTGTCTATAAACCAACTAGGCCTAACAGACATCTACAGACCAGGCCACCCAACTCCAATAGAATACATATTCTTCTCAAATGCACAAGAAACATTCTCCAGGATAGATTATACATTAGGCCACAAACCAAGTCTCAAAAAATTTTAAAGAAAACTATAGTTCAAAATTCCTTGTGAATATAGATGCAAAAATCCTCCACGTTATTAAGCCAGATCTAGCAACATTTTAAAAAGATCATATACTATAATCAAGTGAGATTTATCTCAGGAATGTAGGGATGGTTCAACATATGAAAATTAATGCAATACAACATATTACTTGAATAAAGGACAAAAGCACATGATCATGTAATATGTGAAGAAAAAGGGCTTGACAAAATCCATTACCCATTCGTGATAGAAAAAACTCAATGAACTAGCAGCACAATGCAAGGTCCTTAACTTGATGAAGAACATCTAAGAAAAACTTATAATACGCTGAAAGACTAAATATTTTCCCCCTGAGATTAGGAACAAGTTAAGATGTCCACTCTTGGCGGGGCGGGGGCAGGGGCGGCAGCTCCAGGGACGCCGAGGCCCCACTCGACCCATCACGCCGTTGCTGCCCAGACGCCGTGGCCCCCCGTCCACCCTGCTGCACCTGCGGAGACTCAGCAAAGTGCTGGGTGGGCACGGGGCGGTCTCCACGTCCTCGAATCTGCCCTTTCAGTTGTTTTCTTGACGTGACCTTAAGTCACCCAGAACTAACTGGGACGCCCGGTCCAGCAGTCGAAGGGGAACCGGAGGGTCTCTGCCTGACCGAAATGGTAACCTGGCAGCAGGGGAAGCTGGCGAGAGGTTCTAGAAGTTGCCTGAGAACTTTGTGCCATCGGCAGCTCCTGCCTAAAATCGTCGGGAGCTGCTAAAATCGTCTTTAGGAAGGCTGGCAGCCAAGTTTGACACCCCAGCGTTCCATACAAGGATAGACGGTGACTTGGGAGGTAATTTCCACATCCTGCTATTTGTGTTCAGGGTCGAGGCTTATGGACGACACGAAGGGAAGACAAGGGAAGGACGGTGGATGCGAACACGTCCACGGAAGCATCGCCCCAGCTCTGAACTGGGTCGGCCTACTGTTGGCATCGCAGCAAAGGGTCAAGGCCAGGCCAGGCCTGCAGAGGGTGCCTCCTAACTTCACTGTTGACCCCAAGTGCAGACTGCCCTACAAACGAGTTAGAAAGGATGATTTGGGTTCCTAGTCATTAAAAGTTTTTTGAGGTTTCTGTTTAAAATTTTAAAAGAGATTTAGAAACACTAGGCATATTTTGGAGGGAAAGCAGATGAAAGAAAAGCGTTTTCCTTCTGCGTATAAAAACCTAAATATAAAGGCATGGCTTATACTAGGTGGGCGTTCCCACCTACAAGGGTCAAATTCAGAATAAATTGAAGAGTGTTTGAAAATCAACTCAATCAATGCCAAGTATGGAGGATGCAAAAACGAACTGGACAATGTCTTTTTTCATAAGAAGTTTACAATTTAGTAAGGAAAAAAGAGAACAGGACTTGTGGAGAGAACATATTTCAAGAAGAGTGAATGCGATATGTAGTCTGGTTTGGCAAGAAAATAATGCTGCTGTAGAAGGGCGTGGTGAGTGATAAGCTCAATGGATGCGGTTAAAGATGTTGTGAAAGGCCCTACATACTCAGCTGGTTTTGAACACAATTGAACAGATGAGGAACCTTTGATAAAATATAGGAGTGTGGACTTCCCTGGTGGTGCAGTGGTTAAGAATCCGCCTGCCAATGCAGGGGACACGGGTTTGAGCCCTGGTCCAGGAAGATCCCACATGCCACGGAGCAACTAAGCCCATGCGCCACAACTACTGAGCCTACATGCGGCAACTACTGAAGCCCGTGTGCCTAGAGCCCATGCTCTGCAACAAGAGAAGCCACCACAATGAGAAGCCCATGCACTGCAACGAAGAGTAGCCCCCACTCGCCGCAACTAGATAAAGCCCAGGCACAGCAATGAAGACCCAACGCAGCCCAAAATAAATTAATTAATAACTTAAGAAAAATAAGAAATAACAGATAAGTTATGCCAAGGTCCATAGAATATCATCTACCTGGACCGAAATCTGTCCACACATCTTAAAAAAAAACCATGAAGTGTACAAGGAGTACAAATAAAGTTACACATGATTCATACAATACTAGGAAATGGAGGGTACCACAAACATCAAATTACCAGAAAATTGGTAAGTAGCAAACTCCAGCAAGAGCAACCTTCCTCCACTGCTGCAAGACTCTAGACTGATACTGGAGTTAGAAGAAAAGGCTTCTATTTTATTTTTGTATTGCAATATAGTTGATATACAATATTATGTTAGTTTTAGCTGTGCTACATAGTTATTTGATATTTGCATACATTATGAAATGTTCACCACAGTAAGTCTAGTAACCATCTGTCTCCATACAGATTTATTGCAATATTATTACTTAGGCTGTATATGACATCTCCATGGCATATTTCTTATTTAAGTGGAGGTTTGTACCTCTTAACCCCCTTCACCTATTTTGCCCTTCCACCACCCTCCCCTCTGACAACCATTGGCTTGTTTTCTGTATCTGTTGAGTATGTTTTGTTTGTTTTGTATTTTAGATTCAACATACAAGTGAGATCATACAGTAGAAAAAAAGGATGTCCACTCTTGTTACTTTTATTTAATACTGAACTGGAAGCCAATGCAATAAGGCAAAAAAAAAAAAGGAATTAGAGGCATTTGGATTGGAAAGAAAGAAATAATACTGTCTTTATTTGCTGATGATATGATCTTTTATGCAGAAAATCCTAAGGCATCTACTAAAAAGTTATTAGAACTAATAAACAAGTACAGCAAATTTGCAAGATTCAAGATCAATACTAAAAAATAAGTTGTATTTCTATACACTTCAATGAAAAATCTGCAAATGAAATTAAGAAAACAGTTTCATTCATGATAACATAAAAAAAGAATGAAATAACTTGGGAAAAATGTAACAAAAAAGGTGCAACACTTGTACAGTGAAAACAACTAATTGTTACTGAGATAATTTTTTAAATATCTAAATAAATGGAAAAACATATATTTATGGATTGGAAGAGTCACTTACTGTTAAGACTCTTCCAAATTTGTCTATAGATACAAATTGAATCCCTATCAAAATCCCAACTGCGTTTTTTGCAGAAATTGACAAGCTGATCCTAAAATACAGATGGAATTGCATAGGACCCTTAATAAACAAATGAATCTTGGGGGAAAACAAACAACAAAGTTTGAGGACTCACACATCAATTTCAAAAATTACCACAAACTATAGTAATCATGACAGTGTGGTACTGGCATAAGGATAGATATATAGATCAATGGAAAACAATGGAGAGTCCAGAAATAAACCTACATATCTATGAACACTTGACTTATTTTTTTAATTGAAGTATAGTTGATTTACAGTATTGTGTTAGTTTCAAGTGTACAGCATGGTGATTCTGTATTTTTGCAGATTATACTCCATTATAGGTTATTATAAATATTGGGTATAATTCCCTGTGCTATACAGTATATCCTTGTTGCTTATCTATTTTATGTATAGTAGTTTGTATCTGTTAATCCCATACTCCTAATTTGACACCCCCCCATTTTCCCTTTGGTAACTATAGGTTCGTTTTCTATGTCTGTGTGTCTGTTTCTGCTTTGTAAATAAGCTCATTTGTATCATTTTTTTAGATTCCACATGTAAGTGATATCATATGAAATTAGTCTCTCTTTGACTGACTTTACTTATTATGATAATTTCTAGGTTCATGTTGCTGCAAATGGAATTATTTTGTTCTTTTTTATGGCTGAGTAGTATTCCTTTGTATGTATATACAATGTCTTCTTTATCCATTCATCTGTAGATGGACATTTAGGTTGCTTCCATGTCTTGGCTATTGTAAATAGTGCTGCTATGAACATAGGGGTACATGTATCTTTTAGAATTAGAGTTTTCATCTTTTCTGGATATATGCCTAGGAGTGGGATTGCTGGATCATATGGTAGCTCTATTTTTAGTTTTTTCAAAGGAACCTCCATACTGTTTTCCACAGTGACTGCAACAATTTATATTCCCACCAGCAGTGTAGGAGGTGAACACTTGACTTTTCACAAATGTCCTAAGACCAATCAATGGGGAAAGAATAGTATTTTTAACAAATAGTACTGGGACAACTGGATACCCACATGAAAAAGAAAGAAGTTGACCCCTTCCTTATACCATACACAAATTGAAGGTGGATCAAAGATATAAATGTTAGAGCTAAAACTAAAACCCTTAGAAGAATATACAGGAGTAAATCTTTGTGACCTTGGATTATACAATGGTTTCTTAGATATGACATCAAAAGCAACAAAAGATAAAATAGATTGGACTTCATCACAATTAAAAACTTTTGTGCCTCAAAGGATACCAACCATAAAGTGAAAAGACAACCCATGGAATGGGAGAAAATAATTGCAAATCATATATCTGATGAGGGAATAGTATCCAGAATTTATAAAGGACTCTTACTCAATAATAAAAAAAACTCAATAAATAAAAAGGCAAATAGGGACTTCCCTGGTGGTCCAGTGGGTAAGACTCTGTGCTCCCAATACAGGGGGCCTGTGTTCGAACTCTGGTCGGGGAAGTAGATCCCGCATGCATGCCACAACTATGTAGTCCGCATGCCACAACTAAAGATCCCGCATGCCGCAATGAATATCCCACGTGCCGCAACTAAGACCTGGCACAGCTAAAACAAATAAATAAATAAATGTTTTAAAAATAAATTTAAAAGGCAAATAATCCAACTGAAAAATAAGCAAAGGATTTCTATAGACACTTCTTCAGGGATGATATATAAAGGAGTGACCAATAAGCACATTAAAAGATGCTGAACATTATTAGCTATTGGGGAAATGCAAATCAAAATTGCAATGAGATACCATTTCACACCCACTAAAATAGCTATAATCAACAAGGCAGATAATAACAAGCATTGGTGAGGATGCAGAGAAATTGGAAGCTTCATAAACTACTGATGGGAATGTAAAAATTTGCAGCCACTTTGGAAAACAGTTTATCCATTCCTCAGAATGTTAAAAATGGAATTACCGTGTGATCCAGCAATTTCTTCTAGGCATATACTCAAGAGAAAGGAAAACATAGGTCCACACAAAGACTTGTATGTGAATGTTCATAGCAACACTATTCATAATAGCCCCAAATTGGAAGCCATTCAAATGTTCACCAATTGGTGAATGAATAAACAAAATGTAGTGTACCCATATAATTGGAACACTAGTCAGCAATTAAAAGAAATGAACTACTCATACATGATACAACATGGATAAAACTCAAAACATTATGATAAGTTAAAGAAGTCAAGCAAAAAAGACGTATTACATGATTTAATTTATGTGAAATATCTTAAAAAGGCCAATTTATAAAGCAGAAAGCGTATTAGCAGTTCAGGACTCCAACTATGTGTGTTCCACTAAACCAGTCAGAAAGTTCCTCACCTTTAATGACCCAGCATCAGCAATCACACAGCATTTCATGGCATAATCTGAGTAAAAGCAGTCAAAGCCCACCCAGAATCAAGGAGAGGGAAACTTTGGCCTACCTCTTGTTGGGAAGAGTGTCAAAGAATTTGGGAACCATGTTTGAAAACTGCCACATAAATTGACAGCTTACTTCTCAAAAGCAACAAAGGAAGCCAGAAGACAATGAAATTATGTCTTTAATGTGTTGAAAGAAAATCGCTATCAACCTAGCAAGAATTACCATTTTACTGGCAATTTATACCAATATTCAAGGAATATATAATTTTATATTAAAATTTTAAATGTAGAGTATAAGAAAAAAGTAAAGACCCACCAGTTCTTTATTAGGCTAGCATAACCTTAGTTGTAAACCTGAGCAGGACAGTATGAGAAAGGAAAATTAAAATTACAGACCAATTACATTATAAACATGGATTCAAAAAATCCTAAACAAAAATTAATAAACCCAATGGAGCAATATATTAAAAAGATAATACATTATGACCTGGTTGATTTATCGGAGGAGTACTAGATGAATTTAACATTAGAAAATCAAATATGGTAATCCACCATATTAACACATAAAAGGGTAAAATATAATTTGAAAATCTCAATAGTTTCATACAAATATTTATCAAAATTCAACATCCATCCATAATAAAAAGTCATAGGAAATTGAGATCACAAGGGACATCCTTATCCTGATAAAGATCTGAAGAAAATCTATAGGCACCAATCATACTTGGTAGTGAAACTGAGAAATCCTTCTGTTTAAGATCAGATCAGGACAAGAAACAGTTAACAAGTATCACAACCTCTATTTAATATTTTACTAGAAATCCTAGCCAGTATTCTTAGGAGAAAAAAAGTTTTAAGATTGGAAATGAATAAACAAAACTGTTATTATTTGAAGATTAAGTAAATGAATGACAGTGGGAGCTATATTTGTCATTGTTGAAGAGGGTAATTATAAATAAACAAAAAGGAAAGGCTAGAATAAATCATGTGATACTGGATTACAGTTGGAAACATTACTATGAGTTCATGTTTGCCAAATATAGATACAGATGGATGAATACAGAAATAATTACATATGTGTGTGTATGTTTAGGTTAGTATATTTCCTAGCGCTGTCCACTGAGAGGATCTAGAAGCAATGACATCCCAGTAGCAATGAGCACACCCAGATCTTGGTTTCTAATACCATTCTCTGATGAAAGGAACCAAGGCCATTTGGAGAATCGATGATTCTAGGGCTGGGCCAGGGAAAACATAAGATGAGCCTGGAGAATCTTGTGGTTCCAGAAAGTAAGAAAGTGCTCAAAAAATAAAAGGATGGGACAGTGTTAAAGAAATATAGGAGCTTCTAACAGCCAAGGTGGAAGAATATAAGCAATAAAATAAAGTATAAAATAAATATCCACTGCACCACCAGGGAAGCCCAGAAGTTGGTTTTTTATCTTCATATCATAGAACCTCAGACATAGAGCCCAGTTGATATGTTCAGAGTTCTTAATGCTGCCTCCATGTTATCACTCTTCTATCCTACCTCTCTTTTAAAGCTCGTGCAATCAGACAATTCCAACTGCCACCCTTGCTTAATGCTGTAATCAGCAGTCCTCCTGGTCATGCCTGCGCATCCAGTGAAGATTTTATCACTTGAACCAGTTTCCCTTCCACTGTTGGGGAATTCAGGGCCCAAATGGTGGGAAAGGCTGAGGGGAAGCAGTGCCCTCAGCAGACATCCAAATTTCAGTTACTAATGTCAGAAGGTGCAAGGAATTCTTCTTGAAGTGATTAAAATAATTTTAAATAAATGGAAAGGAACCTTTAGTGAGAAACCTAAGTAGCTGTCTGAGCAATTTTATGAAAAGAACAAACATTTTGAGCTTTATCTAGGCTCAAAGCCCCATACTATAGATACAAGGCAGCTTTTGTTTTCTGGAGGTAGGCCACACTTTTCTTGTTGATCCTAATTGTCTTGTACCTAATCTTACATCTCATTTATACTTTCAGATTATATTTAAGAATAAAGCAAGCCGACCATATAACATCTACCCTCATGGAATCACTGATGTCAGTCCTTTGCACCCAGGGAGATTTCCAAAAGGTAAGTGTTACCTCAATTTTATAGGTCTTCCTTACCTGTAGATACAGATGAGGGCACAGCCGCAATAACAACTAAAACCATGCACATTTATCACCCCACCATCCTTATTCTCTTAAGTTTTATTTTATTTGAAAATATGTCTTTATTTTGCCTTCACTTTTGAAGGATAATTTTGCTGGACATAGAATTCTGGGGTGAGAGGGTTTCTTTTTCCTTTTAGCACATTCAAAATATTGTTTTACTATCTTCTTGGCTTTATAATAGCTAAATTCTATTCCGTCATTCTTCCCCTGTATGTCATTTTTCTCTGGCTGTGATTTTCTTCATATCTATCCTACTTGGGGTTCACTGATCTTCCTGTGAGTCACAATATTTGTATTTTTGTTTTTAATAGCCAGGCCTTTGTCCCCAAATGAAGTAGTAAGTTGCACTTCTACTAGTCATGTGTGAAAATATAATTTCCCACATCCTTGATAGCTAGAAGATAATAGTCTTTTAAAATCCTGCTAATCTGGTGGGTGAAAAGTGGTATTTCATTGTTGCTTTAATTTTACTTGGGGATGAATATTTATTTTATCGAAATAATACATGCTTAAAATATTGAAAGGCTGTAAGTTCCACTCCCTAGAGGCATCCATTTTTAAGCATTTCTGTTTTAGATTTTTGGTAGTTATCTCTATAGCTCTAAAAAATCATTTATATGCTACTCCTTTGTTTTTCAGCTTTAGACATTATAGGTTTATTTTGTGTTAAATGAGGATTTAGCATTGTGCTTCTTCCATTCCAGTTGTTTTAGACTTTCATCAGTGCTTTTAGTTCCTCAACTGGCTATCATTAGGATTTTAAAAAACATGCTAAATACCTACGTTTTGTATACATTAAGGTACTAACAACAGTTTCCCATTTCTTCTCCTCTATTCTTCCATTCCCCCACTGCTGCCAGCTATACCTTTACTTTTATAAAACTAAAGTTGATAACATTTACATTTTGCACTGTAATTTCAAATAACTCCTTGCTTTTTCTATATATTTATTCTAAACTTTAAAAGTCAAAAAACCAGCATTTATATTATTTTAGTATGTTTCTTATTATAAGTATATGAGTTTACTGCAGGACTAGGTGATATGCTATGATTATTCTTTTGTCTACAGTTCCAATGATTTTACTGTTAAGGTCAAATGGATTACCCTTCTTTATTCTCTACCAGTAGTTCAAAATCATGGTAAATTTTAGTTTGCTTTATATTAGGACCATGCTGATCTTGGAATTTTTGTGTTTGTAATCCTGAAAAAAGACTTTTTTTCTTTTTTTTAATATTTTGTTGCAGTGTTTTTCTTTTAAATACATTTATTTTATTTTTGGCTGCATTGGGTCTTTGTTGCTGCACGCGGGCCCCCTCTAGTTGTGGTGAGTGGGGGCTACTTCTCATTGCAGTGTCTTCTCTTGTTGCGGAGCGTGGGCTCTAAGTGCACAGGCTTCAGTAGTTGTGGCTCGTGGGCTCAGTAGTTGTGGCTCGTGGGCTCAGTAGCTGTGGCTTGTGGGCTCTAGAGTGCAGGCCCAGCAGCTGCGGCGCACAGGCTTAGCTGCTCTGCGGCATGTGGGATCTTCCCGGACCAGGGCTCGAACCTGTGTCTCCCACATTGGCAGGTGGACTCCTAACCACTGCGCCACCAGGGAAGCCCCGACTTTCTTTTCTTTTATCAGGAGAAGAAATGTATGCCTTTTCACCATATCCCTTAGGTCTTCCAGCTTCTTAATCATGCTGTTTATTGGTATCTGATCCTTTTTTCTTCTAAAGATGTTCTTGTAGTTCACCAGCTTACTATTCTAATTTGGATTATATGCTTTCTAGGCCTGCTACAAAGCTGCCATCTTTGGATTTTTTTTTATTTGGACTTGTAGGCTAGTGCCATTAGTGCTCCTATCTTGTACATTTCTGGTTTTTGACTTCTTTTGTTTTTCTGGAAGTATACCTTCAATATACTTCTGAATACATTTAGTATATAGGGGGAAAACTTTATGAGTCCTTCAGTATTATATGATGTATAGATAGGCTGGTTATAAATAATTTTCAATCCACTGTTTTCTGATACTCATTGTTGCTGATGAAAATTCTAATGCTAAATTGATTTGCAGTTCCTTTATGGGAGAAGGGCAATGTAACAGAATTCTGGAGAGATATTGAATGTGTACCCTGAAATTTGGAGGCATACGCAAATACAATTCCTGGTAACTTGCTTTTTATGTGGAAAACTCTGAAGGCTTTACTGCTTATAACTAGCAGATAAGAAGAGAGGGTAAGAGTGGAGCAGTCTGCCCTTCTGCTGTTTGACCTGGCTAGGATGCATGAGTTTTCTCCGTAAAAAGTAGATACTGTTGCAAGTAGCTGGCTTGCTCTCTTTTGAAGATACCCTGCCTAAGAAGGCAGCCTGACAGGGTGAGGGATGCCAGAAATAACAACAGGCTCTTGCATACATCACTAGACATAAGAAGAGCTGGGGAGGGAGGAGGGCTGCGGAAGGATAACTGAAGTAAGCAACTCTCATGTATATGGTGCTGAGGTCCCGAAGGTTACTCCAAGGAAACCATACATGTACCCTAAGAAAAGACCAGCATCTCAGCACCTGCCACACAGAAAGCATTGGTGACCAAACAGTGTAGTCAGAGAGAGAGCGCTCACACAGCAGAACCTACTAAGCAAAACTCTATTTGCCCTTTCCTCTAATACCCATCTACCCTCACTCCCTATTACGTTAACCCTGACCTATGGTTAGGGAATGGATATAGACTGGATCTTTAGGTATTAAACATATACAAAAGTGAGTTTTAATTACTAAAATCAGACAGTTCTTGTCCTGAGGACCCTTTAGCCCAAGGGCAGATTTTAATTCTTGCTTCCATTCCTCACAGAGGCCAGATACCACAAGTCTTGATACCACATGTGAGTTAAAACTTCAGTGTGTAGTATTTCAGCATCTATTCAGGCCACTCTGGCTTTGTTGTGTCTTTCTTTTTGGCACTTGGGTTTTTTTTTCTTCTTTATACATTTTCAGTTATGTATTTTAAATGTTTAAAAATATTATTATCTATTATTTCTATTAGTGGGTAGACCTGCTCATTTCATCTCAAATTAACATGCTAGCAGAAATCTCCTGAACCTTTTTTTGTTTTTTTTTTTTTTTTTTGCGGTACGCGGGCCTCTCACTGTTGTGGCCTCTCCGGTTGCGGAGCACAGGCTCCGGACGCACAGGCTCAGCGGCCATGGCTCACGGGCCCAGCCGCTCTGCGGCATGTGGGATCTTCCTGGACCGGGGCACGAACCTGTGTCCCTTGCATCGGCAGGCGGACTCTCAACCACTGTGCCACCAGGGAAGCCCTCCTGAACCTATTTTTATTGTAAAAAGTTGTGTGAATCTTAAACTTATAAGAGGTGCAAATTTAGTTTTCACTTATTGAGAAACTTTATATGTACATATAAATTTGTAGAGCCATTGTAATAATGACACGATTACCAATATGTGCCTTGTTATACTTCTAATCAAGCTGTTTTGGGGTTTGGGTGTGGGTAGGTGTGAAACATTTGAAAGATATGCCCATTCTGCCAGGAGAGATATTCAAATATAAATGGACAGTGACTGTAGAAGATGGGCCAACTAAATCAGATCCTCGGTGCCTGACCCGATATTACTCAAGCTTCGTTAATCTAGAGAGAGATCTAGCTTCAGGACTCATTGGCCCTCTCCTCATCTGCTACAAAGAATCTGTAGATCAAAGAGGAAACCAGGTGAGTTCATCTCTTTCCAAGTGCTGGGTCTGAAGCTAAAATGGAATGATGATGCACATGAACTCGCAGATAGTATTTCCTATATTCTCTCAGTGTACATCCACCTATAGCCTGCAGAAAATATAGTAGTCTGCAATATTGAGCAAAAAAAGAAATGAGCTGGGCTTCTCACTGCTTTTATTGAATTTGACTTTGGTGTAATAAACTTGCCTGCTGGATGGATAGGAGAGCCTGGACCCTAGATTATTTCTATAATACTCATTCTCAGTCTAAAATTCCTCTCTCTGTAAGTGATCTTGCCCATTTTTACATGATCAATTACCACCTATTTTCAGATGACCCACAAATGTATACGATAGCTTAGACGTCTCCCCTGGACGTCTCACTGTGGGAGATTCAAAGACACCTCAAAATGAACACATGTGCAGCATCTAGCATAGTGTGCGGTATTTTAGTAGGAGTTCAGTAAATATTTGTTGAGCAAAATTCAAGGCAATATGTAAAATATTTCAGAATATGGTTAGAATTTGGACCACTTCTGCCATTTTAGAAAAAATTAAGTTAAATACTCTGAATTTAAAAAGCTTGATTCTTCACAAAAACTCATTGCTTGGCTGCAAAATAACTCATTGCCATATTGCTGAGGCTTGACTACATGTCCATTTGGTTATTTATGATATATAGGATTCCTAGTAGTCTGAAAACATTTTATGAACTTTAATGCAGGTAAAACACGTGGCACACAAACCCAGAGAGGCATCAGTTTGGCCAAGTATCTTTCCTAATTTTTCCTAATTGTAGTTTTCCATCAGTTTTTGGAAGAGGACTGAAATGTACCTATATTCTCCAATCTCCTCCCCTCAGCATTTTAATTTCTGTAGTAATAGTTTATACAAGATGAAATTTATACATATTAGTGAAGTTTATACATTAATTCTTAGCGGATTCAATTAGCAAGTGACTAACTCATAACTTCGGTTCATATACAAACAGCTCCTCCCCCACAAAAAACTTTCAACTTTGTAAACATAAAACTTAAAAGTGTTAGTGTTAGTAAACATTTTATGGTTCATCTTAGCTTTGTTATTTTACTTCTATTTTGTATTTTTAATTTTTCACAGATTGGTAGGCTTGTGGAAGGGCATTTGCTAGATGAAAGTTTAGGGAAGGCATTCACCTTACTTGATTTGACTAAATTGTTTAAGAAAGACATTGAATAATCACTTGGGTCTTTAAAGAGTGAAAATTCTCTAATCTAAACATGGAGAGAATGAGGCTACAGACTCTACCAAAACAATCAGCCAGCATAGCCTTGGGTCCAGAAGAAACTAAGTTTAATGGGTCCAGTTACCCTCTTGCCCTGAGGACACATTTGCTCTAAACATATACTCACTGCTCCCAGGCCCTGGGACATGCCATAATAGTGACCCTAGGGAGAAATGACATTGAACCAGAGGATTGTAGATACATCATATGCATGCCATCACTTCCATCATAGACTGCTAATTTCTACCTGACAATACTAGTAGCATTTCTTTCTTCCTTTCATTCCATGTAATTAATAGATGATGTCAGACAAGAGAAATGTCATCCTGTTTTCTGTATTTGATGAGAATCAAAGCTGGTACCTCACAGAGAATATTCAGCGCTTCCTCCCCAATGCAGATGGAGTGCAGCCCCAGGATCCAGAGTTCCAAGTCTCCAACATCATGCACAGTAAGTAAAGCAGCACTTGAGTCCAGTGGGTAATGGATAAAGGGAAACTGAAGACACCAAATTGATGTGCAGTTAATTTATATGCCACATAAGAGTCATATTTCCTTAAACATTATTACATATGAACATATGCAATTTTATATAAATGCATAAATATGATCATATAATGCATATATTTTCTTTTAGAAGGCATCAAATATTCAGTGAAGTTTACTTTTAAAGGATAAATCAGACACAGTTTTCCTTTACCCAAACATACATAAGCCATCCTTAATATGAAATGTGCTCAATCAGTAAATTACACATGAAATACAAAGGGAATGCAATTTTACATATGTAAAAAAATTGCCAGCTATAACAATTTAACAGTCAAATTAATCACGACATTGTACATTTAAAAAAACCCAACATCTTTTTTTTGCAGCTTTATTGAGGTATAATTGACAAATAAAAATTGTACATATTTAAAGTGTACAACATGATCTTTTTGATATTTATTTGGCTTCCCCTTCCCTCTTATCTTCCCTCCTCCTTCCATATTATACCTTTCCACTAATCATTTTGTGTCCAGTAGCCCATGTTAAAACATATTTTTCTATGATTATATAATAATATATAAACACATATACGGGGCTTCCCTGGTGGCACAGTGGTTGAGAGTCCGCCTGCCCGTGCAGCGGACACGGGTTCGTGCCCCGGTCCGGGAAGATCCCACATTGCCACGGAGCGGCTGGGCCCGTGAGCCATGGTCGCTGAGCCTGCGTGTCCGGAGTCTGTGCTCCGCAACGGGAGAGGCCACAACAGTGAGAGGCCCACACACCGCAAAAAAAAAAACAAAAATAAAACAAAAACATATACGTTGTATTAGTCTGCTAGGCTTGCCATAACAGAGTCCCAGAGGCTGGGTGGCTTCAACAGTAGACATTTATTTCCTCATAAGTCTAGAGGCCAGAAGTCCGAGATCAAGGTGTCAACAGGATTGGTTTCTTCTGAGGTCCCTCTCCTTGGCTTATAGGTGGTCTTTCCTTTGTGTGTGCACATGTCTGTATACAAATTTCCTCTTATAAGGACACGAATCATATAGAATTAGGGCCCACCCTAATGACCTCATTTTAAAGAATTACCTGTCTAAAGACCCTATCTCTGAATGCAGTCACATTCTGAGGTACTAGGGGTTAGAACCTTCAACATATGAGTTTGGGTGGGAGCACATATGTGTATGTGTATATATACACACACAAGTCAGAATGGTCAAAAATTTGATTAAAAATGTCAGTCTCACTACAGAGAAATGCAAAATAGAATACCATTGCGATAACAATTAATACCTGTCAGACTGGCAAAATTATAATATAATTATTACTAGTGGGCTTGTGAGTAAAAGAGTATTAGCATACAATGCTAGTGGATAACTAGCACAGTCTTTTTGAAACCAATCTGATTGAAACCGTTAAAATTAAAAATATATGCGTTTTGCAGTTCTGGTTCTGTTTAAGATGGAATCACCCTGTCTATCCTACTGAATGATAGTTAAGGATTGTTCCATACAAAATGCATGGAGCAGCTATCTGAGAACCCTGAAAAGTAGTTGGCAGCAGGTAAATTGAGGAAGGAAACTAGAAAGATTTAAAAGCATGCAGATTGGAAGTAAAGAAAGAAAACTGAATATGACATGATTATCTACATAGAAAATCTCAAGATCACCACAAAAAAGCTCCTAGAACTAATAAGTGAGTTTAGTCTGATTGCAGAATACAAAGTTGACATACCAAAGTCAGTCATATCTCTATGTAACAATAGCCAACTATTGGAAACTTAAATTACAAAAATAATACCATTTATAATAGCTCAAAAAATGAAATACTTAGGCCTAAATCTAACAAAACATGCAGGATCTGTACACTGAAAATTAGAAAACACTGATGAAAGGAATTTTAAAAGACCTAAATAAGTGGAGAGACATGCAACATTCATGGATTGGAAGACTCAATAGAGTGAAGATGTCAGCTATTCCCAAATTGATCTATAGATTTAATGCAATTCCTATTAAAATCCCAGGAGGATTTTTTTTGTTGGTAGGGAAAAGTATATTGTAAAATTTATATGGAAAGCCAAAGGCATTAGAATAGCCAAAACAATTTTGAAAAAGAAAAATGGAGTTGGAGGACTCATATTACCTGATTTTAAGACTTACTATAAAGCTACAGTAACCAAGGTAGCATTGTATTGACAAAGATGAATGACATAGAATATATAGTGCAGAAATAGACCCACACATATATGACTAATTGATTTTTGATGAAGATGGAAATGCAATTCAATGGAGAAAGAATAGTCTTTTCAACAGATAGTGTTGGAACAATTAGTCACCCATATACAAAAAGATGAACCTCAACCTAAATCTCACACTTAAAGATTAACTTAAAATGGATCATAGATCTAAATGTATAATGTAAGGGCTTCCCTGGTGGTGCAGTGGTTAAGAATCTGCCTGCCAATGCAGGGGACATGGGTTCGAGCCCTGGTCCGGGAAGATCCCACATGCTGTGGAGCAACTAAGCCCGTGCACCACAACTACTGAGTCTGTGCTCTAGAGCCCGTGAGCCACAGCTACTGAGCCCGTGTGCCACAACTACTGAAGCCCACGCACCTAGAGCCCGTGCTTCGCGACAAGAGGAGCCACCACAATGAGAAGCCCACGCACCGCAACAAAGAGTAGCCCCCACTCGCCACAACTAGAGAAAGCCCGTGCACAGCAACAAAGACCCAACACAGCCATAAATAAATAAATAAATAAATTTATATTTAAAAATATAAATGTATAATGTAAAACGACAAAAAGTTTCAAAGAAAACATAGAAGGAAATTTTCATGACCTGGAGTTAGGCAAAGGGTTCTGATAAATGACACCAAAATCAAAATTAATAGAAGGAAAAACTTGATAAATTGGATTTCATCAAATGAAAAACTTTTGCTCTACACAGGATATTGTTAAAGAGAATGAAAAGACAAGCCACAGATTGGTAGAAAATATTTGCAAATCACATATCCATATGTAAACTCTCAGACTCAGCAGTAAGAAAACAAACAGATGCCTAAAAATGTGCAAAAGATTTGAACAGACACATTACCAGAGAAGATATATGGAAGGCACATAAGCATATGAAAAAATACTCACATCATTGGCCATTAAGGAAATGCATATTAAAACCATAGTGAGATACTGCTACATGTCTATTTTAACAGCTAAAATAAAACAAAACGGACAGTATTAAATATGCTGGCAAGAGTGCAGAGCAACAGGAGCCCTCATGCATTGCTGGTGGGCATGTACAATGGTTTAGTCACTCTGGAAGACAGTTTGGCAAATGCAAATCAAAACCACAATGAAATATCACCTCACACCTGTTAGAATGCCTGTTATCAAAATCACAAAAGATTACAAGTGTTGGCAAGGATGTGCAGAATGGGAACCCTTGTATATTGTTGGTGGCTATGTAAGTTGGCACAGCCATTATGGAAAACAGTATGGAGGTTCCTCAAAAATTAAACATAGAACTACCATATGATCCAGCAATCCCACTCCTGGGTATTTACCCTAGAGAAATAAAAACTTAGGTTCACACAAAAACCTGTCCATGAATGTATACAGCAGCTCTATCCATAATTGCTAAAACTTGGAAATAATCAGAGAACCTGGAGCCAGCTCCAAACCCCTGAGCCTTGAGCCAGGGACTCTCTGCCAAGCAACCCCAGGAAGGAAAGCCATATGAATAGAGGAGAAATCCCCCAAGGATGACTCTGCCAATCAGGAGGAGCCAATGGCCAGAGCAAATCTGTGCGGAGACGCTGGGAGAATCTGTGCTGAGGACGAGATCCCATTAGACCATCCTCTCTCTCTCTCTCTCTCTCTCTCTCTCTCTCTCTCTCTCTCTCTCTCTCTCTCTCTCTCTCTCTCTCTCTCTGTCTCTCTCTCTCTCTCCTCTTTCTTTTGGCTGCGCCGCCTGGCATGCAGGATCTTAGTTCCCCTGAACAGGGATTGAACCTGTGCCCACTGCAGTGGAAGCGCAGAGTCTTAACCACTGGACCACCAGGGAAGTCCTAGACCATCTCCCTCTTAAATGGGGAGTTTATCCTATCTACATGGGATTTATTTATAGTAATTTGTGTTTCCTTTTTTTCTAAATTTTTAGTATTTTCTCCTTTATATTTTGATCAATTAAGTGTTTTTAAATTCCGATTTTTCTTTACTATTTTGGGAGTTATGCACGCGTCTTTTCCCATTGCGGGGGTAATACCTTTGAAATTTTACCCTTTATACACAGACTGTTGTTGTTTGTTTTGTTTTGTTTCCAGCATTATTAATATAAAATTGTCATATAAAATTGTATAAAAGTTTAAGGTGTATAACACATAGTGTTAGCTAACACCTCCACCAGATCACATAATTACCATTTCTTTTTTGTGGTGAGAACATTTCATATCTACTCTCTTAGCAAGTTTCAAGTATATAATACAGTATTATTAACAAAATCACCATGCTGATCCCCAGAACTTATTCCTCTTACATAGCTGGAAGTTTGTATCCTTTGACCAACATCCGTCCATTTCCCACACACACACCCCAGCCCCTCGTAACCACAATTCTACTCTCTGTTTCTATGAGTTCATATTTTTTAGATTCCACATATAAGTGGAATCATACAGTATTTCTCTTTCTCTGACTTATTTCACTGAGGATCACATTTCCCTGATGATTAGTGATGTTGAGCATCTTTTCATGTACCAGTTGACCATTTGTATGTCTTCTTTAGGAAAATGTCTATTCAGTTCCCCTGCCCATTTTTAAAATCAAATTGTTTTTGCTTGTTTGTTTGTTTTGTTATTAAGTTGTATGAGTTCTTTATATATTTTGGACATTAATCCCTTATCAGATACATGCTTTGCAAATATTTTCTCCCATTCCATAGGTGGTTGCCTTTTCATTCTGTTGATCGTTTCTTTTGCTGTGCAGAAGATTTTTAGTTTGATGTAGTCCCACTTGTTAATTTTTACTTTTGTTGCTTGTGCTTTAGGTGTCACATCCAAAAAATCATTGCAAAGACAAGTTTCCCTATGTTTTCTAGGAGTTTTACAATTTCAGGTCTTATGCTTGTCTTTAATCCATTTCAAGTTAATTTTTGTGTATCATGTAATGTAAAGGTCCAAATTCATTCTTCAGCATGTGGCTATTCAGTTTTCCCAGCACCATTTATTAAAGAGACTATCCTTTCCCTATTGAGTATTCTTGGCTCTCTTGTCATTTATCAGTTGGCCATATATGTGAGAGTTTACTTCTGGGCTCTTGATTCTTTTCCATTGATTTATGTGTCTATTTTTATGCGAGTGCCATACTATTTTGATCACTACAAAGGTAGTGTAGTTTGAAATCAGGAAGTGTGAGGCCTCCAGCTTTGTTATTCTTTCTCAGGATTGCTTTGGCTATTCAGGGTCTTTTGTGGTTCCATATGAATAGTCATATTTTCCATCAGCGTTTACCAAATAGTTCATTCTTTCTGCTACTGTTTTGAGATGCTCCCTTTGTCATATATTAAATTTCCATTTATATCTGTGTCTGTTTCTGGACTCTATATTCTGATTGACATAATCATCTATACCTGCATTCAGACCATGCTTTTAATTACAATAGCTTTAAAATATCTTTTAACACTTTGTAGAGCAAGGAACTTTGATTCTCAATTAGTTGCACTAAGCTAGTGTCTGAGCATTGCTTAGTGGATTTGTGGGCCTCCACCTTGCAGAGTAAACAAATGTTTATTGAATGGATGGACAGATAGATGTATGGAAGAGGCTTTCAGAAACAATTCTGTTTATAAATTGAAATCTGTGTTACTTTTACTTACTTTTTATTTAGAAATAATTTCAAACTTTCAGAAATGCTGCAAGAATAGGTGTATATATATAGGTATATATATATATATATACCCTTAATGGGTATATATATACCCTTTATCCAGATTCACTCATTTTTAAGATTTTGCTGTTTTTGCTTTATCATTCTCTCTTTCTTCTATATATACTTTTTTATTACTTATTTTCAACTTGAGAATAGGTTGTAGATATCATGTCCCTTTATCTCTTAATACTTCATTGTGTATTTCCTATGAATAAAGATATTTGCTTATATAACCAAAGTGCAGCTATGAAATCCAGAAAATTTAACAGTGCTAGAATACATTATCTAACACATTTATACAATAAACTTACCTAATTGGTAGTCAATATTCCAGTTGTATCCATCAGTGCTGTATTTTGTAGCATTTCCTCTCTCTGTTTCAGGGTCTAGTCATGGATCTAGTAGTCCTGCTTCTTTGAAACCTGTTTCCTTGAATTTGGAACACTAGCAGATACTAATTTTGATCACCAGATCAAGAGTTTTTTTTCTGGTTTTTTCCTCCGTGTAGTTATTATTTTTCTCCTTGCAGCTAATAAGCAGTGTATAGGGAGATACTCTGAGAGCATGCAAACGTCCTGCTGCTCATCAGCCTGCCGCCCACCTTACAGCATCTAAATCCATCAGTACTGTGATGGTCTGTGACTCTCCGCACTTTGACATTGGAACCTAGCTGATCAAGTATTAACAATTTACTTTTTTGAAAGGTATAATGTTATCTCTTCTTGGGACTAAGGTAATGGGCATAACATATAATCATTTCTAATCAGATCATGACAGTCCAAAGTAATACATGCAGGTACTGCTAAAATCTTTTATTCTCCATTCTCTTTACAGGCATCAATGGCTATGTTTTTGATAGCTTGCAACTGTCGGTTTGTTTGCATGAGGTGGCATACTGGTACATTCTAAGTATTGGAGCACAGACTGACTTCCTGTCTGTCTTTTTCTCTGGATATACCTTCAAACACAAAATGGTCTATGAAGACACACTTACCCTATTCCCCTTCTCAGGAGAAACTGTCTTCATGTCAATGGAAAACCCAGGTTAGTTATTTATATTATTCTTTTACTAACAGTGGTGTTTGCTTCACTAGCCATTCACATGTTCTTTTGCCCACCAGCTTACATTTTGGTAGATACTAAATGGTTCAAGTGATTTTGGTAATTACAAGGCATTTTAAAGACAACACCACATCAAGTATTTAAGTTAAAAGTCTTTGTTCTAAAAAGTGCTTTTACTTGCCATAGGCCAAAAGTTTAAGTGTGTTTACTAAACTGTAGTGGTGAATATACATTTATACATGCAGTTAACACACAGGGACTAAACGTGTTTCCGTGTGCCTTGTGAACATTGGTATTGCTGGGAAGTACATCATTATCTCCTTTTGCACACATAACATCAAACCACTGTGCAGCCTTCTGGACGAATGTGGCTGTCAGCTTCTCACCCTCTCTCTCCCTCCATAACTACCGCAAGGCTTTTTGTTTTTTTTAACATCTTTATTGGGGTATAATTGCTTTACAATGGTGTGTTAGTTTCTGCTTTATAACAAAGTGAATCAGTTATACATATACATATGTTCCCATATCTCTTCCCTCTTGCGTCTCCCTCCCTCCCACCCTCCCTATCCCACTCCTCTAGGTGGTCACAAAGCACCGGGCTATCTCCCTGTGCTATGCGGCTGCTTCCCACTAGGTATCTGTTTTACGTTTGGTAGTGTATATATGTCCATGCCACTCTCTCGCTTTGTCACAGCTCACCCTTCTCCCTCCCCATATCCTCAAGTCCGTTCTCTAGTAGGTCTGTGTCTTTATTCCTGTCTTACCCCTAGGTTCTTCATGACATTTTTTTTCTTAAATTCCATATATATGTGTTAGCATACGGTATTTGTCTCTCTCTTTCTTACTTCACTCTGTATGACAGACTCTAGGTCTATCCACCACATTACAAATAGCTCAATTTCGTTTCTTTTTATGGCTGACTAATATTCCATTGTATATATGTGCCACATCTTCTTTATCCATTCATCCGATGATGGACACTTAGGTTGTTTCCATCTCCTGGCTATTGTAAAGAGAGCTGCAATGAACATTTTGGTACATGACTCTTTTAGAATTATGGTTTTCTCAGGGTATATGCCCAGTAGTGGGATTTCTGGGTCGTATGGTAGTTCTATTTGTAGTTTTTTAAGGAACCTCCATACTGTTCTCCATAGTGGCTGTACCGATTCACATTCCCACCAGCAGTGCAAGAGTGTTCCCTTTTCTCCATACCCTCTCCAGCATTTATTGTTTCTAGATTTTTTGATGATGGCCATTCTGACTGGTGTGAGATGATATCTCATTGCTTTTGAGAGCACCAGCCCAGTGTACAGGAGGAACAGAGGCCCGGCCTAAATCTAAGACACTGTTGCAGCTGAGTAACAAGGGCTCCTTGTCCCTCCCACCCCCATCATCTGCAGAGGGAAGTACATAAAACTACCTACACACTGTAGTTATTCTCTTACACTTATGGCTTTTCTGGAGATAAATTCTCATGGGGAAATTTCTTGGGAATAAAAACCAATCTCAGCATATAAAAATATAGATTCACCTTCATACCCAGAAATTTATCTTACTTCATGAAATGCAGTTTTGTAAGAAGTGAGTGAAGAACCTGACAAAACTCCAATAACACCTCTGAAAGTATCTTGTTTATTCGTGTTTATATCTTTGTTATCTGTTTTCCAGCTAAGTTGTAAGGTCTCTAAGGACAGGGACCTTGTTATCTTGCTCATCACTGAATCCCAAATGTTTACAGTGCCTGGCCTATAGTAGACGCTTAATAAACGTTTTTTCGATGAATGAATGAATTAAATACCTGCAAAAATATTATAAAACAGTATGCATAATATGGTTGTAATTGTCGAAACCAAAGAAAGAAAGTGTGTGTGTGTGTGTGTGTGTGTGTGTGTGTCTGTGTGTAGTCAGAGAAAGATATTTAAAATATCAATATTTTGAGAAGCTTTTAAACTACTTTGGTGATCACTTAAATTCTAAAGACAAATTAAAACTCTGCTTTATGTGTCTTGAGGGAAAAGTCTGATCCCTTTTATTTGTCCTTTTGTGTCTGGCTTATTTCACTTGGCATAATTTTCGCTCAGCCAGAGTCATCCACGTTGTGATATGTGTCAGTGCATCATTCTTTTTTTTAAAATTTTATTTATTTATTTTTTAAAATTTATTTATTTTCGGCTGCATTGGGTCTTTCATTGCTGCGTGCGGGCTTTCTCTAGTTGCAGCGAACGGGGACTACTCTTCGTTGCGGTGTGCGGGGTTCTCATTGCGGTGGCTTCTCTTGTTGCAGAGCATGGGCTCCAGGTGCGCGGGCTTCAGTAGTTGTGGCACAAGGGCTTAGTTGCTCTGCGGCATGTGGGGTCTTCCCGGACCAGGGCTCAAACCCGTGTCCCCGGCATTGGCAGGTGGATTCTTAACCACTGCACCGCCAGGGAATTCCCTATCAGTACATCATTCTTGCAGCTCACTTTACACCCTGCTTTAACCGCATATCACCACAAAAAGATGATAATTATGTGATGTGATAAAGGCACATAGCTACCACTATGATGGTAATCCATGTTGCAGTATATAAATGTATCAAATCAATACACTGTAAAGGTTAAACTTACACAGTGGTATCTATCAATTATATCTCAATAAAAAAAGAAACTAGTGAGCAGGTTGGTCACCTGTTTCTGTAAATAACGTTTTGCTGGAACATATACACAAAAGATATACAATTAATTGTTGTATATTGACCTTGTATCTTGCAGCCTTGCTAAATTCACTGTAAGACCTGGCAATTATTTTATAGAGTCCCATAAGATTTTCTTGTACACAATCAAATTGTTGCAAATATTGACAGTTTCAGCTTTTCCTTTCCAACACTTATGCCTTTTATTTCTTTTTTTCTGTGCCTTAATTTTGAATAAAACTGGTAAGAGCAGGGAAAAACCCCACATATCAGAAGTTTTGATGAGTCATTTTTGTTATCAATTATATTAAAATATTAGAAATTTTTTCTAATATCCATTGTGACTTCTTTTATTCATAATTATTAAAACTGGTTTACTAAATTCCTAAACATATGGATATTTTCTAGTTTTCTGTTGCTCATTTCATATTTTTACTTCACTGTGGTCATATAACATACTCTACATGATTTCAGTTCTTTGAAGTGTGGTGAGACTTGCTTTATGCCCAGCATATGGTTTACTTTGGCTAATGGCCCGTTGGAACTTAAGATGAATGTGTCTTTGCAGTTGTTAGGTGAACTGTTCCATGTATGTCAAGTTGCTTTATCATTTTGTTAAAATCCTTCTAAGTTTACTGATGTTTTGTCTGCTTCTTACAGTTACTGAGAGAACTATGCTAAGAGCTCTACCTGTAATTGTTGGGTTTGTTGTTTCAAAATAAATGAGGCAAAATAAAATCAGGTGCTTACAAATTTAAGATTGTTATGTATTCTTGTTAAATTAACCATGTTATCATTGTGAAATGTCCTTCTTTTTCTGAAGTAGTACTTGTTGCCATAATATCTGCTTTTTCTGAAATTTATGTGCCTCAGTCACCTTTATTTTGGTTAATGTTTGTGTGGTATATACTTTTTCCATTCTGGTACTTTCAACCTATCTATGCGCTTACATTTATAGTGTATCTCCTTAACATTTCTTATAGTGCACGTCTGCTGGTTAATTAATTTTATCAGGTTTTGCTTGTCTAAAAAGTCTTCATTTCTCCTGAAATTGTGAATAATATTTGCACTGTGTACATACCAATGAAAATAGCTCTTGGACAAATCTAGAACAGAATGAAGAAGTATCAGAAACACTGTGGAGCACAAAGATGAGGATGGCCAAATAGAAGAGCGTATCAAAAATTTGACTTGTGTCATTCTGTCCCTCAGTCTAAAGCAGCTTGGTGCCAAAGGGGATCCCCTCTAAGGGATTTCTTCCCATGGGGAAAGGACAACAGGAGAACTGTAACACCTCTTGTCACCACCAGGAACACCAGCAGCCTTCACCACCTGATGGACCTGCTCAGAGTCCAAGCCACTGGACTCCCCCCAGAGGAGGAGCTGCATCCTCCCCTCAGGGCTTAGGCCTCCCCCAGCACCCACCATCTTCAGGGCTTGAGTTGCTGGTGTGCTTGCAACTCAGAGCCTGAGGACCCCATCATCCCTGGGGCCCATGTTGCTGCTCTACCTTGCCCCTCCAAGCACCAAGAGACACCATTGCACCCCACCCACCAGGACCTGAGCTGATGTGGCCTGCCCTAAGAGAATGTGGACCCCAGCTTCATTGGCGATCTGTGCATGCCTGTGCCTTTGAAACTGGCACCACTACAGCAGATGTGCTCACACTCCAAGCTCAGGAACCATGAACTACACTGTCACTCTGAGCACCTGCACCCCAAACACTGGCACCACCATCAATGCATGTACATCTCTGTCCCAGAACCCAGCACTGCCATCAAGGCCTGTGTGCTCACATGCCAGACACAGCACCAAGAAGAATCCCCTCAGCTAGGACCTCAGTCTGTGGGTGAAAAGATGATCAAGAGGACCCCAGCATCCTTTGCCATCTAGGAGGCCAACAACCCTCACCACTACTTCCATCACAGACACTCACAGCCTTGACCATCAAGGACCCTCCACAGTCTTCACTGACATTGACCTCAACTGACAGAACTGCATGGAGACTATGCTGTTGTGCCCTCCCTGGAACTGGAGCTGCTGAACTGCAGAAGAAAGAAAGAGAGAAAGAGGGAGGGAGGCAGGAAGGGAGGAAGAAAGGAAAGAAAGAAAGGAAGAAAGGAAGGAAGGAAGGAACCCAGAAATCCTGGAGCTAAAGAATATAATGAACGAAATGAAAAATGCAATAGAGAGCTTCAACAACATACTTGATTAAGCAGAAGAAACAATCTCAAAGATAAATCTTTTGAAATTATCCAGTCAAGAGGAGAATAAAAAGGAATGAAGAAAGCCTACAGGATTTATGGAATACCATTAAATTTTTCCAGAGAAGACATACAAGTGACCAACAGGTATATGAAAATGTTCTCAACATCACTAATCATCAGGGAAATGCAAATCAAAACCACAGTGAGATATCAGCTCAGACCTGTCAAAATGGCTATTATCAAAAAAATCACATGATAATAAGTGTTGGCAAAGATGTGGAGAAAGGGGAATCCTTGGGACTTGCCTGGTGGTCCAGTGGTTAAGACTCCATGCTCCCAATGCAGGGGGCCTGGGTTCAATCCCTGGTCAGGGAACTAGATCCTGCATGCCACAACTAAGATCCCACATGTTGCAACTAAAGATCCTGCATGCCACAACTAAAGATCCCGCATGTCACAATGAAGATCCTGTGTGCCACAACTAAGACCCAGCACAGCCAAATACATAAATAAATATTTTTTTAAAAAGAAAGAAAGAAAGAAAAGGGCATCCTTGTGCATTGTTGGTGGGAATATAAATTGGTGCAGCCACTATGGAGAACAGTATGGAGGTTCCTCAAAAAATTAAAAATAGAACTACCATATGGTCCAGCAATCCCACTTCTGGTATACATACAAGGGAAATGAAATCAGGATCTTGAAGAGATATCTGCACTCCCATGTTTATTGCAACATTATTCACAATAGCCAAAACATGGAAACAACCTAAGTGTCCATTGATGAATGAATGGAAGAGTAGAAAGACCCTGAGCTCACCTGCTCTCACAGGCACACCAAATCACAACTATTTTCAGAACAACCATCAGTGGAAAAGACTGGAACCTACCAGAAAAGATTGTCTACAACTAAAGATATAAAGAAGGAACCACAATAAGATGGGTAGGAGGGGCATCATCATGATATAGACAAATCCCATACCCCTGGGTGGACAATTCACAAACGGGAGGATAAGTACCATTGCAGAGGTTCTCCCCAATGAGAGAGGGGTCTGACCCCATGTTGGGCTCCATAGCCTGTGGGTCATATACTGGGAAAACGAGCCCCCAGAGCATTTGGCTTTGAAAACCAGCAGGGCTCACTCTCGAGAGTCCCAGAGAGCTGTGGGAAGTAGAAACTGTACTCTTCAAGGGCGCACACAAACTCTCACATGCTCCGGGATCCAGGGCAGAAGCAGTAATAGGAGCCTGGGTCAGAGCTACCTGCTGATCTGGAGAGTCTCCCAGAGAGGTAGGAGGCAACTGCAGCTCACTCTGGGGACACAGACACTGGTGGCAGCCATTTGGGGAGCTGATTCTACCAGGAGGGCACTGGTGCTGGTAAGCACCATTGTGAAATCCTCCCTCTAGTTTATAAGCCTCAGGACCCATCCCTGCCTGTAGGCAAAAGTGCTGAGACACCTCATGCCAAGCAACTAACTGGGCATGGGCACAGCCCCACCCACCAACAGACAGGCTGCCTTAAGACCCCCTGAGCCCACAGCTGCCCCTGGACATGGCCCTGTCCACCAGAGGGCACGGGATCTGCCCCACAAACCAGTGTGCAGGCACCAGACCCGGGACCCCCAGCGACCTCCAGCCAGAGACCCTGGGACCCAGCTTCACCCACCAGTGGGCAGGCACCAGCCCCAGAATCCCCTGGACTCTGGCCCTGTCCTCCAGTGAGCCTGCTCTAGCCTTGGGACCAGCTTCACCCACCAACAGGTGTCACTCTTTGTCACTATTTGCTATCACTATTTGCAGATGACACGACACTATACATAGAAAATCCTAAAGATACCACCAAAAAACTACTAAAGCTCATCAATTAATTCAGTAAAGTTGTAGGGTCCAAAAATAATATACAGAAAATCTGTTGCATTTCTATACACTAACAACAAACTATCAGAAAGGGAAATTAAGGAAACAATCCCATTTACAATCACATAATAAAGGATAAAATACCTAGGAATAAACCCGCTTAAGGAGGCAAAAGACCTGTACTCAGAAATCTATAAGATGCTGATGAAAGAAATCAAAGATGACACAAACAGATGGAAAGATATACCATGTTCTTGGATTAGAAGAATCAATATTGTCAAAATGACTATACTACCCAAGGCAATCTACAGATCCAATGCAATCCCTATCAAATTACCAATAGCATTTTTCACAGAACTAGAACAAAAAATTTTTAAATCTATATGTAAACACAAAAGATAATGAATAGCCAAAACAAAAAACAGAAATATAGATCAATGGAACACGATAGAGAGCCCAGAAATAAACCCACACACTTCTGGTCAATCTACAACAAAGGGTGCAAGAATATACAATGGAGAAAAGACTGTCCCTTCAATAAGTAGAGCTGGGAAAACTGGACAGATACATGTAAGAGAATGATATTAGAAATTCTCTAAGACCATATACGAAAATAAACTCAAAATAAATTAAAGACCTAAATGTGAGACCAGATACGATAAAACTCCTAGAAAAAAAACATAGATGAGACACTCTATGACATAAATAGTAGCAATATTTTTTTGGATCTGTCTCTTAAAGGAGATAAAAGCAAAAATAAACAAATGGGACCTAATTAAACTTAAAGCTTTTGCACAGCAAAGGAAACCATCGACAAAACAAAAACAAAAAGACCACCTACTGGGACTTCCCTGGTGGTCCAGTGGTTAAGAATCCGCCTTCCAATGCAGGGGATGTGGGTTCGATCCCTGGTCAGGGAACTAAGATCCCACATGCCACGGGGCAACTAAGCCCATGTGCGCTCTAGAGCCCATGCGCCACAACTAGAGAGAAGCCCGCCTGCCACAACAAAAGATCCCACATGCTGAAACTAAGACCCAATGCAGCCAAATAAATAAATATTTTTTTAAAAAGACAACTTACTGAATGGGAGAAAATATTTGCAAATGATATGACCAACAAGGGGTTAATATCCAAAATATGTAAACAGCTCACACAACTCAACATCAAAAAAACAAACAACCCAATTTAAAGAATGGTCAGAAAGCCTGAATAGACATTTTTCCAAGGAAGACTTACAGATGGCTGAGAGGCACATGAAAAGGTGCTCACCATCATTAATCATCAGAGGAATGCAAATCAAAACCACAATGAGATATCACCTCACACTTGTCAGAATGGCCATCATCAAAAAGACAACAAATAGCAAATGTTGGCAAGGAAGTGGAAAAATGAAAGGCTAACACAATATTGGTGGGAATGCAAATTGGTGCAGCCACCATGGAAAACAGTATGCAGAGTTCTCAAAGAACTAAAAATAGAACTACTGTATGACCCAGCAATTCCACTTCTGGGTATATATCCAAAAAAAAAAAAAGAAAACTCTAATTGAAAAAAAAGATGTGTACCCCAATGTTCATAACAGCATTATTTACAATTGCCAACCTAAGTGTCCATCAACAGATGGATATATATATATATATATATATATATATATATATATATATACATATACACAATGGAATATATATATATATATGTAAAAAGATATATAGCCCTTTGCAGCAACATGGATGGACTTGGAGGGTATTATGCTAAGTGAAATATGTGAGACAGAGAAAGACAAATACTGTATGATATCACTTATATGTGGAATCTAAAAAATATGACAAACTAGTGAAGATAACAAAAAAGCAGCAGACTCACAGATATAGAGAACAAACTAGTGGTTACCAGTGGAGAGAGGGAAGGGGGGAGGGGCACGATAGGGAAAGGGGATTAAGAGGTACAAACTACTATGTATAAAATAAATAAGCTACAAGGATATATACTATGACACAGGGAATATAGCCAATATTTTGTAATAATGATAAATGGAGGGCATTATGCTAAGTGAAATAAGCCAGACCAAGACAAATATTGTATGGAATCACTACTATGGGAAATCTTTTTGTAAAAAAGAAAAAGTAGAACTCACAGAAACAGATAGTAGAATGGTGATTATATCATGTTTTGTAATCTTTTTTTCCCCTCACTTAATAATGTATTTGATGTTTTTCTATATCACTAAATATAGATGAACATCATCATTTTAAAAAATTGGTTAATATTCCATGCTAGGGATATTGCATATGCTAGGGATATTGCACTATCATTAAAGAGCTCTTGCCTAATGAAGCCTGAGGTGTGCTCCTACCCACTTGTGATCAGCTGGGCTCTGTCTCTCTAGGTTACTTTGATAGGAACTAGCTCCAGGATTGAATATCAGCCTAAAAAATTAATTAGTTCATTGAAAGCCCCAGTTATATCACTGAGGTTGGAGGCAGGTCCGTATAGTTGTAGTGCTGACCAAATCTCAAACTTGGCCAGGCGTCTTATGCCTGTTTCGGAAGTTGGAGTGGGAGATTGGCAGCTGAGGTGTCTCCAAGGGAAATATAAGTTAATTTTCTTTGCATCTGTGGTTATATCTCCTTCCTTATTTCAAATTTTATATGTGTGGAATTTCTTATTTTTATTTGGTTATTTATTTTATTGAGTTTTAATCAGAATCAACTCTTCTTTAAGCTCTTGGATTGAAATTTATTAATTAATTACTATAATGTTTTAATTTATTTTTATTCACACATGTAATACAAAAATATGTTCTCATTAAATATGTTCTCATTAAAAATTCAACCAGTACAGATATAACTAAAGTTCCTCTTGATCACTATTCCCAATCCCAGGCCCTTCTCAGAGTATGGCGGATGTCATTCTAGACCTGTTTATGGAGTTTCATTTCCCCTTTTCTCACCCAATTACTGTCTTCCTCAGGAAAAGGAAGTACTAGATTTATCTAAGTTATAACAGTGGAATTTTTAAAGTGAAAAACCTTATTTAAATTACTCATTTCAGCTCCAGTCCTGGTCTACTCTGACCCAACATGGTTTTATACCATCAAAAATATGCTTTAAATATCATGAAATTGGGTTTTTGTATCCCATGTCTTCGTATTTCTTAATATACTCCTTTATTTTGGTAGAAGACATTCTCTAATCACTTCCTGAGAATGGCTGAATTAGAGGTAGATATTCTGAATCCTTGTATATTAGAAAATCTCTTTATTCTCATTTCCCATTCGAGTGATTATCTGGCTGCACATAGATTGCAGTGTGCATTAATTCCAGAATGTTTGACCACAGGAACCTTTTCCATGGGCATCCCATTGTCTCATAGGGCTCTGTGGAAATATACTTTGAGAAAAGTTTTCTCTTTGAGGAAAAGCTGTATTCAGTTAAGATTTTGCTTGCAAATATTGTGGCTTGATGAGACTGTTCAGGTACCTGATGGATAGCTTAGTAAAGGTGTATTTGTTTTCATTTATGTTTATGCATATACTTTACCACCATGAAATTCTTTTACTCAGATAATCCTGTTCATAGTAGAAATTAATATTGCTAGAACTGTGGTGGGATTTTATGTTATTTGTATCCTAAACCTAAGTCCTGCTCCCTTGTCACCAAAGAGTTCTGTGTGACTAGTAAGACTCTCCACTATTGTGTATAATTACATTTCTCCATTTTTATCCATATATATATATATTCATTTTAAATCACAGCCCTTTCTTGTGGTCACAAACAGATATACCACAACAGCAGCAATGCAAAACCACTTTTACTACCATTGTTGTACTACTGTTCCATGTGTCAGGGACTTAACCTAACAACCTGCAATATAATGGTACTGAGTAGTATTTTTTCATTTATCTGGGAATAGAAGAGAACCTCTAACACAGATCTTGCTTGGGACCTGGGTTATGAGTAACCAGAGTCTTATTCTTCCTCATCTCCAGGTCTGTGGGTTCTGGGGTGCCACAACTCAGACTTTCGGAACAGAGGCATGACAGCCTTACTGAAGGTTTATAGTTGTGACAGGAACACTGGTGATTATTATGAGGACACATATGAAGATATTCCAACCTTCTTGCTGAATGAAAACAATGTCATTGAACCCAGAAGCTTCTCCCAGAATTCAAGGCACCCTAGCACTAGGCAAATGCAATTCAAAGCCACCACAACTCCAGAAAATGATGTAGAGAAGACTGACCCTCAGTTTGGAGAGAGAATGCAGCTGCTTAAAGAACAAAGTGTCTCCTCTAGTGATTTGTTGGTGCTCTTGGGACAGAATCCTACTCCACATGGATTATCCTTATCTGATCTCCAAGAAGCCAGAAATAAGGCTAATGATCATTTACCTAGAGCAATAGAAAGAAACAAGCGCCCGTCTGAAGTGGTACATCTCACACCAGAGCTCCATCACAGTGGGAAAAGAGTATCTACGCCTGAGCCAGAGCTGCCGTTAAGATTGAATGAGAATTTGGGGACAACTATAACAGTAGAGTTGAAGAAACTTGATTTTAAAATTTCTAGTTCATCGAACAACCTAATGACTCCACCAACAATTCCATCAGACAAGTTGTCAGCAGGTACTGAAAAGACAGGTTCCTTAGGACCCCCAAATATGCCAGTTAATTTTAGTAGTCAATTAGGTGCCATTGTATTTGGCAAAAATTCATCTCACTTTATTGGGTCTGGTGTACCTTTGGGCTTGAGTAAAGAAGATAATGATTCCAAGTCATTAGAAGCAGTTTTAACAAATAGTCAAGAAAGTTCACTGGGAGAAAATGTATTATCAGTGGAGAGTGATAGGTTATTTAAAGAGGAAAGAGTTCGTGGACCTGCTTCATTGACCAAAGATGATGCTTTATTTCAAGTTAATATCTCTTTAGTAAAGACAAACAAGGCACCAGTTAACTCAACAACTAATACAAAGACTCACATTGATGACCCAGCATTATTAATTGAGAATAGTACATCAGCTTGGCAAGATATTATGTTAGAAAGTAATACTGAGTTTCAAGAAGTAACTTCCTTAATTCATAATGAAATGTTTATGGACAAAAATACTACAGCTTTGGGACTAAATCATGTGTCAAATAAAACTACTTCGTCAAAAAATATGGAAATGCTCCACCAAAACAAAGAAGGCTCTGTGCCACTAGATGCGGAATATCCAGATACATCGTTCTTCAAGACTCTGTTCTTGCCAGATTCAACAAATTGGATAAAAAGGACCCATGGCAAGAACTCCCTAAGTTCTGGGCAAAGGCCCAATCCAAAGCAATTAACATCTTCGGAATCAGAAAAATCTGTGAAAGATCAGAATTTCTTGTCAGAGAAGAATAAGGTGGTAGTAGGAGAGGATGAATTTAGCAAGGGCACAGGTCTTAAAGCGATGATTTTTCCAAATAGCAAGAACGTATTTCTTACTAACTTGGCTAATGTCCAAGAAAATGATACACAGAATCAAGAAAAAAAGTCTCAGGAAGTGATAGAAAGGAAAGAAAAATTAATCCAAGAGAATGTAGTTTTGCCTCAGGTGTATACAGTGACTGGAACTAAGAATTTTCTGAAGAACCTTTTTTCACTAAGCACTAAGCAAAATGTAGAAGGTTTAGATGAGGAGACATATTCTCCAGTACTTCAAGACACCAGGTCATTGAATGGCTCAGCAAAAAGAGCAGGGATTCACATGGCCCATTTCTCAAAAATAACGGAGGAAGCAAACTTGGAAGACTTGGGAAATCAAACAAAGAAAATGCTAGATAAATATCCAAGCACCACAAATATGTCTCCTATTCCAAGTCAGCAGAAGGCTATACCTCAACGTGATAAGCAGGATTTGAAGCAATTCAGACTCCCACTGGAAGAAATAAAGTTTGAAAGGGGGGTAATTTTGAATGACACCTCAACTCAGTGGTCCAAAAACATGAAATATTTGACCCAGGGCACCGTCACACAGATAGAGTACAACAGGAAGGAGAAAAGGGCCATTATTCAGTCATTCTTATCAGATTGTTCTATGAGGAGTCATGACATTCAAACAAATGGCTCTGCATTACCCATTGCACAGGTATCAGTATTCCCATCAATTAGACCTACAGATGTGACCAAGATTCCATCCCAAGACAACTCTTCTCATCCTCCAGCATCCGCCTGTAGTTATAGCTTTGTGGAAAGGAGTTCTGGGGTCCAAGAAAGCAGTCATTTCTTACAAGGAGCCAAGAGAAATAACCTTTCTTTAGCCTTCCTAACCTTGGAAGTGATTGGAGGTCAAAGAAATATCAGCGCCCTAGGGAAACGGGCCACAAACTTACTCATGTACAAGAAACTTGAGAACACTGTTCTCTTGAAACCAGGATTGCCTGAAGCATCTGGCAAAGTTGTTCATCAGGAAGACTTTTTCCATACAAAAACTAGCAATGGTTCTCCTGCCCACCTGGATCTCAGGGAAGAGATATTCCTTCAGAAAACACAGGGACTTGTTAAATTGAATAAAGTAAATAGACCTGGAAAAGTGCCCTTTCTGAAATGGGCAACAGAAAGCTCTGAAAATACTCCCCCCAAGCTGCTGGGTCCCCTTGCTTGGGATAACCAATATGCTACCCTGATACCAAGAGAAGAGAAATCCCTAGAGAAGTCACAAAAACACAGAGCTTTTAAGACAAAAGACATCATTTTGCCCCTGGACCCTTGTGAAAACAATCATTCAATAGCAGCAATAAATGAAGTACAAGATAAGACCCAAAGAGAAGCCACCTGGGTAAAGCAAGGAGGGGCTGGAAGGTTGTGGTCTCAAAATCTACCAGTCTTGAAACGCCATCAAAGGGAAATAACCCTTACTACTTTTCAGCCAGAGGAAGACAAAATTGACTATGATGATACTTTCTCACTTGATACGAAGAGAGAAGATTTTGACATTTATGATGAGGGTGAAAATCAGGACCCCCGCAGCTTTCAAAAGAGAACGCGACACTATTTTATTGCTGCAGTGGAGCGGCTCTGGGATTATGGGATGAATAGATCCCCCCATGCACTAAGAAACAGGTATGGGTACATTGATTATTCCTTTGTCCTACTGTTGTGACCTTTGATTTTACCAGGTGCTGAAACAATAGGAAAGGCACAACCAGCAGTGAGACTCCAAAGACTGAGGAAACTGAGAACCAGATGGCAAAGTCTAGATGAAGCTGAGGAGCAAGTGGGAGATTAGGTGATGACACTAACAATGAGAGTTACGGGATGGTAAACCCAGATGGCATGAAACTCACTCTGGTGGGATGGTGAAGAAGAGGCGTCTACAAAAGGGTAGGGGGGTCAAAAGCAGCCATGGGGAGCAGGAAGAAAGTCAGCCTCACCTATCAGCCCTATGAGCTGCAGGGTAAGGTTTAGTCTCCTGAGAGAGCCCTGATAGAGGCAGGAGGAAGCAGTGAAGTGTGTGGTAAAGAGATTGAGGATGCAGGGAAAGTTGTTTTCCATAGTACTGGGGATCCAGAGGGCAAAGTGGGAGGATTTGATTGTTAGGGGAGCAGAGGGAGGTTGGGCAGGGGAGAGAAAGCACAGAGACATTTGGAAGATAAACATAAGGAGAGTCAATCAGTCAACCAATATTTATTGAGCACCTATTATATGCCAGACACTTGCATAGACACTGGAGTGCAGCAAAGTAGGAGCCTACATTCTACTTGGGAGAGCAAGGGACAATAAATTAGTAGAAAACTAAATAGGGGAATCTTGGTGCCGTTCAAAAGGTAGACTTGAATAATATGGTAGAGTGACGGGGGTGTTACTTTAGCTGTAATGGTCAGAGAAATTCTCTTTGTGGAGTTGAGACCTAAATGATGATAAGAGGTCAGCTAACAGAGGTCTGAGAGAAGACATTTCCGGCAGAGGGGACAGGAAATGCAAAGGCCCTGAGAATGAAACAAGTTTAGCATGTTTGAGGAACAAAAAAGGACCAACATGAATGTAGTACAGTAAGGAAGTGTGTGCAGGGGTAGGGAGATGAGTTGGCAGAGATGAGCAGTGGTCAGATAATATAGGACCTAGAGGAAGGGTAGATGCTATCCCTCTTCATTAGTCATTGTCACTTCCCAGCCTTGCTTTCTACCTCAAATGAGCCCTTATTGCTGCACAGCAACCATAGAATATTTCCTGCTCTCCTGGACCTCTATCTTACATTTTCTGCTTTTTCCCTAAGTCTCCAACACGTTTTGCCCATTCTCCAACACCCCTTCTCACTCCTAGCTGATGCTTTGCACTGAACTCCACAGACTTCCAACACCACATTTACTGACATCTGTACCAATATACTGTCCAGTTTTGCACTCGATCCCATGTTTTCTCCCTTCATAAAAAACGTTGCTTCAGCAAGTCCCTTGTTCTCTCTTACATCATCAGTTTCTCACTCTCCACCAGATTAGTCTCACCAGCATCGATCAAGCTATTGATTAGAACAGGGTAGTGGTGGTGAAAATCAAAAGGAATGTAAGGATGTTGATTATAAGTTAAAGATAAGCAGAGAGGGCTTGCTGTTAAGATTTGAGTATGGAGAGGAATGGTGAGAGAAGACTCAAAGAAGATTTTCGGGTTTTGTCCTGAGCAACTAGGTGGATGATAGTGACATTTAATGAGATGTGGAAGGCTTGAAGCAGAACAGATTTTTTTGAGGAAACACTCAAGGGTCTGTTTTGTACATATTTAATTTGAGATGCCTATTAGAGATCCAAGTTGAGTTTTTTAAAAATTTCTTTTAATTTTTTTTGGCTGCATTGGGTCTTAGTTGCAGCACGCAGGATCTTCATTGAGGCATGCAGGATCTTTTCATTGCAGCGCATGGGCTCTTCGTTGTGGCATGCGGGCTTCTCTCTAGTTGTGGCATGCTGGCTCCAGGGCACGTGGGCTCTGTAGTTTGTGGCACATGGGGTCTCTAGTTGAGGCTTGCGAGCTCAGTAGTTGTGGCACATGGGCTTAGTTGCCCCATGGCATGTGGGATCTTAGTTCCCCGACCAGGGATCAAACCCATGTCCCCTGCATTGGAAGGTGGATTCTTTACCACTGGACCACCAGGGAAGTCCCCAAGTTGAGATGTTGAGTAGGCAGTTAGATATATGAGTCTGGAATCCAAGGAAGAAGTCTGTGCTAAAGATATAAATTTAGGAGTTACGAGCTTATTAATAGCATTCAAATAAGACTTGATGGGATGATATGGGAGTAAAAGTAGATGTAAACCGTGCCCACTTTACACTAGGTCCCCAAAGGGCTACATCCTCAAAGTAATGGTAAACCAGTTAACTTGCACTTCATTGACTTACAGCCCAGTTTTTTGTCATCTGTGTTGTCCATGAAATCTCTATTCTTGATCAAAATTTAAGCATGTCTTGGATTGGCAGTGCCTGCAGACATCTGGCTGAAGAATACATAAAACCTCTCTAGTATAAGAAACCAACATTCTAGGCCTCAAGTTATTTTCACAAATATTCCAGATACAACTTCTAGCACACAAAGATACTGGGTATGAAATAAAACAAGAAAAATAAGCAAGAAACCACAACTAAGGAGTCCACATGCCGCAACTAAGGAGCCGGCGAACTGCAACTAAGACCCAGTGCAACCAAATAAATAAATAAATATTTTTTTAAAATCTAAGTACTCAGTTAAGTAGAAAGGAAACTTTAAAGCAAGAGGTTTGTAGAGATAAGGAGGAAATGTTATAATAATAAAACAGTCAATTCAATAGGCAGCCATACATTCCTAAATTACTATGAACATAATAATATAGTTTTAAAATACATAAAGCAAAACTTGACAGACTTAAATAGAGAAATAGATAAATTCTCAATCATTATCATCACTTCTATTCAATACTGTACTGAACACTCAAGCAGTAAACACATATAAAAGGTATAAAGGTTGAAAAGAAAGAAATAAAACTGTCCTTGAGTACGGATGATATGATTTTATACATATAAAAAATGTTTACAAATAAGTGATTAGAATTAACTAGGAAGGTTAGCAGGTTTGTAGAATTGAAAATCAATATACAAAATCTATTATATATCGATATAGTAGCAGCAGACAGGTAGAAAATGAAATTAAAAGAACATGTCATTTACAATGGAATGAAATAGTAACAAGTACGTAGAAATAAGTATGACAAAAATTTGTCAAGACCTCTATGGAAAAACCTATGGAAATTTATTGGGAAACTTTAAAGAAGACCTAAGTAGATGCCAAGATATACCATGTACATGTACTGGAAAATACGATACTATGAAAATGTAAACTATCCCCAAACCGATCTATAGATTCGGCACAACCTATGTGAAAATCTCAACAAGTATTTTCTCTTGCAGAACTCAACAAGCCTGATTTTAAAGTTACTAAGAAAATGCAAAGCACCAAGAATAGCCAAGACCCTCTTGAGGAAAAGGAACAAGATAGGAGGAATTGCTGTATAACATATTGAGACTTATTTTAAAGCTATAGTAATGTGATAATTGGCTTAGGAGTAAACAAATAGGTCAGTGAAAGAGAACAGAAAATCCAAAACTAGAGTCACACATTTATAGGCATTTGATTTATGGAAAAGGTGTCACAGAAGAGCAGTTTTCAATAAATGTGCTGAAATGTTTTGATATCCATATGGAAATACATTAAACTGGATCCCTAACTCGCACTATACACAAAAATCCACTAACAGTGGGTTACAAGTCTAAACATAAATATAAAACCTTAAATCTCTTAGAAAGAAAAAAAGTAAAAGAATATCTTAATAACTTCAGGGTAGGAAAAGAAAGAGAATTGATATCAAGATACAAAAAGCACTAACCATGAAGAATTTTTAAATAAATTTCACTACATTAAAATTATGACTTTATGCTCATCCAAAGATAACAAAAAGAGAATGAAAAAATAGCCACAGAAGGGAAGATGTTTGCAGCACAAAAGGCCAACGAAGACATATCAAGAATATATAGAGGGGCTTCCCTGGTGGTGCAGTGGTTGAGAGTCCGCCTGCCGATGCAGGGGACACGGGTTCGTGCCCTGGTCTGGGAAGATCCCACATGCCGCGGAGCGGCTAGGCCCGTGAGCCATGGCCGCTGAGCCTGCGTGTCCGGAGCCTGTGCTCCGCAATGGGAGAGGCCACAACAGTGAGAGGCCCGCGTACCGCAAAAAATTAAAAAAAAAAAGAATATATAGAGTACTCCTTTGAATCAATAAGAAAAAAAGGCTGACTATCCAATAGAAAAATTGGTACAAAAAGAAGAAAACAAACTTGGATAGGCAATTCCACAAGAGGAAATCCAAATGGCTACTACCCATAAGAAATTAACCTCATTATTAATCAGGGAAATGCAAAATAAAACCACAGAGACACTGCTATGCAACCACTAGAATGGCCAAAAATGTAAAAACACAGTCAATGTCAAGTGTTTGTGAAGATTTGGAGCAAATGGAACTCTCATACATTGCTGATGAAAATGGAAAATGGTGCAGTTCCACTCCTAGATATGTGCCCAGCAGAAATTCATACGAAGGTTCATAGCAGGGCTATGTATAAGCACCAAAAATTACTCAAATGCACATGATTGCGTTATATTCACACAATGGAATACTATACAACAATAGGAATGAACAAACTATAGCTACACACAACAACATAGACGAATCACAACCATAATGCTGAGTAAAAAATATCACAAACAAAAGAATGTATGCAGTATGGTTTCATTTGCATACTTCAAAAATAGGCAAAACTAAGCTATATTCTTTAGGTATGTATACATAAGTGGTACAGTTATGAACAAAATCAAATAAATAGTTATAAACATCAGAATGGGGGTTACACTTAGTGGGAAGGGAGAGGATGTGATTGAAAAGGCAGATAACAGTGAGTCTTCTGGGCTGCTGGCAAAGTTCTTGATCTTAGTGGTGGTTGCATTTTTTGTATCAAAAGCATTTATGTTTTATGCACTTTATTGTATAGTTTTAGTTCACAGTTTTAACAGAATTTTTAAAAAGCAAAGAAAAGTGGTCCAAGGACTGAACACTGAGGCTCTCATTATTTAGAGTATGTTTATAAACCCTACATCCATTCAACGTTCAACACCTACTATTTGAGCACCTACTATGTGGCAGGCACTTATTCCAGCTGCTGGGAGTACAACAGTGGACAAAACAGACAAATCCCCCTGCTTTCATGGATCTTATATACTAGAGAAGCCTGGAGAGAGTATGTCAAGGAGGATGGAGTGGTTAACTATGCAAAATGTTGCTTAGATGTTGAGTAAGATGAGGACATAAAATTGACTATTGGCTTTGATAAGCCACTTGCATGATTTTGTTACCACCTAAATATAGATGATCTTCATCTAGACCTCTTTTGTGAACTGCCAGTCTCCATGTATTTCCCAATATAATTCCCATAGATACCCCATGTGTCCAAAACTGTATACAGCAACCTACCCTTCTAGGGTTCTCCATCTCAGTGAACTGCATCACCATCCATCCATTTGCCCAAATCAGAAACCGGGAGGTTATATCTAATCCCTCTTTCTCCCTCCCTTCTCCATTACATTTCCAATTCATCATCAATTCTACCAAATGTATCTCAAATACAGGGAACACAACAATGTGAGGCATTTCTACCCACCTGGTCCATGAGGATATTGCTTTTCCTCTGCTTTTTTTCTCCAGAGCTGAGAATGGAGGTGTCCCTCAGTTCAAAAAGGTGGTATTTGAGGAATATGCTGATGGCTCCTTTACTCAGCCCTTATACCGCGGAGAACTAAATGAACATTTGGGACTCTTGGGACCATATATAAGAGCAGAAGTCGAAGACAACATCATGGTAAGTTGAGGACAATAAAATTACAAGAAAATTAATCCCGTGTGTGTGTTTTAGATTTCTGATTCTAAAAATAATGGCCATAAAAAAGAATGAAATAATGCCATTTGTAGCAACATGGATGGACCTAGACATTGTCATACTGAGTGAAGTCAGACAGAGAAAGAGAAATATCATAAGATATTGCTTATATATGGAATCTTTAAAAAGGGTACAAATGAATTTATTTACAAAACAAATAGAGTCACAGTTGTAGAAAACAAAACTTATGGTTACCAAGGGGGAAGGAGGGAGGGAGGGATACATTGGGAAATCAGGATTGACATATACACACTACTATATATAAAATAGATAACTAGTAAGAACCTGCTGTATAGCACGGGGAACTCCACTCAATACTCTGTAATGACCTATATGGGAAAAGAATCTAAAAAAGAGTGGATAGGGCTTCCCTGGTGGCGCAGTGGTTGAGAGTCCGCCTGCTGATGCAGGGCACATGGGTTCGTGCCCCGGTATGGGAAGATCCCACATGCCGCGGAGTGGCTGGGCCCGTGAGCCATGGCCACTGAGCCTGCGCGTCGGGAGCCTGTACTCCGCAACAGGAGAGGCCACAACAGTGAGAGGCCCGCGTACTGAAAAAAAAAAAAAAAGAGTGGATACATGTATATGTATAACTGATTCACTTTGCTGTACACCTGAAATGAACACAACATTGTAAATCAACTATACTCCAATAATTTTTTTAAATAAAAATAATGTATTCTCACTTTTGAAAAAGTTTAAAGTATAGAAAATAAGGAAGTTGAAAAATAATACCATAATTATCATTTTGCTGTCTGTTCTTATGTTTTTCCTATGTATTCTCTTTATGTATTCAAAATTACACAATGGATCATCCTTCTTTTTTAAATAAATATGTCATAAACATTTCTTATGTCATTAAAAACACTTCCTACATATATTTTTTTATTATTATTATTTTTTATTTTTTTTTGCGGTACACGGGCCTCTCACTGTTATGGCCTCTCCCGATGCGGAGTACAGGCTCCGGACGCGCAGGCTCAGCGGCCATGGCTCACGGGCCCAGCCGCTCCGCAGCATGTGGGATCTTCCCGGACCAGGGCACGAACCCGTGTCCCCTGCATCGGCAGGCAGACTCTCAACCACTGCGCCACCAGGGAAGCCCCCTACATATATATTTTTTAACATCTTTATTGGAGTATAATTGCTTTACAATGGTGTGTTAGTTTCTGCTTTACAACAAAATGAATCAGTTATATATATACATATGTTCCCATATCTCTTCCCTCTTGCATCTCCCTCCCTCCCACCCTCCCTATGCCACCCCTCCAGGCGGTCACAAAGCACCGAGCTGATCTCCCTGTGCTATGCAGCTGCTTCCCACTGGCTATCTACCTTACGTTTGGTAATGTATATATGTCCATGCCTCTCTCTTGCTTTATCACAGCTTACCCTTCCCCCTCCCCATATCCTCAAGTCCATTCTTTAGTAGGTCTGTGTCTTTATTCCTGTCTTACCCCTAGGTTCTTCATGACATTTTTTTTCTTAAATTCCATATATATGTGTTAGCATACGGTATTTGTCTCTCTCTTTCTGACTTACTTCACTCTGTATGACAGACTCTAGGTCTATCCACCTCATTACAAATAGCTCAATTTCATTTCTTTTTATAGCTGACTAATATTCCATTGTATATATGTGCCACATCTTCTTTATCCATTCATCCGATGATGGACACTTAGGTTGTTTCTATCTCTGGGCTATTGTAAATAGAGCTGCAATGAACATTTTGGTACATGACTCTTTTAGAATTATGGTTTTCTCAGGGTATATGCCCAGTAGTGGGATTGCTGGGTCATATGGTAGTTCTATTTGTAGTTTTTTAAGGAACCTCCATACTGTTCTCCATAGTGGCTGTATCAATTTACATTCCCACCAGCAGTGCAAGAGGGTTCTCTTTTCTCCACACCCTCTCCAGCATTTATTGTTTCTAGAATTTTTGATGATGGCCATTCTGACTGGTGTGAGATGATATCTCATTGTAGTTTTGATTTGCATTTCTCTAATGATTAGTGATGTTGAGCATTCTTTCATGTGTTTGCTGGCAGTCTGTATATCTTCTTTGGAGAAATGTCTATTTAGGTCTTCTGCCCATTTTTGGATTGGGTTGTTTGTTTTTTTGTTATTAAGCTGCATGAGCTGCTTATAAATTTTGGAGAATAATCCTTTGTCAGTTGCTTCATTTGCAAATATTTTCTCCCATTCTGAGGGTTGTCTTTTGGTCTTGTTTATGGTTTCCTTTGCTGTGCAAAAGCTTTGAAGTTTCATTAGGTCCCATTTGTTTATTTTTGTTTTTATTTCCATTTCTCTAGGAGGTGGGTCAGAAAGGATATTGCTGTGATTTATGTCATAGAGTATTCTGCCTATATTTTCCTCTAAGATTTTGATAGTTTCTGGCCTTACATTTAGGTCTTTAATCCATTTTGAGCTTATTTTTGTGTATGGTGTTAGGGAGTGATCTAATCTCATGCTTTTACATGTACCTGTCCAGTTTTCCCAGCACCACTTATTGAAGAGGCTGTCCTTTCCCCACTATATATTCCTGCCTCCTTTATCAAAGATAAGGTGACCATATGTGCGTGGGTTTATCTCTGGGCTTCCTATCCTGTTCCATTGATCTATCTTTCTGTTTTTGTGCCAGTACCATACTGTCTTGATTACTGTAGCTTTGTAGTATAGTCTGAAGTCAGGGAGTCTGATTCCTCCAGCTCTGTTTTTCTTTCTCAAGATTGCCTTGGCTATTTGGGGTCTTTTGTGTTTCCATACAAATTCTGAAATTTTTTGTTCTAGTTCTGTGAAAAATGCCATTGGTAGTTTGATAGGGATTGCACTGAATCTGTAGATTGCTTTGGGTAGTAGAGTCATTTTCACAATGTTGATTCTTCCAATCCAAGAACATGGTATATCTCTCCATCTATTTGTATCATCTTTAATTTCTTTCATGAGTGTCTTATAGTTTTCTGCATACAGGTCTTTTGTCTCCTTAGGTAGGTTTATTCCTAGATATTTTATTCTTTTTGTTGCAGTGGTAAATGGGAGTGTTTTCTTGATTTCACTTTCAGATTTTTCATCATTAGTGTATAGGAATGCCAGAGATTTCTGTGCAATAATTTTGTATCCTGCTACTTTATCAAATTCATTGATTAGATCTAGTAGTTTTCTGGTACCATCTTTAGGATTCTCTATGTATAGTGTCATGTCATCTGCAAACAGTGACAGCTTTACTTCTTCTTTTCCGGTTTGGATTCCTTTTATTTCCTTTTCTTCTCTGATTGCTGTGGCTAAAACTTCCAAAAATATGTTGAATAATAGTGGTGAGAGTGGGCAACCTTGTCTTGTTCCTGATCTTAGTGGAAATGCTTTCAGTTTTTCACCATTGAGGACGATGTTGGCTGTGGGTTTGTCATATATGGCTTTTATTACGTTGAGGAAAGTTCCCTCTATGCCTACTTTCTACAGCTTTTTTATCATAAATGGGTATTGAATTTTGTCGAAAGCTTTCTCTGCATCTATTGAGATGATCATATGGTTTTTCTCCTTCAATTTGTTAATATGGTGTGTCACGTTGATTGATTTGCATATATTGAAGAATCCTTGCATTCCTGGAATAAACACCACTTGATCCTGGTGTATGATCCTTTTAATGTGCTGTTGGATTCTGTTTGCTAGTATTTTGTTGAGGATTTTTGCATCTATGTTCATCAGTGATATTGGCCTGTAGTTTTCTTTCTTTGTGACATCTTTGTCTGGTTTTGGTATCAGGGTGATGGTGGCCTCGTAGAATGAGTTGGGGAGTGTTCCTCCCTCTGCTATATTTTGGAAGAGTTTGAGAAGGATAGGTGTTAGCTCTTCTCTAAATGTTTGATAGAATTCGCCTGTGAAGCCATCTGGTCCTGGGCTTTTGTTTGTTGGAAGATTTTTAATCACAGTTTCAATTTCAGTGCTTGTGATTGGTCTGTTCATATTTTCTATTTCTTCCTGATTCAGTCTTGGCAGGTTGTGCATTTCTAAGAATTTGTCCATTTCTTCCAGGTTGTCCATTTTATTGGCATAGAGTTGCTTGTAGTAATCTCTCATGATCTTTTGTATTTCTGCAGTGTCAGTTGTTACTTCTCCTTTTTCATTTCTAATTCTGTTGATT
>NW_021703780.1:158602-182255 GCF_005190385.1 Monodon monoceros | reverse complement strand
GTCTTCTCCCTTTTTTTCTTGATGAGTCTGGCTAATGGTTTATCAATTTTGTTTATCTTCTCAAAGAACCAGCTTTTAGTTTTATTGATCTTTGCTGTCGTTTCCTTCATTCCTTTTTCATTTATTTCTGATCTGATTTTTATGATTTCTTTCCTTCTGCTAACTTGGGGGGTTTTTGTTCTTCTTTCTCTAATTGCTTTAGGTGCAAGGTTAGGTTGTTTATTCGAGATGTTTCCTGTTTCTTAAGGTAGGATTATATTGCTATAAACTTCCCTCTTAGAACTGCTTTTGCTGCATCCCATAGATTTTGGGTCGTTGTGTCTCCATTGTCATTTGTTTCTAGGTATTTTTTGATTTCTTCTTTGATTTCTTCAGTGATCACTTCGTTATTAAGTAGTGTATTGTTTAGCCTCCATGTGTTTGTATTTTTTACAGATCTTTTCCTGAAATTGATATCTAGTCTCATAGCATTGTGGTCGGAAAAGATACTTGATACAATTTCAATTTTCTTATATTTACCAAGGCTTGATTTGTGACCCAAGATATGATCTATCCTGGAGAATGTTCCAATGAGCACTTGAGAAAAATGTGTGTTCTGTTGTTTTTGGATGGAATGTCCTATAAATATCAATTAAGTCCATCTTGTTTAATGTATCATTTAAAGCTTGTGTTTCCTTATTTATTTTCATTTTGGATGATCTTTCCATTGGTGAAAGTGGGGTGTTAAAGTCCCCTACTGTGAATGTGTTACTGTCGATTTCCCCTTTTATGGCTGTTAGTATTTGCCTTATGTATTGAGGTGCTCCTATGTTGGGTGCATAAATATTTACAATTGTTATATCTTCTTCTTGGATCCCTTGATCATTATGTAGTGTCCTTCTTTGTCTCTTCTAATAGTCTTTATTTTTAAGCCTATTTTGTCTGATATGAGAATTGCTACTCCAGCTTTCTTTTGGTTTCCATTTGCATGAAATACCTTTTTCCATCCCCTTACTTTCAGTCTGTATGTGTCTCTAGGTCTGAAGTGGGTCTCTTGTAGACAGCAAATATATGGGTCTTGTTTTTGTATCCATTCAGCCAGTCTGTGTCTTTTGGTGGGAGCATTTAATCCATTTACATTTAAGGTAATTATCGATATGTATGTTCTTATTCCCATTTTCTTAATTGTTTTGGGTTCGTTATTGTAGGTCTTTTCCTTCTCTTGTGTTTCTTGCCTAGAGAAGTTCCTTTAGCAGTTGTTGTAGAGCTGGTTTGGTGGTGCTGAACTCTCTCAGCTTTTGCTTGTCTGTAAAGGTTTTAATTTCTCCATCAAATCTGAATGAGATCCTTGCTAATCTTGGTGGCAGGTTTTTCTCCTTCATCACTTTAAATATGTCCTGCCAGTCCCTTCTGGCTTGCAGAGTTTCTGCTGAAAGATCAGCTGTTAACCTTATGGGGATTCCCTTGTGTATTATTTGTTGTTTTTCCCTTGCTGCTTTTAATATGTTTTCTTTGTATTTAATTTCTGACAGTTTGATTAATATGTGTCTTGGCATATTTTTCCTTGGATTTATCCTGTATGGGACTCTCTGTGCTTCCTGGACTTGATTAACTATTTCCTTTCCCATATTAGGGAAGTTTTCAACTATAATCTCTTCAAATATTTTCTCAGTCCCTTTCTTTTTCTCGTCTTCTTCTGGAACCCCTATAATTCGAATGTTGGTGTGTTTAATGTTGTCCTGGAGGTCTCTGAGACTGTTCTCAGTTCTTTTCATTCTTTTTTCTTTATTCTGCTCTACAGTAGTTATTTCCACTATTTTATCTTCCAGGTCACTTATCCATTCTTCTGCCTCAGTTATTCTGCTATTGATCCCTTCTAGAGTATTTTTAATTTCATTTATTGTTGTTCATCGTTGCTTGTTTCATCTTTAGTTCTTCTAGGTCCTTGTTAAATGTTTCTTGCATTTTGTCTATTCTATTTCCAAGATTTTGGATCATCTTTACTATCATTATTCTGAATTCTTTTTCAGGTAGACTGCCTATTTCCTCTTCATTTGTTAGGTCTGGTGGGTTTTTACCTTGCTCCTTCATCTGCTGTGTGTTTTTCTGTCTTCTCATTTTGCTTGTCTTACTGTGTTTGGGGTCTCCTCTTTGCAGGCTGCAGGTTCGTAGTTCCCGTTGTTTTTGGTGTCTGTCCCCAGTGGCTAAGGTTGGTTCAGTGGGTTGTGTAGGCTTCCTGGTGGAGGGGACTAGTGCCTGTGTTCTGGTGGATGAGGCTGGATCTTGTCTTTCTGGTGGGCAGGTCCATGTCTGGTGGTGTGTTTTGGGGTGTCTGTGGACTTATTATGATTTTAGGCAGCCTCTCTGCTAATGGGTGGGGTTGTGTTCCTGTCTTGCTAGTTGTTTGGCATAGGATGTCCAGCACTGTAGCTTGCTGGTTGTTGAGTGAAGCTGGGTGCTGGTGTTGAGATGGAGATCTCTGGGAGATTTTCGCCGTTTGATATTATGTGGGGCTGGGAGGTCTCTTGTGGACCAGTGTCCTGAAGTTGGCTCTCCCACCTCAGAGGCACAGCACTGACTGCTGACTGCAGCACCAAGAGCCTTTCATCCACACGGCTCAGAATAAAAGGGAGAAAAGTAGAAAGAAAGAATTAGTAGAAGCAGAAAGAAAGAAAGAAACAAAGGAGGGAGGGAGGGAGGGAGGAAGGAAGGAAGGAAGGAAGGAAGGAAGGAAGGTAGGAGGGAAGGAAGGAAAAGAAGAAAGAAAGAAGATAAAGTAAAATAAAATAAAGTAAGATAAAATATAATAAAGTTATTAAAGTAAAAAAAATAATTATTAAGAGAAAAAAAAAAACGGACGGATAGAACCCTAGGACAAATGGGGAAAGCAAAGCTATAGAGACAAGATCTCACACAGAAGCATACACATACACACAAAAAGAGGAAAAGGGGAAAAAATCATAAATCTTGCTCTTATAGTCCACCTCCTCAATCTGGGATGATTCGTTGTCTATTCAGGTATTCCACAGATGCAGGTACATCAAGTTGATTGTGGAGATTTAATCCGCTGCTTCTGAGGCTGCTGGGAGAGATTTCCCTTTCTCTTCTTTGTTCGCACAGCTCCCAGGGGCTCAGCTTTGGATTTGGCCCCGCCTCTGCGTGTAGGTCGCTGGAGGGCGTCTGTTCTTCGCTCAGACAGGACGGGGTTAAAGGAGCAGCTGATTCGGGGACTCTGGCTCACTCAGGCCGGGGGGAGGGAGGGGCGCGGAGTGCGGGGCGGGCCTGCGGCGGCAGAGGCCGGCGTGACGTTGCACCAGCCTGAGGCGCGCCGTGCGTTCTCCCGGGGGAGTTGTCCCTGGATCCCGGGACCCTGGCAGTGGCGGGCTGGACAGGCTCCCCGGAAGGGGGGTGTGGAGAGTGACCTGTGCTCACACAGAGGCTTCTTGGTGGCGGCAGCAGCAGCCTTAGCGTCTCCGGCCCGTCTCTGGGGTCCGCGCTGTTAGCCGCGGCTCGCACCTGTCTCTGGAGCTCCTTCAAGCGGCGCTCTGAATCCCTTCTCCTCGCGCACCAGGAAACAAAAACCCTACGTATATTTTTAAATGATGGAATATTAGTCCATTATATGATTTTTTGGTTTACTTAACCATCTACTCTGAACAACCTTTTAGATAGTTTTTTTTTTTTCACTATTTAAGTAATGCTGCAGCCACAACCCTTTTCCTAGGATAAAATTCCAGGAGTGCAATGTACATGAACATTTTAAGACTTTCTCTAATGAATTATCTATTAATGTTCTTTGCATAGTTGAAATTTTTGGAGGGAGTGCTTTTCTTGTTCATTTATATTACCTTGTATATTATAGATCATTGATATATTAATGATCATTGATCATTTTAGTGAATAATATTTTTCCAAGTTTGTTTTCTCTTAATTTTGTATATAATGGTTTTTAAAATAAAACAGGTTTGAAATTTTAGGTAGTAACCCATAAATCTTTCCTTTATGACACTTTCATAGCTTTTTTGTTTATTAAAATCCTTCCCTATACAGAGATTTTTTTTCTTAAAATCACCTATACTTTTTTCAACTTTCTTTTACAGTTTAATTTCTTAACATTTAATTTTTTAATCCATTAATAATTGCTGTAGACTAGAATTTGTTTTTGGTGTGTGTGAGCCAAAGATCAAGGTAGTTTTATTTTTTCCAGAAACAGTCATCCATTGTCCCAATTGATTGTTTACATGAAGGATATAGGAGGATCTAAAATTATGGGCTTGTGAGTGAATTTTTTTCTGACTTCAATTTTATTTTACTTTCCATATGTCGCATGAAAATGTATAATTTTTTTAATTTGAAAAACAAGTCTTCTTTAAATATCATAAGTATTCATCCTGGCATTTGTCATGAAGAACCTTAATTTAAGAGTATCAGTTCCTGGAGTTAGGGTCTCTTAAAACCCCTGTGGTGATATTTTCCCTTTTACTTTGGAATTGCTTTTAAGTATTTAGAAATTTTCTCCTTTGCAACTTTGAGTTCATCCCATAAAGATTTTGGAATTCGAAAATGTCTCAGTTTCTTTTGTAGATCTTTAGGTTTGGGTTCTAACAACATCCATACTCTGTACTATTTCCTCCAGCTATTAAAAACCTGGATAAAACCCCCCCAAATTGGCATTGCTATTAGGGATATAAACCCTAACCTAAGAACTTTACAAGATCTTAAAACATAACACTTGCTTTTTTTATTTCTTTTTTTTTCTTGCTCTGCAGGTAACATTTAAAAACCAGGCATCTCGTCCCTACTCCTTCTATTCTAGCCTTATTTCTTATGAGGAAGATCAGAGGCAAGGAGCAGAACCTAGAAAAAAGTTTGTCAAGCCTAATGAAACCAAAACTTACTTTTGGAAAGTGCAGCATCATATGGCACCAACTAAAGATGAGTTTGACTGCAAAGCCTGGGCTTATTTTTCTGATGTTGATCTGGTAAGCAGGTCTATGTTGTGCTGGCCTCTTTCTGGTTTAAAAGAAAGAGTCTTTGTGTTATGTTTGAAGTTTGGTATTTATCCTAAGCATAATGGGAAGCTTTAAATAGGGGAGGTGTCATCATATTTATGGCTTAGACATATCGCTCTGGAATCTACTAAAGAGGAAGAAATTGTACTGTGGGAAGATGGGGAGTGGGTTGGAGTGGCATAAAAGTTGATGAGAAATCCACTCTGGTTCATGGGTGAGAGAACTTTTGCTCATAGGACTGGTGTCTTTCAGGAAAAAGATGTGCACTCAGGCTTGATTGGACCCCTTCTGATCTGCCGCACAAACACTCTGAGCGCTGCCCATGGGAGACAAGTGACAGTGCAGGAATTTGCTCTGTTTTTCACTATTTTTGATGAGACCAAGAGCTGGTACTTCACTGAAAACATGGAAAGGAACTGCAGGGCTCCCTGCAACATCCAGATGGAGGACCCCACTTTTAGAGAAAAGTATCGCTTCCATGGTAATATATTCCACACCCAAATATTACTCGCTGTGAAATGAACCTTGAGCCTGAGGTTTCGACATTGTATGATTTGAGACTATATGTATGGGAGTGGAATCCTCATAGGGATCAATATTTTTTGACTGGAGTGGAGGGAAAGACACTTATACAATAGATTTTAACAGCTTTCTCTGTGTTCTTTCTCCAGCAATCAATGGCTATGTGATGGATACACTACCTGGTTTAGCAATGGCTCAGGATCAAAAGATCCGATGGTATCTGCTCAGCATGGGCAGCAATGAAAATATCCATTCTATTCATTTCAGTGGACATGTGTTCACTGTACGGAAAAAAGAGGAGTATAAAATGGCAGTCCACAACCTCTACCCGGGTACGAGCCACTTTGTGCTCTTTCTTCAACTTACTGTGCTTGCTGAAAACCTACTTTAAAGGTCTGTGCCCTGGGGGTATGTCCAGTGAACAAAGCAGACCAACTCCCTGCTCTCCGGTAGCTTACTTTTTCAAGTAACTTTACCCTACAGAGAGATAATAAATAAATTAGCAAGTGAACATGATAATTTCAGATACAGATAATGTGCTATAAAGGAAATAGAACAGAATAAATGGATAATTGATGTCACAGCACTTTCCTAGGAAAAAGGGATTTTTCTACCACCTCAAATCCCACATGGCACCAGTAGTTTCCCAAAGACTGATTTGTTTATGTATGAAAGCAATATATTGATTAAGCACTCCTCACAATGTTGATCAAAACATAATTTCATTTTAGTTCTCCAGTGTCCCTTTAAAACAGGTTTAATAGTGGAAGTAAACTTCCCCTGTTTCTGTGTAAAAATTCTGATAAGCCCAGTGACTTTAAGCTCACTTTTTTTTTAAACATCTTTATTGGAGTATAGTTCCTTTACAGTGGTGTGTTAGTTGCTGCTGTATGACAAAGTGAGTCAGCTATACGTATACTTATATCCTCATATCCCCTCCCTCTTGCGTCTCCTTCCCACCCTCCCTATCCCACCCCTCTAGATGGTAACAAAGCACCGAGCTGATCTCCCTGTGCTATGCAGCTGCTTCCCACTAGCTATCTATTTTACATTTGGTTGTATATATGAGTCCATGCCACTCTCTCACTTCATCCCAGCTTACCCTTCCCCCTCCCTGTGTCCTCAAGTCCATTCTCTGTGTCGCTTCTTTATTCCTGTCCTGCCCCTAGGTTCTTCAGGACCTTTTTTTTTTTAATTCTATATATATGTGTTAGCATATGGTATTTGTTTTTCTCTTTCGGACTTACTTCACTCTGTACGACTGACTCTGGGTCCATCCACCTCACTACAAATAACTCAATTTCATTTCTTTTTATGGCTGACTAATATTCCATTGTATATATGTGCCACATCTTCTTTATACATTCCTCTGTCGATGAACACTTAGGTTGCTTCCATGTCCTGGCTATTGTAAATACTGCTGCAGTGAACATTGTGGTACATGACTCATTTTGAATTATGGTTTTCTCAGGGTATATGCCCAGTAGTGGGATTGCTGGATCATATGGTAGTTCTACTTTTAGTTTTTTAAGGAACCTCCATACTGTTCTCCATAGTGGCTGTATCAATTTACATTCCCACCAACAGTGCAAGAGGGTTCCTTTTCTCCACACCCTCTCCAGCATTTATTGTTTCTAGACTTTGATGATGGCCATTCTGACTAGTGTGAGGTGATACCACATTGTAGTTTTAATATGCATTTCTCTCATGATTAGTGATGTTGAGCATCCTTTCATGTGCTTGTTGGCAATCTGTATATCTTCTTTGGAGAAATGTCTGTTTAGGTCTTCTGCCCATTTTTGTGTTGAGTTGGTTTATTTTTGATATTGAGCTGCATGAGCTGCTTCTATATTTGAGAGATTAATCCTTTGTCAGTTGCTTCGCTTGCAAATATTTTCTCCCAATCTGAGGGTTGTCTTCTCATCTTGTTTATGGTTGCCTTGGCTGTGCAAAAGCTTTGAAGTTTCATTAGGTCCCATTTGTTTATTTTTGTTTTTATTTCCATTTCTCTAGGAGGTGGGTCAGAAAGGATCTTGCTGTGATTTATGTCATAAGGTGTTCTGCCTATGTTTTCTTCTAAGAGTTTTATAGTGTCTGGCCTTACATTTAGGTCTTTAATGCATTTTGAATTTATTTTTGTGTATGGTGTTAGGAAGTGGTTTTTTTTGTTTGTTTTTGTGGTACGCGGGCCTCTCACTATTGTGGCCTCTCCCGTTGTGGAGCACAGGCTCCGGACACGCAGGCTTAGCGGCCATGGCTCACGGGCCCAGCCGCTCTGCAGCATGTGGGATCTTCCCGGACCGAGGCATGAACCCGTGTCCCCTGCATTGGCAGGCGGACTCTCAACCACCGCACCACCAGGGAAGCCCAGAAAGTGTTTTAATTTCATTCTTTTACATGTAGCTGTCCAGTTTTCCCAGCACCACTTATTGAAGAGGCTCTCTTTTCTCCATTGTCTATTCTTGTCTCCTTTTTCAAAGATAAGGTGACCATATGTGCGTGGGTTTATCTCTGGGCTTTCTATCATGTTCCATTGATCTATATTTCTGTTTTTGTGCCAGTACCATACTGTCTTGATGACTGTAGCTTTGTAGTATAATCTGAAGTCAGGGAGTCTGATTCCTCCACCTCCGTATTTCTTTCTCAAGATTGCTTTGGCTATTCGGGGTCTTTTGTGTCTCCATACAAACTTTAAGATTTTTTGTTCTAGTTCTGTGAAAAATGCCATTGGTAGTTTGATAGGGATTGCATTGAATTTGTAGATTGCTTTGGGTAGTATAGTCATTTTCACAATGTTGATTCTTCTAATCCAAGAACATGGTATATCTCTGTATCTGTTTGTATCATCTTTAATTTCTTTCATCAGTGTCTTATAGTTTTCTGCATACAGGTCTTTTGTTTCCTTAAGTAGGTTTATTCCCAGGTATTTTATTCTTTTTGTTGCAATGGTAAATGGAAGTGTTTCTGTAATTTCTCTTCAGATATTTTTGTCATTAGTGTATAGGAATGCAAGAGATTTCTGTGCATTAATTTTGTATCCTGCTACTTTACCCAATTCATTGATTAGCTCTAGTAGTTTTCTGGTACCATCTTTAGGATTCTCTGTGTATAGTATCATGTCATCTGCAAACAGTGACAGTTTTACTTCTTTTTTTCAGTTTGGATTCCTTTTATTTCCTTTTCTTCTCTGATTGCCATGGCTAAAACTTCCAAAACTATGTTGAATAATAGTGGTGAGAGTGGGCAGCCTTGTCTTGTTCTTGATCTTAGTGGAAATGGTTTCAATTTTTCACCATTAAAAATGATGTTGGCTGTGGGTTTGTTGTATATGGCCATATATTGCCATATATGGCCCATATATGATTGAGGTAAGTTCCCTCTATGCCTACTTTCTGGAGCATTTTTATCATAAATTGGCGTTGAATTTTGTCAAAAGCTTTTTCTGCATCTATTGAGATGATCATATGGTTTTTATCCTTCAATTTGTTAATATGGTGTATCACGTTGATTGATTTGCGTATATTGAAGAATCCTTGCATTCCTGGGATAAACCCCACTTAATCATGGTGTATGATCCTTTTAATGTGCTGTTGGATTCTGTTTGCTAGTATTTTGTTGAGGATTTTTGCATCTATGTTCATCAGTGATATTGGCCTGTAGTTTTCTTTCTTTGTGACATCCTTGGCTGGTTTTGGTATCAGGGTGATGGTGGCCTCGTAGAATGAGTTGGGGAGTGTTCCTCCCTCTGCTATATTTTGGAAGAGTTTGAGAAGGATAGGTGTTAGCTCTTTTCTAAATGTTTGATAGAATTCGCCTGTGAAGCCATCTGGTTCCGGGCATTTGTTTGTTGGAAGATTTTTAATCACAGTTTCAATTTCAGTGCTTGTGATTGGTTTGTTTATATTTTCTATTTCTTCCTGGTTCAGTCTCGGAAGGTTGTGCATTTCTAAGAATTTGTCCATTTCTTCCAGGTTGTCCATTTTATTGGCATATAGTTGCTTGTAGTAGTTTCTCATGATCCTTTGTATTTCTGCAGTGTCAGTTGTTACTTCTCCTTTTTCATTTATAATTCTATTGATTTGAGTCTTCTCCCTTTTTTTCTTGATGAGTCTGGCTAATGGTTTATCAATATTTGTTTATCTTCTCAAAGAACCAGCTTTTAGTTTTATTGATCTTTGCTATAGTTTCCTTCATTTCCTTTTCATTTATTTCTGATATGATCTTTATGGTTTCTTCCCTTCTGCTAACGTTGGGGTTTTTTGTTCTTCTTTTTCTAATTGATTTAGGTGTAATGTGTGGGGTTGTGTTCCTGTCTCACTAGTTGTTTGGCGTGGGGCATCCAGCACTGGAGCTTGCTGGTCATTGAGTGGAGCTGGGTCTTAGCGTTGAGATGGAGATCTCTGGGAGAGCTCTCGCCATATGATATTACATGGGCCCGGGAGGTCTCTGGTGGTCCAATGTCCTGAACTCGGCTCTCCTACCTCAGAGGCTCAGGCCTGACACCCAGCGGGAGCACCAAGACCCTGTCAGCCACATGGCTCAGAAGAAAAGGGAGAAAAAAAGGAAAGAAGGAAAATAAATAAATAAAATTAAATTATTAAAATTTTAAAAAATTATTAAAATTAAAAATCAATTTAAAAAAAGAAGAGAGCAACCAAACCAATAAACAAATCCACCAATGATAACAAGTGCTAAAAACTATACTAAAAAAAAATGGACAGACAGAACCCTAGGACAAATGGTAAAAGCAAAGCTATACAGACAAAATCACACAAAGAAGCATACACATACACACTCACAAAAAGAGAAAAAGGAAAAAATATATATATATATAAAGGAAGAGAGCAACTAAATCAATAAACAAATATACCAGTGATAATAAGCTCTAAATACTAAACTAACATAAACATAAAACCAGAAACAAATTGATGCAGAAAGCAAACCCCAAGTCTACAGTTGCTCCCAAAGTCCACCTCCTCAATTTGGGATGATTCGTTGTCTATTCATGTATTCCACAGATGCAGGTACATCAAGTTGATTGTGGAGCTTTAATCCGCTACTTCTGAGGCTGATGGGAGAGATTTCCCTTTCTCTTCTTTGTTCGCACAGCTCCCGGGGTTCAGCTTTGGATTTGGCCCCGCCTCTGCGTGTAGGTCTCCTGAGGGCGTCTCTTCCCCATCCAGACAGGACGGGGTTAAAGGAGCCGCTGATTAGGGGGCTCCGGCTCACTCAGGCCAGGGGGAGGGAGGGGTACGGTTGCGGGGCGAGCCTGCAGTGCACTAGCCGTGGTGCACTAACCCCTTCAGGCTGTGTTCACGATGCCAACCCCAGTCCTCTCCCTGCACTCCGACCGAAGCCTGAGCCTCAGCTCCCACTCCCTCCCGCCTCGGCGGGTGAGCAGACAAGCCTCTCGGGCTGGTGAGTGCTGGTCAGCACCGATACTCTGTGCGGGAATCTCCCCGCTTTGCCCTTCGCACCCCTGTGGCTGCGCTCTCCTCCACGGCCCCGAAGCTCCCCCCTCCGCCACCCGCAGTCTCCACCTGCGAAGGGGCTTCTAGTGTGTGGAAACCTTTCCTCCTTCACAGCTCCCTCCCACTGGTGCAGGTCCCGTCCCTATCCTTTTGTCTCAGTTTTTTCTTTTTTCTTTTGCCCTACCCAGGTACGTGGGGAGTTTCTTGCCTTTTGGGAGGTCTGAGGTCTTCTGCCAGTGTTCAGTAGGTGTTCTGTAGGAGTTGTTCCACATGTAGTTGTATTTCTGATGTATTTGGGGGGGTAAGGAGATCTCCACGTCTTACTCCTCTGCCATCTTGAAGCTCCTCCTACCATACTCTGCTCACTCTTAAGTAATAAACAGTCCTGCAGTCACTTTACATCACAAATGTAGTTCAGGTCACAAATTACAATGTCTACTCCAAGATATTAATCAAAATTCTGAACTTGATTTAAGTTCAGTATCTCCTCCTCCAAGTTGGTTGAGTTTTCTGTTTCTCTACCTTATGCTTCCCCCTCCACTCCTGGCTGGTTGCTGATCTGAACTGCAGCGTGGCAAGGGTAGAGGTGAGGGATGGCACCACTGTCTGCACCAGGCAGATATTTCAATCTGACTCTTTTTTTGGTGGGGTACTTTCAGAGGCTCTTCAGAGACTCCCTTTTGGGACCGTCCCTCATGAAATCCCCTTGACCTGGTTGTTTCCACCTTTATTCTGGGTGGTCACTGTGACTGATTCCTCAGCCCCTCATCATTCACCCTCTAGCTTCTTGCTTCTGGAGTTACTTTACCCCTCAAGGCAGGGAGCCCACATCTCGTCAATGAGAAATACACCTCTGGCTTCGAAAAGCACTGAGTGCAGGCCAATCTTTCTCCTGTCTCCACCACCAAAGCATCCCATCACCCAGTCTCTCCCATTTCCTGGGGTCAGCACTCAATTTCCAGGGCCTCCACCTGTAGGGGTCACATGCCAAGCACTCTGGGTTTGAGGGGTCCAAGAATGGTGCAACTGACTTGGGTAGATCTCCTTTGATATTCTGCATAAGCCAGTGTATCTTATGCCCATTTGTGTGAAAAGAAATAATTTTTGTTCCTTTTGGTTTTGATAAGGTGTTTTTGAGACAGTGGAAATGCTACCATCCAAAGTTGGAATTTGGCGGATAGAATGTCTTATTGGCGAACACCTGCAAGCTGGGATGAGCACTCTCTTCCTGGTGTACAACAAGAGTGAGTGGCACCTACCTCTATACCTCTTTCCCCCTTCCTAGGACGGTTGCTTTTGTCAGGAAATGAATACCAGCTCACAGTCATTTCCAAATCTAAAATGAATATTGCTGGTAGAAATCATCAGAGTCCTCAGAGGAGGGCAGATATGCTTGAAGCTTTGAACACTTTGACCCTGAAGCTCCAAGAGCAAATTTTGAAACTTAGTTTTGGTTCAGTTACCAAAGATAACTTACAAATATCATTTGGAAGAATTTGAGTTTTCACCCTAAACAAGTAAGAGAACCACTGGTCTACTTACGTATTGACCCTAGTTTCCTCAGCTGCACAATGTGAGTAGCAGTAGCACCTACCTGTTGGAGTGAATTAAATGATATAGTACAATAAAATATTTAGTACAGTTCTTGGCACATAGTAAACACTAAAAAATATGAGCATTTGTTGGTGTTCTCATTGACTTGCATTTGTGCAGCTATACTTTCTGCACTTCTAACTATTGTGCTCCCTTCATGTGATTTCAGAATGTCAGACTCCGCTGGGAATGGCTTCTGGACGCATTAGAGATTTTCAGATTACAGCTTCAGGACAATATGGTAAATACTATTCCTTTCTCTTAAAGCACTGGGCTGATTATATCTTTTTTATTTCTATTGGAAAGATTCAGATAACCAATCCATCTCCATAGGTGCCTTTCAAATCTATTTTCTCTTCTCCATTTCCCAGTGTGAGCATCTTAATTCAGGCCATCATCACTTCTCACCTGAGTAATGCCACTGCCTCCTTAAATGTCCTGCCTGCCTTCCATATGGCTTCCCTTGAGTCCATTCTCTTCACTGTAGCAAGAAGCTACATTTTTCTGTGAGCAGTGATAGAAAGCTTGAACTGGACCTAGAGAGAGTTCTCAAACTACAGCCCGCAGGCCACATCCAGCCCATCACTTGATTTTGTATGGCCTTCAAGCTAAGAATCACTTTTCTATTCTTAAATTATTGGGGGAAAAAAACGAAAGAAGAATAATATTTCATGACATGTGAAAATTATATGAAATTCTAATTTCACTGTCCATAAAGAAGCCACACCCTTTCATTTACAATCATCTGTGGCCGCTTTTGCTCTACAACAGCATTTAAGTAATTGCAACAAGACCAGATGATCTGCAAAGGTTAAATTATTTACAGAAAAAAGTTGGCCAAACTCTGTTTTAGAGGGAAAAAATTGCATTTGAAAAAGAGGCTTGAAAAACAAACAAACAAATTGCTGGAGGAATTACCAAATTGTAAGGCCATTTCGAAAAAATAAGAAAAAGAGGGCTTCCCTGGTGGCGCAGTGGCTGAGAGTCCACCTGCCGATGCAGGGGACACGGGTTCGTGCCCCCGTCCGGGAGGATCCCACATGCTGCAGAGCGGCTGGGCCGGTGAGCCATGGCCGCTGAGCCTGCGTGTCCGGAGCCTGCGTGTCCGGAGCCTGTGCTCCGCAACGGGAGAGGCCACAACAGTGAGAGGCCCACGTACCGCAAAAAAAAAAAGAAAGAAAGAAAGAAAAAGAGGCTTGAAAGTTATATACTAAAATAGTGTTATTTTTCTCTGGGCGGAAGTATGGTGTTTTTTACTTCTTTTATTTTTATTTTTACTTACGTTTTATATTTTATTTTCTAATTTTTCTCTAGTGAACATACATTAGGTAATAAAGAAATAATAATATTATTTGATAGTGATGGTAACACATTCCAGTATTAGCTAACTAGAGGTACTAACAATCAACAAAATTATTAAATTTTAGAAAATACAATGGACAACAAGGACAGGCCTGGTAGTAGTCATTGATGAGAGTTCTCAATCTATAGCCCGCAGGCCACATTGGTAGTCATTGATACTAATATGCTTTATGCCTTTAACGTCTCCACAGCTAGCATTAACCTTTCTCAAGAGAGTAATTTTATTCCTAAGTGACTAGGACCAACCCAGCTGAATCTAATCTCTCTCCCCTTTCTTGGGCAAAGGACAGTGGGCCCCAAAGCTGGCCAGACTTCATTATTCTGGATCAATCAATGCCTGGAGCACCAAGGACCCCTTTTCCTGGATCAAGGTTAGAAAATGCATCGCATTCCATCACATCACACATTCCTCTTGCAAGCTCAAAGCGTTTTATAGTTTTATATCTCCTTTATACCAAAGTCATTTTCATCAAACTCCATGTAATAGACGAGGAAAGAACTGAAGAATAGAGTGGCTTATGATTTGTACCAAAAGAGTCAGGAATGAAAGACTCAGGAATAGAATTGAGTACACTGTGTTTTTAATCTTTCTGTTGGGATTAGAATCTCTGAATATTTTCTATAACATTGAACTTACCACCTCCCAAGACTGTATTCTATCTTTAGATGCCTTCAACTGCCTAGATGTCCTTGAGTCCTCCAGTCCCTTCATTTTAATACAAAAAAAATGGCTCAATCCCCCATCCCACAAGCCAAGAAAATGTGGCTTCTTCATTTCTAAAACTGAATCTTTCTTCTTCACAATTTCTACATCACCCAGTAGTAAGAAACACCTACTGAAGTTAGTCCAATCTGATAAACCAACTTGGAGCCATAACTGAAAGTGTCCTAGATTAACTCAGTTTCTTTTGAAATGACCCAGTCTTTCATATTTTCTCACTTCCCCATTTCCTCTGGAGCAGTGCTGTCCAATAGAAATGTAATGTGACCCACAAATGCAAACCACACATGTAATTTTACATTTTCTAGTAGCTGCATTAAAAAAAGGAACATCATTAAAATTTTAATGATTTTCATTAAAATGAAAATCATTTTAATAATACATTTTCTTGGGAATTCCCTGGTGGTCCAGTGGTTAGGACTCTGTGCTTTCAGTGCTGAGGGCCTGGGTTCAATCCCTGGTTGGGGAACTAAGATCCTGCAAGCTACACAGCACAGCCAAAAAAATAACAATAATAATAATACATTTTCTTTAACCCGAAATATCCAAAAATATTTTCATGTCAACATGTGATCAGTCAGGACTAATTTACACACGTTTTACCACCTACTTCCCCCACCTGCATCCTCTTCTAGTCCGTCAGCTTTCATCTTTTTCTCAGTCAGCTGAGGGAATTCCCCTACATACTTTACTCCTTTGCAAGATTGCATCTGCTCTCCTATTTTCCCTGAGGTTAAAATGATAAATAGGGGACTTCCCTGGTGGCGCAGTGGTTAAGCATCCGCCTGCCAAGAAGGGGACACAGGTTTGAGCCCTGGTCCGGGAAGATCCCACGTGCCGCGGAGCAGCTAAGCCAGTGTGCCACAACTACTGAGCCTGCGTTCTAGAGCCTGCGAGCCACACCTAATGAGCTCACGTGCCACAACTACTGAAGCCCACGCGCCTAGAGCCCGTGCTCCGCAACAAGAACCCACCGCAATGAGAAGCCTGCGCACCGCAACGAAGAGTAGCCCCCGCTCGCTGCAACTAGAGAAAGCCCGCGCGCAGGAACGAAGACCCAATGCAGCCAAAGATAAATAAATTAATTAATTTAAAAAAATAAAGTAAAATAATAAATAGGGATCAGGGAAAGATGAGCTAGCTTACCAGCAAGCAGACACAAAGAGTACATCTGTTAATGCCACATCAGCTCATTTTTTTTTGTTTTGTAGGCACTGCCAATTATGACTCAATTTGAGCTGACTGTTCGCTAATTCCTAAGTATTTTTTTTTGTTTGTGAAGCTGCCAAACCAGATGTTCTCACCTTGTATTTCTGTGGTTATCACTTTCAACTTTATATGTATCACCACATAGTGGACATTTTAATCTATTTGGCTGCCCTGCATCTGTTCTATGTATTTCCTTTTTGTAACAGCATCCTCATTTCTATTTGGGGAAATCTATCATCTGCCTCACTGGATACAGTCTGATGAGACTAGTAAACAGAGCACCTTTTCCAAGCATAGCCAAAGAACCCTGAGTGATACAGCCTATTAAATTTCCACTTCTTAGATTTGGCCATTGTTCCAGCTTGCCAAGCTCTGTCTCCCAAAGTATTCTCTAGTCTTCCCAGTTTCACACAGTTTACTGACTTGATCAGTAAACTTTTTTATACTTTATCAAAATCATGATCAAAATATTAAAGTGTACAGGGCTTCCTTACTATGTACTGAAAACAAATCAAGCGACTAAATCCCTACCACAACAATCTTCATTTCAGATAAGGAAGGTGAAGCACAGAAAAGTTAAATAACTTGTCCCATGTCACACAGCCAATAAGTGGCATAAGCAACTGAAAGTACCGGGTACAAAATCATGACTTATGTTGAACTGTACTGTTTCTTTGTGTAGCTGTAAACAAATAAAACATATATATAATATATAGTCTGTTTCCCCAACTCAAATTTAAGTTCAATGAGGGCAGGACTCTTTTTTTTTTTTTTAACATCTTTATTGGGGTATAATTGCTTTACAATGGTGTGTTAGGACTCTTTTTTTTTTTAATTGTTCACGACTCTATTCCCAGTACCTAGAACAGTGCTTGGCACATAACAAATGCTAAAAATATATTCTTTGAATGAATGAGTGTATGTGTAGATGGAGCTTACAGTCAACTGAAAAAGATAGTCATTAAGCACAAGAGTCATGACCAGTCCAATCTGAGTGTGCCAGGCATCTGGGAGAAGTTAAGTTTGACTGGCTTGTTAGGGCAGTAACAGATGTCAAAATTCCTGTAATAGCTACTGCCTTGTAATGCTTGCATGACCCATGCCCGCCTCTTTAAGACCCACTGTTATTCACTCATTCATTCCAAAACATGTGCTAAGCATCAGTATTACGTCAGTTGCTACGTTAGGTGCTGGAGCTAGAGAGAATATAAAAGCTAACAGGTAGTAACTGTTCCGTATGTGCCAGCAGTGAGCTCAGCACATGTAATGTATTAACTCTTTAATCCTCTGGTAACCTTTTGCCATAAATGCCATCATTCCCTCCACTTTACAGATAAAGAAATTGAGACATAGAGAGGTTAGGTGACTCAGACAGGTTTACTGCATTAAGGATCTCAGTCTAACAAGGAAGGCAAAAAGCATGAAAACTTTATAATGTGGTGCAATAATTTACTATAATGAAATAATATATAAAGTGAAATGGAAACAGAGAAGAAGCCGCACTAAATTTGTGCAGCACAAAGGATGTGTGCAGAGGAAATTGGAGCTCAATGATGTGGAAATGATTTCCTTTGTCAGGAAGTAGTCTGGGAACTCAATGAGCACATTTCCTACACGTTCCCATCATTTATTCCACAGCTTCACATGCATCCACATTTCAGCATTGGTCTCTGCTTTACCTGCACCTCCAAGGTAATACTGGGTGTATCTGTATCCATGTAGATTCTTCTTAAGCTGATAAATGATTTCAGAAGGTGGTACATACATTTAAAATAAAGGGTTGTTTTCATCTGTAGGTGGATCTGTTGACACCAATGATTATTCACAGCATCATGACCCAGGGCGCCCGTCAGAAGTTGTCCAGCCTCTACATCTCTCAATTTATCATCATGTATAGCCTTGATGGAAAGCAGTGGCGGAGTTATCGAGGGAATTCCACTGGGACCTTAATGGTATGTAATTAGTCCTTTTAAGAGAATGCATGAATCTTTTAAAGAGCTTTTGACAGATTTCAGGTATGGAACAAACAGTCATAGCTTCTACAAATTTAACCCCCCAAAAAAGAATTTTCCACTCATGGGCAATAGGAGTGATTATGGACATATGGACAAAAAAGTGGTAGCATCAAGGATCTCATAGGTAATAGAAATGAACAGGTGCTCTATTGAGAGAAACATGTGATTCCTGACTGGGTAGATTGATAAGATTGTCAGTTTGCTTATGGATATTCTAGGTTTGCAGTGACAAAAGGGCAAGCGGGCTCAAAACCGTAGCTTCATCGTCTACTTTTCCCTCATTCTTGTACCCCCTGATGAACAGCCACACATCCAGCCAACTCTTCCTTGGTAACACCTCTCCCATCTCTTCTGTTTCATTTATACAGTTGTTACTACAGCCCGAGGCCCCATCACCTCACACTTGACGTATTATGTTACATTCCTAACTAGTCTTCTTCTGTTTCTAGTCTCTTCTCTAATAAAAGCTGCACATCATTTTGGGGATCATACTATCAGTCCCCTGCCTAAACCTTTCAATGTCTCCCTCTTGTCTTCAGAATAAGGTTCAAATCCTAAAATGGCCCCATGCAAGATGACTTCTGTTTGCCCCTTCAGATCCGTTTTCCTGCTTCGCTACCGCGCCTCTTCTTCTGTGAGCCTGGCATGTGTGGAATATCAGGGTATTTCTTCCCTTGGCTGTAACTCTCCACTGAAGGCCACTGCTCCCCTCGAAGTGGTTTTCTCTACATGTCCCAGTTACTATCGCTGAGTTGCCGATGACCCCAAAACTTAGCGTCATAAGAAAAGCCCATTTCGTTTTGTTCTTGGATTCTGTGGGTCAGGACTTTGGACAGGGCACAGCAGGGATGGCCTGTCTCTCTGCTCCATAGTATCTGGGGCCTCAGCTGGGAAGATGTGACAGCTAGGGGCTGGAATCATTTGGAAGCATCTCTACTTGTATGTCTGGTGGTTGGTGTTGAGTGACCTCTGGGGCTGTTGACTGAAGTAGCTTCTCCCAGCATGACTGGCCCAACTAGCAAGGTGGAGATGACGTCACCTTTTCTAATTTAGTCTTTTAAGTCATGTAGTATCACTTGCAATACATTCTGTTGGTTATAAGCAGGTCACACATCCACCCACGTTCAAGGGGAAGGGACCTAGACCCCACTTCTCAATGGGAGGAATGCACAGAATTTCTGCTCATTTTGTCTACCTAATCTTCTTCTCAGCCTTCCAGGCCTAGGGATGGCAGCACCCTGCCCCCGCCTCCTTAACTAGTACCTTTATTAACCTTTCCTCAAATTATACGAATTTTAGTGTTCCGTGTTTCTTGCTGGAACCCTGCCTCGTACAGTAATTGCTGCCAAAAGTAGCCCCAGAAAACAGACCTTCAAAATGGAATTCTAGGATTATGTTGCTAATATATTCAAGGAACACAGGTATAATTCCTTGCTTGGGGAGAAGACTGGATGCTGAGTAACCTATGACATGCGGTGGCATCACAATTTCTCAGATTATCACCAGTGAGTGATACAATGGGATGAGCTACAGATGGTGAGGAAGACATTGGGAGATTAAATTGACAGTGGCATTTAGTTGCTATGGCAACAAGTTTAGCATACCTGATTGTAGAGTGACCTGTCTTCTTTTTATGGCCCTTCCTTTTACGGCATACATAGGGAAAAAAGAAATTAAATGTTGTGAATATATGCAAAGAACACCCATGAACATACATAGAGAATCAGGATGCATCCATGGAGCTCTGGAGGAGCCTTCCATGTCCTGTGGTTATAGGCAGCTACTTGGACTTAATACCAAATCTAGTAGCTGAGCATGTGAATTGCAGAGTCACAGTGACAATTAAATGGTCAGTCCCACCAGGCCTATTATGCTAAGGTAAGGGCACTGGTGGAAAGGAATGGAACTCTGAGACCAGGGATGGGTACATTTTTTTTTAATTGGCTGTGCTGCACAGCATGCAGGATGTTAGCTCCCCAACCAGGGATCCAACCCGTGCCTCCTGTAGTGGAAGCCTGGAGTCTTAACCACTAAACCACCAGGGAAGTCCTGGGATGGGTACATGTAGGCAGACATGCATGAGGCTGAGAACTGCAAACCTCCAAATTGCCCTGAACTTCCTTTGCCTCAAGAGGCAACCCTTCCCCAGTCTCTGAAGCAGTCATCCATGCTCTGCATACAAGTCTCTCAGTGACTACACCTTGAATAGTTGCTTCCCAAGCCAGTGGCTAGTCTCCTTAGGGCCCTTGTTTGGCCACTACAAAAGCCAGACGAGTCATGGAAAAATGACAGATCATCACAAATTTAATCAGGTGGTGATGACAAAAACCCTGCAATTCCAGGTGTAGTATCTCCTCTGGAGCACATTAACACAGCCTCAGGCACCTAATATGGAACTACAGACCTGGAAAATACTTTCTTCTTCATTTCCATTGACAACCAAAATCAGAATAGATTTGCATTTATGAAGTAGGAACAACAGTATTAACTTTACTGTCCATGCCTCAAGGCAATGCCACTTCCCTTGTTCCTTATCATAATATAGACCCTAGGGACCCCAAACATCTCGACATCCCACAGAACACCATACTGGTCCATTACATGGATGACATTATGCTGACAGGACCTGGTAAACAGGAAATAGTAATCACTCTAAATGCCTTTGTGATTAATACACGCACACACAGACACATACACAAACACATAAACATTATATATTGTGTTGTCAACTAAAAGAAAAATACACAACGTGAGAGTTGTGAATCAAGCTTTATTCAGGGTCTTACTGATGACTGTAGCCTGGGAGGCAGCCTCTCAGATAGCTCTGAGGAACTGCTCCAAAGGGGTTGGGGGGAGGCTAGTTTACATATGATTTTTTTGTTAAGGAATACATGCAGTCAAGCATAAATCTTGGTAAAATATTACTACTATTCACAAAGAACAGATACCTCAAGTTCACGATTATAGTGTTTTTCTATGTATGGGAAGATGCAAGAAGCAGGGTTCATTAAAATTCTTCCTGAAATGCATATTAACTGCCTTACGGCCTGTTCGTCCAAAGCACAGAGCATCCTGTTATCATGGTTCATTTCCTGTCTAAAGCAGAGTGCCTCATCCTGTTATCCCATTCATCTCTTCCTCTGAACACCAAGTGCACTGTCCATCAGCGGCTGCAGCAGATGTTAGTCTTTGTAGACTTGGACGGTGACCAAAATGCTCTTTGCTCTTCTTTTGTTTTCAGTGTGATATATAGATATATTAGCATACGTTTATTAAATATTAGCAGATCTTGCTTCTGACTTTAATGGGAATGGATCCCATATTTTGCTGTTTAACATGCTGTTAGTTTCAAATATTTTTATATTTAAAGTTTCTTGCTACTCCTACCTTATTTGGAATGGCTGTAGAATTTCATCAAATGCTTTCTCAGCATCTTCGATAGGATCACATTTCTTCTCTTTGCTATTGTCAGATTATACTCACACTCAATGGTGGGCTGGCAAATGTTTAACAACCAGCTCTGGGGCAAAGTGGGGGGCAGTCAGCACAAAGGCCTTTATTTGTAGTGTTTGCTGATTTCCATGATGTAAATATTCCCATCACACCTGATTTCAAGCTGCTGACACAGTGTCATTGAATGCAGAGTTGGGAGCAGACACCCACAATTGGCTCTCACAAGCCAGTCCTAGCTGGGGCTCCAGCACAAGGTGGTGCTGCATTCCTGGGAAAACTGCCCTTACGTCATAGTGTATCAGTCATTTAAAGTTTAGCTGGATCCAATTTGCTAACATTTTGTTTAGAATTTTTCTATCTGTACCAATCAATAAAGTTGTTTTACCTCTTTGGGGGGCTGTATTTATCAGGCTTTGGCATTAGAGTTACACTAACCTTGAAAACAGTGTAAAAGCTTCCATCTTTTTCCATTAAACTATTGCTCTAGAATAGTTTAATGTAGTAATCATCTGTTTAATGAAAATTGGATGGAAAAGCCACTGTGCCTCGTTTAGTGGTAGATACTTGAACTACCTTTTCCGTTCCTTATCTGATTACTGGCATTCTCATTTTCTGTTACCTAGTTAATTGCTGTAAATGTGTACATTAAAGTTCTATCTCCCTTCCCATGCCATATATCTTTACCTACATGCACACATGTATCTCTCTTTTTCCCCCTTTATCAGAGTTGGTGTTTATCTATTCTATTGGATTTTAAAAGAATCAACTCTGGTCTTAAAATCAAACATAGATTTGAAGGTGTTGTTTTCTAATTAATTAATTTGTTTAAAATTTTAAAAATTCACTTTCATTTATCTTCTTGTTTCTTAGAATCTGGAGTTAAATGACTAGTTCATTTATTTTCAATCTTTCTTGTTCAATGACAAAGATAAAATAGTTATTAACTACACTCATGAGGGTCATTCCTTGAACAGTTATTGAGTAACTACTATGTTCTAGGTTCTAGTGAAGGGCTGCACAAGCTAGAGCCCATGGACTTGGAATACAACCTGCTTTTGCATATGGACTGTGAGTTAAGAATGGTTTTTACGTGTTTAAAGTTTCAAAAACAAACAAACAAGGAAGATTATGTGGTATGAAAAGACTGAAATATTTCTCTATCCTCCTTTACAGAAAGTGTTTGTGGACTGGTGGTCTAGTCTAATGGCAGTAGAGATGCCTAGACAGTTCACATTAACCAGAACCCTTCTATCCCAGAGCTTTTTGCCCAATTTACAAATTTCAGTCTTAGTCGTCTTCCTCCAGTATAGTGGTTCTCAAATGACTTAATATCTTTGTACCATTTACATACAAAATATTTTTTCATAAGCAACATTTCTCATCATAGAAGTCCCCCAAGCACCCTTTCAGGATCACTGCTTCACTGCCACTATTTTCAATATTTCATAATATTTTGAATGTTAATTTTGAATTGTCAATGAACATTTCAATGATGCAGATCTTTCCCTCTGGTTTTCAAGTTAAAAAGAACACTAATCATGTCCTGTCAACATAAGTTGATATATAGCAAGATTTCTGTCAAAATCACTGAAATCTGGCCTTGGCCCAGCTCTCCGTGCTATGAAGTTTCTGAGGGAGATACATAAATGAACCAATGGCAAATGGAAAAAAATCTTTAGCGTTTTCTATAGTTATGCTTGTATACCCAATACCAGGCTCTCTGGTAATCCCTCCCCCCACCTCCTCAAAGCAAGGAGTTTAGACCAGAGGTCTAAGGAGGCTTCTCCTTGCGCCCAAACCCAAATGCTGTCACCAGTCACGGTCCATAATTCCTAAGCATTCTTGTCATAAGGACAATAGGAAGGAGGCCAGAGCTGCAGCCCAGGCTGACAAGAGTGTACCAGCAAAAGCAAGAGCACAAGGGAGCACGCACCCTTACCACTTTGGCAACAAGCTGGACTAGGCTTTTAGGGCTCGGAAAGACCCTTCGGGCAGCCAAGTGAGAGCACAGGAAGGGTGGCTGAATCTGTCTCAAATGGGCCTCCCCTACATTTCCTTAGCCACTGCTTCCACACTGCTGAAATAGAAGTAGAAAGGAATACCCTAAAAGCCCCATCCACTTTGGGACACTTAACTCATAGTGACAATACTGCACATATTTCCCCTCCCCCCCCAAATACGCAAAACCAAGATCTGTTCCCAAACTGTGTCCTTAAATCTCACCTCAAAAGATTAGTGCTGTCTACAACTTCAGCCCAAAGGATGCGTTTTCCCAAGCCGAATGAATGAGATTATATTCTGAAGAGTTCCTACCAT
>NW_021703780.1:93772-153602 GCF_005190385.1 Monodon monoceros | reverse complement strand
CGCGCGGCCTCCGTCAGCGCCAGCGCCTCCCCGGGCCCGTGGAAGAGGGCCTGATGGCAGCGGGCCACGGCCAGCTGGCACCAGGCCGCGTACGGCAGGCACTCCTGTGCGCGCAGCTCGCGACCCAGCTGGCCAAACTGCTCGCCGGCCTCCGCCACGTTAGGCTTCCGCAGGAACCGCTTCTTCAGCTTGTTGCACACCTGGCGGTAGCGCGCCAGGAAGTCCCCGGCCTCAGGCCCGGGGCCCGCACCACCACCCAGGCCGGCCGCGGAAGCCGCCATGATCGCCGCTTAGGCACTTCCGGGCGCGCTGACGCAAGTGGGCGCACGTGCTGGGCGACGGCGGCGGGCTGAGACGTGCCCTGCGTCGGGCTCCGGCCCACCAAGCGACCGCGCTGGCTCGGCCGCCCGGAGCTCTCGTCGCCCTGGTGATATGCAAAATAGCAAGCACGGAGGCCCAGCCGGGACTGGCTGAGGGTGGCGTATGCAAATCGGGGGCCCTGGGGCGGGGCCTGGCCCGCTGTCCGGGGTTCTGTGAGCAGACCAATGGTGCTGGGGCGGGGCCTGGCTGGGCGCCCCCTGTTGCTAGGTGACAGATTTTTTTTTTAATTTATTTATTTAATTTATTTATTTTTGGCAGTGTTGGGTCTTTGTTGCTGTGCAGGGGCTTTCTCTAGTTTCGGCAAGCGGGGGCTACTCTTCCTTGCGGTGCGCGGGCTTCTTATTGCGGTGGCTTCTCTTGTCGTGGAGCATGGCTTCTAGGCGCGCGGGCGTCAGTAGTTGTGGCACATGGGCTCAGTAGTTGTGGCTCTCGGGCTCTAGAGCACAGGCTCAGTAGTTGTGGCACACGGCCTTCCTTGCTCCGCGGCATGTGGGATCTTCCCAGACCAGGGCTCCAACCGGTAGGTGACAGCTTGTTTACGCAGGTTGCCAAGAAGGGCGTCTCTTGGCATCCCTAGGGGAACACAACCAAAAACTCTTGACCCCACGTGGCCCTAATTCCGACTTTGCCTATGTGTTGATTGTGTCCTGCCCACCCCAATCCCGATCACGCCTCAATCTTCCCGTCAAAGCCCCTGCCCCATGGGAGTCCATGCCAAGCGCTCTGTCCACCCACCCCTGCCTCCCGCACCCAGGGCGGTCGGTCGCCTTGGCACCTTCACCCTATCACGACACCGCCCTCGCGGTGTCGAGCGCCGCCGCAAGGAACCCCGTCCCTCTGGGGACTTTGGCCTGGCTCCAACTTGCTCAGAGCCAGCGGGGGAGCCTTCTGTTGTCCGGCCTCACCCCAGGCCCCAGTCCGCCCCCAGCCCCGCCGCAGCCAGCCTCTCCCACCCAGGGCCACCCCATGCACTGTCACCGTGGGAGACCGCTCCTCTCTGTCTGTGACCCCCGACTCCACGCCCCCCAGCCCCCAACTCCGGCCAGACCCCCGCCCCCATCCCTCCGACGAGGGGTGTCCCACCACCACCACCTCCCACTCCAAGTGAGTGAAGCATGCGCAGGGGGTCTCTTGAAACACTTTATTGACTCGCAGTGACTGTGCCCAAGGCGGCGTGCAGGCCTGGGCCACCCGGGCTGTGCGGTCGGTCGGTGAACGGGCCTGGCGCCTGACGGCCGCGCCCCCCGGGGGCCGGGAACCCAGGTGTCGTTGGGCAGCTAGGGCTGGGCCAGGGCCACCTGGGAGATGGTGCTATAGTCCTGAACAAGTCGCTGAGCAGCGTGTTGCTGCGGGCCGCCACGTCCACCAGCTCCGGAGTGAGGCGCCTCCTGCTGCTGTTCTGGGCCTCATGGCGTGCCAGCTCCAGGACCCTGGCCGCCAGGTACTGGATGATGGCCACTAGGTAGACGGGTGCGGACGAGCTCAGGCGCTGGGCATAGTGGCCCTCCCACAGGAGGCGCTCCATGTGGCTCACGGAGAAGGACAGCTCGGCTCGGGCGGTGCGGGAGCGGTGACCGGGTGACCTTCGACGGCCCCTCTTCCCCGGCATGCTGGCCGTTGGGCGTGCTTTCTGCGACGGCCTCGCTCTGCGGTGCGCTGGGATGAGGGGCGGCGGGATGAGGGGCGGTCGGTTGTGCCTGCTGGTCCCAACATCTCAAGACAACCGGTGTTCTCAGGCCCCTCCTCCATATCGTAGCGACCATAGTCCGGGCCCTCATTGGTCGGGGAGCACCCTGTGAGGTCACTGCTTTCCCATAACCCCTCCTCTACCCCACCTCACCCCGCCCCCACCCCCTCCGCCGGGGTCCTGGGCCTGGAAAGAAATGGCGCTGGCAGGATCCTGCTCGCTGTGCTCGCTGGACCCTCTCTTTGGTGGAACTCTCACTGTCCACCAGACGGGAACTTTGTACAGAGAAGGCAGCTAATGGCGGACCATCCAGGGGCACCAAGTATACACTGGCGGTGCTGGGCCACCATCACGACTATATATCTGCTTCCAAATGAATAATATTCCTGGCTGAATAATATTCAGCAGGCTGAATAACATTGCAGTGCGTGGCTAGACCACACATGTTGTGTATCCGCTCAGCAGCTGATGTACATTTGGGTGACTTCCACGTTGTGCCCGTCGGGCATAGTGCTCTGGTGAACATTCCTGTGCAGGGTTCTGTTTGAACACCTGTTTTCAACTCAGTTGGGTTTACAACCCATGGGATAGATCTATGGGTTTATTTCTGGACTCCACTGATCTATGTGTCTATCCTTATGCTAGTACCACATAGTTTTGATAACTGAAGCTTTGGACTAAGTTTTGAAATAGGGAAGTGTGAGTCCTCCAACTTTTTTCTTCTTTTCCAAGATTATTTTGGCTATTCAAGGTCACTTGAAATTCCGTATGCATTTAGGATTGGCTTTTACATTTCTGTAAAACAGAGCGTTGTGATTTCCATAGGGATTTCATTAAATCTCTAGACAACTTTGGGTGGGATTGCCATCTTAAAAGTATTAAGTCTTCCCGTCCACAAAATCTGCTGTCTTTCCCCTTTTCTTTTTGAGGTCATCATTAATTTCTTTCAGCAGTGCTTTGTAGTTTTCAGTGCACAAGCCTTGCACCTCCTTGGCTAAATTTATCCCTGTGTATTTTATTTCTTTTGATGTTGTGTGAAATAGAACTGTTGTCAATTTCATTTTGGATTATTTTTTCATTGCTAGGATATGGAAACACAACAGATTTTTGTGTGTGTTGATCTTGTATACTGCAACTTGGTTGAATTCGTTTGTTAACTCTAATGTGTTTTGTGGATTCTTTAGGGTTTCCTGTACAGAAGAGCATGTCATCTGAGAATAGAAGTAGTTTAACTTCCTTTCCAACTTCGATGCTTTTCATTTCTTTTTCTTGCCTCATTGCTCTGACTAGGACTTCCGTTACAGTCTTGAGTAGAAGCACTGAAAGCAAGCATTCTTCTCTTGTTCCTGATGTTAGGGGAAATGCTTCCAGTCTTCCACCATTGAGTATGACATTAGCTAGGGTATTTCATAAAAGCCTTTTATTTTGTTGAGGAATTTCCCTTCTATTCTTAGTTTGCTGGGTGTTTTTTGTTTGTTTGTCTTTTAATCATGAAAGTTGTTAGATTTTGTTGAATGCTTTTTCTGCATCAACTAAGATGATCATGAGGGTGTTTTCCCCCTTCATTTTATCAATGTGGTTTTGATTAATCAGTTTTCTTATGTTGAGCCATCCTTGCATTCCTGGGATAATTCCTATTTGGACATGGAATGTAATATTTATAATATGCTGCTGGATTCAGCTTGCTAGAATTCTTCCGAGGATTTTTGCATCGATATTCATAAAGGCTATTGGTCTGTAATTTTCTTTCTTCTGCTATATATGTCTGGCTTTGGTATCAAGGTAATGCTGGCCCTATAGTATGAGTTAGGATGTTTTTCCTCCTTTTCTATCTTTTGGAAGAGTTTGGGAAAGGATTGGCATTAATTCTTTAAACATTTATTAGAATTCACCAGTGAAGCCACCTAGCACATAGTTTCTGGCACATAATACATGGAATCTAGGATTTCTGTAGTCATTAACTATTTGTTGAATTAATACATTGTCTTCCTAAGAAGGTATCTAATCAAGGCACAGTAATTGAGTTAAAAATGAAGCAGATCTATTTATCAAAAATAATGCTGTGCCTACAGATTGTCATACTGAGTGAAGTAAGTCAGAGAAAGACAAATACATGATATCACTTATATGTGAAATCGAAAAAAAAGTGTACAAATGAACTTATGTACAAAACAGAAGTAGAGTCACAGGTGTGGAAAACAAACTTATGGTTACCACAGGGGTAAGGGGGGGATAAATTGGGAGATTGGGATAGACATATACACACTACTATATAGAAAATAGATAACTAATAAGGACCTACTATATAGCACATGGAACTCTACTCAATACTCTGTAATGACCTGTGTGGGAAAAGAATCTAAAAAAGCGTGGATAAATGTATATGTATAACTGATTCACTTTGCAGTACAGCAGAAACTAACACAACATTGTAAATCAACTCCACTCCAATAAAAATATTTTTTAAATGCTGTGATTTCTGGGGCAATGCTATACATTTATTAACATTTTTATCCCATAGGAAGAAAAAATTGTTACATGGAAGAACAATTTTTTTAATTCCCCATAATACTATAACTCTGATGTCTTATTATATAACAGCCATACATTGATTCCTGTTTTAGTGTATTCAAGCAGATAGAGAATCCCAGGTGTTTTATGAGAGAGGATTTTCAACTTTCTTTTTTCTATATACCATGATTTAAATCTAGGCCTTTTGAATTGGAATTACTACCATATTTCTCAAACTGTTCCTTATTCCTTAAATATGTCATGTACTTTTCTGTAGAACCTAGACATGTCAAGTTCCTAACCCCCAGAAGTTGGATATTAACATGTGTCTCATGAATTCATACACAAGGGATCGTTAATTAACGCCCCACAGCACACACACACACACACACACACACACACACACACACACACATTATTGGAAGATCATCCTGAGACCATATGGCAGGCCGCCTACTCCAAGTCCCCTTTCACAGCTGCAGCCGACTCTGCCCTAAGCTAGTGTTTCTCAAACTGTATGGTTTGATTCAGTAGATCTGGAATAGGGCGCAAGATGTTGCTCCCAGGTGATTCTAATGCAGCTGGTCTGTGGCCCACACTGGATTAGCAAAGGCCTAAATGGCTTCCACAACTTTGATGAATGACCGTTTTACAGGACCCCAAAGTAGACACTTAACCTGCTCAGACCTAATCTCCCTTGTTCCATTCTTCTCCCTGTGATTTTCTCCTTCGCATATTACATTCTAACATCTGGCTAGCCAGAATGGTTTTATTTGGGTGTTCGGTGCTGTTGAGAAATGCACAGAGCAAATTAGAAGAAAGATATGATTGGGAGGAATTGCTTCTTATTCTTTCTTCATTTTACATGTATCTGTGCTAATACCTCCCTACAGGTCTTCTTTGGCAATGTGGATTCATCTGGGATAAAACACAATATTTTTAACCCTCCAATTATTGCTCGGTATGTCCGTTTGCACCCAACGCATTACAGCATCCGCAGCACTCTTCGCATGGAGTTGATGGGCTGTGATTTAAACAGTAAGTGTCAAGTCATCCCATGTCCTTTCCTCTCCCAACCATGAGTAGGATGGCTAACCATCCTAGCTTTCCTGAGACTGGGGGGATTTCTGAGGACACAGAACTATCAATGCTAAAACCAGTACAGTCCTGGGCAAACACATGACTTGGTCATCCTAACCATGGGATTCCCCAGGGGCAGCCACCTCCTACACTACTATTAACAAGGCTAATCAAAGTCCAACAGAGCTGAGCAGAGCTGACAAGAAAATAGGGGGCATCTTAACAGTAGCATGCAAAAGTTAGTGCCTGGAAAATGACTTCGTGATGACAATAGCCCTAGAACATATCAGTGGAGACGGGCCAGCAGGACCTCAGCCGCAACTTGTTCTTGTGATTACATTCTCCTTTCATTTCTCTGAGGTTGCAACATGGCACTGGGAATGGAGAGTAAAGCAATATCAGATGCACAGATTACTGCCTCATCCCACTTAAGCAATCTGTTTGCCACCTGGTCTCCTTCACAAGCCCGACTTCACCTCCAAGGGAGGACTAATGCCTGGAGACCCCGGGTAAGAGGGAACAAATTTGCCATATAACTGATGCAGAAGAAGGAGTAGTGGTTGGGAAAGGATAGGGTAAGCTCGTGACTGTTTCTTCAGTTACTTCTATCACCTGCTTGTTCCCACAAAGAGTGTCAAGGAAAGTTGACTATACACAGAAAACCCCACAGATATTTATTTAGTGGGTGTGCCGTGTGAGTTCACACAGCATTCATTGGGGGAAAATGATCCCTAATTGAACCTCCTAGAAACAGAATATGTATATGTAGTACTGGGCTAATATTTGTCAAAGAATTGGAGTGGCTGAAATCCAGTTTTACAGAGAAATATCAACAAAGCAAAGGGTCATAGTTATGTACAGTTCATTGGGCACAGTTCTTTTCTGGAACCACTCAGTTTGTGATTTTCAATCACTGACTAGCTTGGGGAAATGGATGGAGTTAATGGTCTCTGTTCCCCCAGGGGCTTATTTTAAACAAAATAGGTTGTATAACACATTGCCAAACTTTTAATACTCTAGTCAGTCTGTATATTACTCATATATTCATTCAGCAAACCTTTACTGGGCCCCTATTAAGTGGCTAACCCTGGGGATACAGAGATGAATCATGAAAAATTTCAGCCCTCAATTTGCTTCGAGTCTAATAAGGGAGACTGACAAACAGATAATTAATATGCAGAGTGATAAGTGCTGTGATATGATTAAGAAGGGATTTGGGGATTTCTGGGAGCAAATAGTGACCAAAAAGATACTAGTCTAATGCACCTGGTGCATTCCCCAGGCAAATAATCAAAAAGAGTGGCTGCAAGTGGACTTCCAGAAGACAATGAGAGTCACAGGAATAACCACCCAGGGGGTGAAATCTCTGCTCACCAGCATGTATGTGAAGGAGTTCCTCATATCCAGTAGTCAAGATGGCCATAACTGGACTCTGTTTCTTCAGAATGGCAAAGTAAAGGTACGCTAATCTCACAGGAAAGGCACAAAGCCTGTCTTAGAACTTGACATTTAGAAACAGAACAAGGTTGATATATGACCAGACTTTCAGGATAAACTTTACTGAGTATCTATAGTAATAGGACACTATGAAAGGCATTCTGGGAGGACACAGTGACTCCAAGCAAGAATGTATCATCCCAGGAAAGAGCAGAGTAGAGCCAAAAGCTGCTTATCCTCATAGATGTTGGTGTCATTCGGGATGGTGGCCCTTACTGACCTCTCTAGCATAGTCTCTCTTTTTTTTCTTTTTTTCCCGTATGCGGGCCTCTCACTGTTGTGGCCTCTCCCTTTGCAGAGCACAGGCTCTGGACATGCAGGCTCAGCGGCCATGGCTCATGGGACCAGCTGCTCCACGGCATATGGGATCTTCCCAGACCGGGGCACAAACCTGTGTCCCCTACGTCGGCAGGCGGACTCTGAACCACTGCGCCACCAGGGAAGCCCTAGCATAGTCTCTTGCTACTTGCTCCTTGGCTTTCTAAGCTGCACCCATACTAAGGAACCCTCAAGTCCCTAAAAACAGCATGTTTTTTCTCACACTAGGCTTTTATATGTACTGTTTCTTCTACCTAGAACATTTTTTCTAGGTACTTCTTATTGACCCTTTCACCTGGTGCATTCTTCAAGTCTCAGATAAACATCATCTCCTCCAAGAAGAATTCCTTGTTCCCTCAAGGCTGGATTAAACATTTTTGCTTCTGGCAGTTTAGTGAACCAGAGTACTGATAATGTATGTTCTAGAGGACATTCCCATTTTAAAAAGGGCATATCTCTGATACATGCTATAACATGCATGGCTAAATTAATTACAGCAGACACAAAAGGACAAATATTATATAATTCCACTTATATATTAGTCAGGGTTCTCCAGAGAAACAGAACCAATTGACTCACATGATTATGGAGGCTGACAAGTCTCAAGATCTGCAGGGTGAGTCAGCAAGCTGGAGACCCAGGAGAGCCAATGGCGTAAGTTTCAGTCTGAGTGTGAAGGTCTGGAAAGGAGGAGAGCCAGTGGTGTAGTTCCTGTCTGAACCCAGGAAGTGCCAATATTTGAGTTTGAGCCCAAAGGCTGGAAAAAACCCAATGTCCCAATTCAAATGGGCCATGCAAAAAGAATTCTCTCTTACTCAGACAAGGGTCAGCCTTTTTGTTCTATTCAGACCTTCAACTGATTGCATAACGCACACCCGCTTGGGGTGGGGGGGACAGCAATCTGCTCTACTCACTCTACTATTTAAATGTTAATCTCATCCAAAAACATCCTCACCAACACACCCAGAATAATGTTTGACCAAATATCTGGACACCGTATGGCCTAGACAAGTTGACATGTAAAATTAACAATTACAGTGAGACTGAAAGTCGAATAGAGGTTACCAGAGGCTGGGAGCTGGGGAGGATGGAGAGTTATTGTTTGATGGAGACAGAGTTTCAGTTTTGTTTTTGTTTTTATTTTTTGGTTTTTTGTTTTGTTTTGGCCGCGCTGCGCGGCTTGTGGGATGTGGGATCTTCGTTCCCTGACCAGTGATTGAACCCGTGTCCTCAGCAGTGAGAGCACAGAGACCGAACCACTGGAGTACCAGGGAATTCCCCAGAGTTTCAGTTTTGCAAGATGAAGTGTTTTGGAGATGGTTGGTGGTGATAGTTGCACAAAATTGTGAATGTACGTTATGTACTTGTTGTCAAACGTACTTGTACGCTTAAAAACAGTTAAAATATATGTTATGTATGTATTACCAAAATTTTTAAAAGGCTATAGCACTGATAGTACATACTTCTTTTTTTTTTTTTTTTTTCGGTACGCGGGCCTCTCACTGTTGTGGCCTCTCCCGTTGCGGAGCACAGGCTCCAGACGCGCAGGCTCAGCAGCCATGGCTCACGGGCCCAGCCGCTCCGTGGCATGTGGGATCTTCCCGGACCGGGGCACGAACCCGTGTCCCCTGCATCGGCAGGCAGACTCTCAACCACTGCGCCACCAGGGAAGCCCTACAGTACATACTTCTTAATGCACTGCTACACTCAATGAAGAAAGGGGACTCTCCAGCCTCCTCACCACCAACAGCAAAAAAAAAATGAGCTTTTATTTTAAAATAATGAGCTTAAATCAGAGCAAAGAGAGGTGAAAAATGAGAAAATGTAAAATGGAGGAACTTTCCTAAAGGGAAATGCTTATATTAGTGTTGCTCTCAGGAGACCAAGCTTCGAGCAAAATGCAAGAATGGAATGTGAGACTTCTGCATTAAGTAATGAAACCCAGAAAGGAGCAGAACTAGTTGCAGATAAGTAGCACCTCCTGGCTTCTGGAAGAATGATTTCTCTAGAGAAAAAGCATTCCCAGTTTAGGTCTCCAGGATTCCTACGTATTAAAATGATAAGATCATAAACATAGATCAGCAAACATACAAGATAACAAGCCAACTTGACTACAAATGGGCAGAAACAATCAATACAAATTTAGAATCTGAAGAATACCAGATATTGACATTATCAGATAGATATCATAAAGTAATTATGCACAAAATATTTAAAGCAATGAGCTATGGAAACATAAAAATAAATGACAAATTATTAGGCAGTTTTGGAAAAAACAGTACTTTTAGAAATTAAAAAACATCATTGTTGAAGTTTAAAAATCAAAGAAAGACTTAATAGTGAATTGGGCACAGCCAAAGAGAATTTAGTCACTGGAACATATATCTGAAGAAATTACCCAGAATGGAGCACAGAAGGTGAAACATATGAAAAAGAAATTGAGACATATGCTATACAGAGAAAGCCATGTATATATAAGTGGAATCCAGAATGAATGAAAGAAATAGTGGAGAAGTGGCAAACAAACAAGGATGACCACTTTCACCACTTCTGTTCAACACTGTACTGGAAGTTATAGCCAGAGAAATTACAAAAAAAATAAAAATAAACAAAAGGCATTCAGATTGGAAAGGAAGAAGTAAAACTGTCTCTCTTCACCAATGATATGATTTTATCATAGAAAATCCTAAAGAACCCACAAAAAGCTACTAGAACTAATAGATGAGTTCAGTACAGTTGTAGGATACATGATCAACACACAAAAATCTGTTGTGTTTCCATACACTAGTAGTGAAAAATCTGAAAAGAAAATTAAGAAAAACATTTCATTTACAATATCATCCAAAAGAATAAAATATTTAGGAATAAACTTAACCAAGGAGGTACAAGACTTATACACTCAAAACTGCAAAACATTGCTTGAAAAATTAAAGAAGACCTAAATGAATGGAGAGACATCCTGGGTTAATGGATTGGAACACATTATTAAGATGGCACTACTAACCAAAGCTTTCTACAGATTCAGTGCAATCCCTATCAAAATCCCAATGGCCATTTTTGCAGAAATGGCCAAGCTGATCTTAAAATTCATCTGTAATTGCAAGGGACCCAAAATAGCAAAAACAATATCTTGAAGAAGCAGTTACAGGATTCACACTTCCCAATTTCAAAACTTACTACAAAGCTACAGTAATCAAAACACTGTGGTAGTGACATATAGAATTCAAGTCCAGAAATAACGCTATACATCTATAGTAAATTGATTTTCGATAAGGGTGCCAAGACCATTCAATGGGAAAAGAATAGTCTCTTCAACAAATAATGCTGGGAAAACTGGATAGCCACATGCAAAAGAATGAAGTCACCACACACCATATACAAAAATTAATTCAAAATAGATCAAATGCCTAAATATAAGAACTAAAACTTTAAAACTCTTGGAAGAAAATATAGAGGTAAATCTTCATGACCTTGGATTTTACAAATGGTTTTTTAGATGTGAACCATAATCACAAACAACAGAAGAAAAATAGATATGAAAAGAATTCTTAAACTCAACAAAAAGACAACCAAATTTAAAAATAGGCAGAGGACTTCAATAGGCATTTCTCCAAAGAAGATATACAAATAGCCAACAAGCACATCAACACCAACATCATTAGTCATTAGAAAAATGCAAATCAAAACCACAATGAGATATTACTTCACACTTACTAGGATGGCTATAATTTTTTTTTAATACAGAAAGTAAGAAGTGTTAGCAAGGATGTAGAAAAATTGGAACCCATACCGCTGATGGCAATGCGAAATAGGCAGCCACTGTAGAAACCATAGAATTACCATATGATCTCAGCAATTCTGCTACTGGGTATGTACCCAAAAGAACTGAAAACAGGCAATTAACAAAAACTTGCAGGCAAATGCTCATAGCAGTACTATTCACAATAGCCAATGGGTGAAAATGACACAAATGTCCATCAACTGGTGGATAAACAAATTCTGGTCTATCCATACAGCTGAATATTATTCAGCCATTAAAAAACATAGACATGCTGATGCATGCTACAATATGGATGAACCTTGAAAATATGCTAAGTGAAAGAAGTCAGACACAAAAGACTACATATTGTATGATTCCATTTATATGAAATATCCAGAATAGGAAAATATAGAGAGACAGAAAACAGATTAGTGATTACCAGAGATTGGAGAGAAGGGTAAACGGGGAGTGGCTTCCTGATGGGTACTGGATTTCCTTTTGGAGTGATAGAAATATTCTGGAACTAGATAATGGTGAATGTACTAAATGCCACTGAATTTTACAATTTAAAATGGTTAAGATGATAAGTTTTATGTTATGTACATTTTACCACCATAAAAAGGAACCAGAAGACACATATATTACCATAATAAGAGTGACAAGCTGACAGGCGATTTCTAAGCAATAATGAAAATCAGAAGATAATTAATGATATCCATGTGATGCTAAAAGGAAAAATCTGAAACCTGCCCCCAAAAGAAAGAAAATCTGGTGAAATATTTTTCATGCATTCAAGCAAAAACTAAAAAAATTTTTCAGGGACTTCCCTGGCAGTCCAGTGGTTAAGACTCTGAGCTTCCACTGCAGGGGGCCTGGGTTCAATCCCTGGTGGGGGAACTAAGATCCCGCCAGCTGTGCAGCCACAGCCAAAAAAAAAAAATTTCCAACTTGCATGACTGATTTTACCACCCAGTAAAATCCTGCCAACATAAAAAAATGAGGATATTTATTAACCTTATGACAGTAAATTTGGAAAATTAGGTGAAATGGATAATTTCTAGTAAATATAACTTACTCAAGAAGGAATCAAAAACCCTGAAACTCCTACAACCATTTTTTTTTAATTGGCCACGCCCCACAACTTCCTGGATCTTAGTTCCCCGACCAGGGATGGAACCTGGGCCCCCTGCAGTGGAAGTGCGGAAACTCCTACAACCTTTGAAAAATTGAATTGGTGTTCAAAAATCTTCCTACAAAGAAACCTCCAGATTCAGATGGCTATACTAAATACTCTACCAAATTATCAAGGGAGAAATAATACCATTATTACAAAGATTCTTCCAGAAAAATGGAAAAAGCTTGTATTTACATTATCCAACTCTTTAAATGATGACAACAAATCACAACAAAGACAATTTTATTAGAAAAGAAAATAATAGGCCAACTTTACTCATGAACATAGATCTGAAACAAAATATTAGCAATATGTATGTTAGATTTATCCTAGGAATGCAAGGTTGGCTTAACATTAGAAAATTAATGCAGTCCATCACATTAATGAACTTCAGGATTATACAGCCAATAAATGCTGAGAAAAAGATTCATAAAATTCAATATTCTTAATGGGAAAATTTGGCAAACTAAGACTAGTAGGGAAACTACGCAATCTGATAAAGGATATTCACAAAAATTTTACAGCAAATATTTTAGGTGAAACACAGAAAGGTTTCCCTTTGAGATTAAAAATAAGATACCATTTATCTATTGCTGCATCACAAACTACCCTGAAACTTGGCCACAATTTTGTGGATCAGGAATTTAGGTTGATCTGTCTGGCTGGTTTGTCTGTGATCCATGGGGTTTCAGTGGGTATGGACGGATGGATCTACTTCCTAGATGGCTTCTTTGCTCACCTACCTGGTATCTTGGTTCTCCTTGACCTTTTCATCCACTGGTGTCTCTTCAGGGCCTCTCAGCATGCTAGTCTTAGGATAGTCACTCTTCTTACATAAAAGCTAGATTCCAAGAAACCAAGGTGGAAGCTGTCAGTCCTCTTGAACTTGGCACAGCATCACCTCTGCCGCCATACTCTATCAGCCTACAGAATCAATTGCCCACCCCAACTTAAAACAAATCAAAAGACACATGCGCCCCAATGTTCACTGCAGCACTATTTACAATAGCCAGGACATGGAAGCAACCTGAGTGTCCAAGGACAGAGGAATGGATAAAGATGATGTGGTACATGTATACAATGGAACATTACTCAGCCATAAAAAAGAATGAAACAATGCCATTTGCAGCAACATGGATGGACCTAGAGATTATCATACTAAGTGAAGTAAACCAGACACAGAAAGACAAATATCATATGATATCACTTATATGTGGAATCTAAAAGAAATGATACAAAAGAACTCATTTACAAAACAGAAATAGACTCACAGACATAGAAAACAAACTGATGATTACCAAAGGGGAAGGGTCGGGGGAAGAGAGATAAATTAGGAGTTTCGGATTAACAGATATACACTACTATACATAAAATAGATAAGCAACAAGGATTTACTGTATAGCACAGGGAACTATATTCAATATCTTGTAATAACCTATAATGGAAAATAATCTGGAAAAAAAGTATATATAACTGAATCACTTTACTGTATATCTGAAACTAACACAATATTGTAAATCAACTATACTTCAATTTAAAAAAAAAAAAAAGGGAATTCCCTGGAGGTCCAGTGGTTAGGATTCTGTGCTTTCACTGCAATGGCCTGGGTTCAATCCCTGGCCGGTAAACTAAGATCCCGCAAGCTGCGTGGCACAGCCAAAAATAAAACAGTCTAAATACACCTACCTCTCCATGGGAGGAGTATCAAAAAAATTCATAGCCATCTTTAATCTGCCCCATCCACTTTTATTAAAAACTGTATTGGAGGTCCTAAGCAATGCAGTAAGGTAAGAAAAAGAAATAAAATGTGTTAGGATTGGGAAAAAAAACCCTCTCATATGTGGAAGATACGATGGCATACATAGAAAATGCAAAAGAATCTATCTAAATTATTAGAATTACTAAGATAAGTTTGCAAGCTTGCTGAAAACAAAATCAATAGAAAATTTTATTGTATTTCTACATGCCAGAAACAAATAGAAAAATAATTTAAAATAGCATTTTAAAATTCCAAATACTGAGTTGTACATTCTCATCAAATAATGGCAGCTGTCTAAATCTCTCCATACAGCCTTCAAAAACCATCTTTCTATCTAACTATCTCTCTGTAGATATATTTTAAAATTGCAAATAAAACCACCCATAACTCACAGAATAACTAGAAGACAAAGAATACCATAAGTTTCAGTGGTGGAAATTAAGTGTTCTGGAAAAGCAAAAATGAGTCACAAAATCACAAGACATATCTTCCTATCCCATCTGTTACAGAAATTGCACTTCTCTTTATCAACAGTAGAGGGTGCTTGTGGACTAAGAAACCTAACAAGCCACCCAAACCTCTTATCTCTGACTACATATTGTAAAATCACCTCATTGCTGTGATGAATGAACAGAAAATAGCAGATGAGGTAAAAGGTATTATTCTTTTATTTTATTTATTTATTTATTTACTTACTTATTTTTGGCTGCATTGGGTCTTTGTTGCTGCACCCGGGCTTTCTCTAGTTGTGGCGAGCAGGGGCTACTCTTCATTGAAGTGCGCGGGCTTCTCATTGCGGTGGCTTCTCTTGTTGTGGAGCACGGGCTCTAGGCACACGGGCTCAGTAGTTGTGGCTCACGGGCTCAGTAGTTGTGGCTCGTGGGCTCTACAGCACAGGCTCAGTAGTTGTGGCGCATGGGCTTATTTGCTCCACGGCATGTGGAATCTTCCCGGACCAGGGATCGAACCCATGTCCCCTGTATTGGCAGGTGGAGTCTTAACCACTGCACCACCAGGGAAGTCACAAAGGTATTATTCTTGATTTTTCACTTCCTCCTTTTTTGAAAACTCCATTGACTTTGGGCTTCATAGTAGGACTCATGTTGACCAATGCAGTGCAAGTAGACATGATATAAACCACTTTCCAACAGAAGCTTTCAATGTGACCCTGTGTTTGGCTCAGTCTCTGGTGCCTCTGCTCTCTGCCATGAGATAAAAATGTCCAAGCTGAGAAGGCATGGTGTACGTGAGCCTTGGCCTGGAGCAGAGCCTAAGCCATCCCAGAACAGTCTTGGTTTCCAAATACCATTTCCTAGTAAAAGGAACCTGGGCTCCTTAGAGATTCCAAGACCAGAGCCAGGAAACTGCTAGGTGTTACTGGAACATCTTGGAGTCCATTATCATCATCAAAATATAAAGGGAGAGGAGACGTTCTTCTCCACAAAAGAATTCCAGCTAATAAATGTAGAAGACATGACAAAATTAAGAAACCACTCATCAATACAGTATATAATACTTGTAAGGAACTTCAGTAGATATTAAAACCATTGGATGAAAGCTTAATGTGGAACAGAATATTTACACAGTCTCAAAGTCTAACCCCACAGATTGTTAGGTAAGGGAAGTTATTACCTTTATAAAAGAGAGATCTGGTGGACATCACCTTAACTAAGGGTCAAACTCTGGAGGAATCGGCATCACGTGTCCTCTGATGTGATATGGTGGGAAAGGCACATCACCTAGTTAATATTCTCACTAACGATGTTGAACTGAAATCTAATAATAAGAAAACAGTCACACAAATTTAGAATGTGGGACATTCTACAACGCAATGGTCCTAGACTTTTTAAAATGTCAACACCATGAAGGACAAAAAAAGACCAGAGACTAGGAGTCTGTTGTAGATTAAAGGAGATTTAAGTGTTCCTTGTATTATTCTTTCAATTTCTTTTTTTTTTTTTTTTTGCGATACGCGGGCCTCTCACTGCTGTGGCCTCTCCCGTTGCGGAGCACAGGCTACGGACACGCAGGCTCAGCGGCCATGGCTGACAGGCCTAGCCGCTCCGCGGCATGTGGGATCTTCCCAGACCGGGGCACGAACCCGTGTCCCCTGCATCGGCAGGCGGACTCTCAACCACTGCGCCACCAGGGAAGCCCTTCTTTCAGTTTCTTGAGGGAAAAGATCAAGGAATAAGTCTAACAGAAGATGTACAAGCCTCCAGAGTATGCCACAAATATTTATCCAAGAATCTCTTTTGTTTCCCAAAAGTTTCATCAAACACACAAACTTTAACAAATGTTTATAGTATATTTGCTACGTGTATACTATATATATTGTACGTGTGGAAGGTCAGTGACCAAGGTCTCTGCTGTCATGGAACCAACATTTGGTGGTGAAAACAAATGAAATGGTCAATAAGCAGGTAAACAGATAAATGAGAAGATTCTGAATGGTGTAAAGGAAATGAACAAGAGGAGATTCAGAGTCAACAAGAGTCCTGTTTCAGAGATAACATTTAAACTGAGACCCAAAGGCTTGGCAGGTTGAAGTATTTGGGAGTAAAATATCATGATGTTTACAACTTCCTTGAATTAGTTGGGAAAGTGGGTGAGAAGATTCCAGAGGGAAGCCATAGCTGGAAGCACGGCCTCCACAGGAGGTTAGCAAGGATGCTCTTAATTCTAGATGTCACAACCACTTTCCCAGGTACAGAGGCAGGGGACCGAGTCATCCAGTCACCTCCCAGGGTTCAATCCTGGACTACCGGAAGCGTGGATCCCTCAATTGGAAGTGAAAAAAAGCGTGCGTGCTGGGCGATGGGCATTGGAGTGGGTGCCCATGAGGGGGCGGAGCTTAGGGAGAGTTACAGACCAAGCAGGAGGCCAATGGACTTGGGGAGCCTCTCGGGGGTGTGTTGTGTAAACATTATAACTCTTTTCCTGTCAACCAACAAATGCTATCTCTCCTCTTTCAGATTTTTCAGGGAAATCAAGACTCCTTCACACCCGTGGTGAACGCTCTAGACCCCCCGCTGTTTACCCGCTTCCTTCGAATTCACCCGCAGAGCTGGGCGCACCACATCGCCCTGAGGCTGGAGCTTCTGGGCTGCGAGGCGCAGCAGCAGTACTGAGGCCCGGTCCTTCCTTCCTGGCCCCGGGCCCTTTCCTGATTCGGGTCCAGCATCCCTCTGAGCCCGCCCTCTGGGTCACTTCCTGCCCCACGCTGCCCACGGTGCCATCGTTTTTCTATGTATTTCAATTCCTCAGTCCCGGCAGATATGCCCTGAAGCCTCCAAAATCAATCGTCATGTGTCCTGCGTTCTCTGGGGCTGTTGCATCCAATTTACCTCTTGCGCATTTGCTGCGGCCGCTCCCAGATTGGTCCTTCCTTCCAAGGTACTCAGGCAAAAAGCAATGAGGAAACTCAGCTGGAAAGCATTCTCCTCTGGACACGGCCACCACTTCCTCCTCTGTGGTGACCAAGAAAGGTCATGATCATACTAGGCTTCTAAAGGACATATTTTTAATATTTCCACAGAAAAATGAGGAAAATCCATGGCTCTCTGGGATAGGAGATACAACATTGTAATTCTAATCATGCACTCATTTTACTCCCTCCTCAGCTAATTTCCTGCTGAAACGACACAACAAACTGTACCAGGAAATTCTGTACCCTAACTGCCCAAGAGGAACCCCCACCTCGCCCCATCCCTGACAGATAAGGTTGGGAATGGCTTACTGTCCTGTAAAAGTCCATTAAGGTTAGAGGTTAATTTACAGAAATCAATAAGGTGATATGGTTTGACTCCCTGTAAAAGGTTAACCACTTTTATGTCTAACTTAATCATCTTGTTTTGGCATTCTTTTCCCATTGACCACATACATCTTTATTTTTCAAATGCTCTTGGAACCAGCTCTTTTGTCTTCCCGCTGGTTCCCTCAATAATCAGTTAAACAAAACATTGATGTGTGAAAACAAATGCCTTTGAGAGTTGTGCTTTTATACTGGAAATAAAAATGTGAACAATGAAATTTTATAATTTATGAGGTGAAGCTAACATTTAAAAAATTAGAAATGGAGCCTTGATCCAGTAGCAGAGAGAGAGATTCTTAACCTTGACATCCATTAGTACTAGAAGGCATAAAGGCAGTAGTCTGGCCTCTGGCCCATCCCACAAACCCCCCTTTTATAAGTTTTCTAGAGGTTGTGACCAACCAGAATCCGGGAGAGGCTGCAGCAGAACGTAGTGAACCTAATGTGAGAAATGCTGTACTTGCATCACCCAGATCTCCTGGGATCACTTTTACGAGTTCAGTGTTTGCAATCATACTCCAGCTGGTTTGGCTAATGGGGGGGCCTGTACTCAGAAACCTACAAGACCCTGATGAAGATGACACAGATGGACAAATATACTGTGTTCATGGATTGGAAAAATTAATATTGTTAAAATGACAATGCTACCCAAGGCAATCTACAGATTTAATGCAATCTTTATCAAAATACCAATGGCATTTTTCCAGAACGAGAACAAACAATTCTAAAATTTATATGGAAATACAAAAGACCCTGAACAGCCAAAACATCTTCAGAAACAAGAACAAAACTAGAGGAATCATGCTCCCTGACTTCAGACTGTATTACAAAGCTACAGTCATCAAAACAGTATGGTAATGGCTCAAAAATAGACAAAAACAGACACATAAACCAATGGAACAGGATACAGAGCCCAGAAATAAACCCACACACCTATGGTCAATTAACCTATGACAAGGGGACAAGAATATACAATGAAGAAAAGAGTCTCTTCAATAAGTGGTGCTGGGAAAACTGGACAGTTACCTGTAAAAGAATGAAATTAGAACATTTCCTCATACTGTTTACAAAAATAAACTCAAAGTGGTATAATTATTTTGGAAAACAATCTGGCATTATCTACAAAAGTTGAGCATAAAGATAGCCTGTGGCAATTCTGTTGGGTAATGACCTAGACCCAGAACTGCCATGTGAACCAAGAGACAGGGCAAAACTACCCATAACACTTCCAAACTGGAAACAACCCTTATTGCATATATTTCCTAGTGGCTCACTTTAATTGCAGTAGATTAATCCATTATATAATATATATCACAATTTATTTATCCATTGCTTTTCTGACTGATTCATTTATGCCAGTTCTTCTATGGAGCTGATCATCCTTTTAAAAAAATTGATTTGTAAGAGTTCTTTGTATGTTAAGGACATTAACCTATTATCTGTCATATATGTTGTGGAATTTTCACCTAGTTTGTCATTAATCTTTTATCTTTCCTTACAATGTTTTGCTGTATGCTGTATGTACATTTTTATGCAATAAATTTATCATTATTTTCACCTATGGCTTTGGGGTTTTATGACATATTCAAAGTAGCTTTTTTCACCCCAAGATTACAAAAAACTCCACTCATGTTTTATCCCGATATGTATATGGTTTTATTTTTGTTTAGTCCTTGATCCATCTAGAGTTTATTTTTGTGTGTATGGCTGTCACTTCAGTCAGTGCATCCGAATGAATAGCCAGTCGTCACATTAAACCATCTCTTTTTCCCCACTGAAATGAAATGCCACCTTTATCATCTATTAAAATCCCATACATACACTATTTGAAGGTGCAGTAGATACCATGTGGCAAACAAAATATCTTAGAAAGCTTCAAGCCCAAGAGGATATGGCTACCATGAGGATGGGTTTCAGTATCAACACAAATGTTTATGCATAGACAGAAGAAAACATCTGTATGCTTAGCTGTCAAATAGATGGAGACTGGGGGCAGGTCAAATGCAGTAGATGACATCATAAGGAGGAGTAGAATTCTATTTGGAACTTCAGAAACCTTAAAGGAAGACTCTGGCCAGCTTCTTCTTAAGACGGAGGCCTGATTCACTGGCTTCTTTGCCACCTTACCTGACACGGGCCTCAGCAGTGGATGAGAATGTCAGTTCTAAATGTCTTAAGTAATAGAAAGCTCAAATAGGGGTTTATTTTTCTCATACCTAGTAGTTGAGAGGTGGGCAGATAGAGGTGTTGGTTTAGTGGCTTAAAATTGTCAGAGCCAGAATAGATGTCATTTTCTTGGCCTTTTCCTTGTGTCCATTGCCTGATGGTCACAGGATGGCTCCTCCAACCCCAGGTAACACTTAAAGAATGTTCAAGGCAACACAAAGGGGAAATGGTAGTGCCATTACTTTTATCAAGACAGCAGAAAGCCTTCCCGGAAGCCACCCATCAGATCTCCATTATGCTTCAGTGTCCAACACTATGTCCCACAGCCATTGCTAGCAGCAAGGCTGGCTGGGAGAAAGCGGGTTCCGCTTTTCTAGCCTCTCTGGTTGCACGTAATAAGTGAAGAGGGGGTGGTGATGACAGGCAATGAACAATATCTGCCCAAATTCACCACCCATTCATTCATTCAAAAAATATTTATTGAGCACCTGAACAGCCTATGTGAACAAAACAGAGAGGAGCACGTGTGGCTTGTTCCAGAGGAAATGAGGCTGAGGTGGAGTGATCAAGAGTAGATAATAGGCCATGAGGTCAGGGAAGTCAGTAGGATACTACCTGACTTACAACAAAGTGAGATCTCTTTGGCTGTTCAGTGGCAGCAAGCAGGAAGCTACGAACTCCTGTGACTGCAGAACTTCTGGGCCACCGCCACCCCCATGATGGACTGTGCCCCCTTATCCACTGAAATTCATACCTGGTTAACCATTTATACTGCTTATTTGCTGATTCAGTAATAAACCCAACTCAAAACAAAACAAAATGAAAAGGATGTGGGACTGAAAAAGTGGAGTCAAAGATGACACCACAGGGTTTGGCCTGAACAACTTAAGAGTTTTCACTAATTGAGCTGGAAAAGCCCAAAGGGGCATGTGGTTTAGGAGGGGATGTCAGGTACCTGATCCGATGGAGCACAGTCAATTTCTGTCTTGTGTTGTTTTGTTTCTTGAAGGCGGGTTGGTTTTTGCCTTGGAAACTGACTGTGTTCAGGATTCAACAGTGTCAGTAAGTGAATTTTTCTTGTGTTCATAATAGCTTTAGGTTTGCAATAAAATCTAAACCACCATTTTCTGACTTTTCAGACAGAGCTGCCTCAGGACGAGCCAAGGGAAAAGCCATCTCCCCTCGGTGCAGGCCCTCGGGAGGGCCCATGGAACCCCCAAAGCTGCTGAGCATTGGATTTCTGCTGTGCTCTCTGACTTGCCTCTTGTTGGAAACTGTCGCTTTGTCTCTGTCACCTTTATCTGCCTTCGGAATACAAGACCAGGATGGATTGGAACCACGCTCAAGAGGTGTGTTTGCTGTTACGATGAATGTTCCTATCTTCATAGGACATAAGATTCCTGTCTCAGGTCAGGAAAGAGTGATTCTGTATTTTTAAAAAAATGTTCACAGGAAAGCAAAGTATTTCTGGTTTGGTTCAACAAGCATGAACCCACTAAGCCAAAGCCATAGGTGTCAACCTTCCATAAAATATGACAAATGCTCCCTGAGGACAAAGGGATAATTAAAGTTGTTTGGGGGGAGGGGTCAAGAAGGACTTCAGAAAGGAAGCGAAATTTAAGCTAAAGCTGATGAGCCACTGACCGATGGCTTAGCTGCTCCCAAAGCCCAGCGTGGTGCTGAGTTCCTTCCCATCTCTGGAAAGGGTATCGTTGTGAGTGGTGAACCCTCCTGACTTCACACCACAGACACTTTTGTTTGCCCTACCTCTTCCCCTGATCAGCAGACCCTGAACCTCCTTCTGCCAGCCGCCCCGGCCTCCTCCTGTTGGTGCCACTGGGCAGGCGGCCATCTCCTTTCTCCTCACGGGACGCTCAGGGCCCTCAGCCCCCCGAACACCCTCTAGGCAACAGCATGGTGTCTATTGAGTCGTGCTCCTCGCTCACAGTGTACCCCATTGATTCACAGACACCTCCAAACAACCTTTAAGCGATCTGGGGCGGAGATTATTGCTCCTATTTCACATACAAGGAGGAAAACAAAGGAGGATACCTTTGTTTTCCCAAAAGTGTATTCCTTTAATCTCTTAGCACAGCAAAGTTGTTAGGAATATGGGCCCTGGGCAACTATAAGAACCTGAGATCTGGGACAACTATTTGAACTTGAACCAGGTTTCAAATCCCAGCTTCATCACTTACTCGGGCTCTCTTCAGTGACTGTCTATGTTCTTCCTGCAGAAACTTCCAGGTCCTGGCTGAGCAACTTCAGTGATTACCTGTGGGATCTCATCAGGAGCTCCATCCCTACAGCTGCCATTTTTGCTTTTCTGATCATTTCAGCAATCATGGGGACCCTCTGTTGCCTCACGTAAGCTGCTGGGGGGAGGAGAGGGGGAACCGAGGGAGAGGCAGGAACAGCCAAGTTCCACACCAGCCTGCGCATCTGTAACTAAGGAAAAGTTTTGAGGAAGGTGATTGTGGGAACACCACTCTGAAAGTCCATGTGTCCCCCTTTGAAAAAGTCTCCTGCACGTTCTCTTTTTTTCTCTAACCCACTCCCTACGTTTCCAACCACTGACGTGTGACGTTTAAAGACCAGTGTTTGCAATTGATCTTTTTTTTTCTTATACTAACTTCATTAACTCCTAATTATCCTTCCCTTTAGTTTAGGAACTATACATGGAAAACATATGATTAACTTTTCAACTGCCTGAAAATTTGCCGAAATATTTATTATTAAATCATATGAAGCCAAAGAGATTCCTGAAATAGCTAACAAAATACTTAAGCTTAGCTAGCAAAGCCTGAATTTCATTAATTCAATCAGTATTTACTAAGACATGACCACTTGCCTGTCTCTGTCCTGATTACTAGAGACAGAGAAATAAGACAACTGAATTATTACAACCTGGTGGCTCAGGGCTGTTCAAACTGCGGAATCTAATAAAGTGGCTGAGGTCAAAGATCAGGTGAAGGGTGTGGCATCCCCACCTAAGGCTCCTGATAACCTCAAAACGACCACAGATCAAGAACCATGTCTAGGAAACAAACTTGGATATGGTTCCTGGCACCTAGAACTCACAGGAGCCAAACAGAACTAAACGAGCTATTCATTGTTTGAGCCGTACAGCAGTACTCGGACCTCGGATCGGCCATGAGAAGGACACTTGCTTCAGGCACAGCCACAGAGAATAGTGGACCGGGGGAGCGTCCTGGAGGATGGGCCACAGGCCAGGGAGCTCCCCCTTCTAGGAGGAAGAGCTGGGTCTGATCAATGTCTGACCAGCAGGATTCCAGAATGACTACAGAGCAGGGACTGCTGCAGGCCTCCCGGTCTTCCTCTTTTCAAAGGGAAGGGTTTACAGCCGTTGCCCTCTTCCTGCGCCATCACTGTATGGGGCAGGGGTGGGGGTGGAAACTAGAGGCCAGGGGCACATGGTCTACTTCGGTTCAAAGCTCTCTTAACCAAGAAGAGCCACACCCAGACTTGAGAGAACCAGATACTCTGGAAGCAGACTGTGTGGCGGGAGTGTGGTGTGCAGGGTATTATCAGGGATCAACGCCTGCGGGGGGCAGGGGCAGGAAGGGAGAAGCTGAACCGCCTTGCAAGCCCTGCAAGGCCTCCGGTGACCCCCTTCAGAGTTGTCCTTCCCCCGCTGCAGGAAGTACTGGCTCTGTGTTCACCAACCCTGTTCCTTCTTCCCAAGCACAGAGGAAGACTGCATTTCACAACTAAAGAAGCCAGGACTCAAGTCAACATACATTTGATTCTCTATCTTTTAAATCACTGTTGCTCAAACTCTGGCCAACAGGCCGGCTGCATCAGAAACATCTGAGGCTTTGCTGAAACACGCACACACAGAGGGACTTCTGTGAAGACAGGCAGGCAACATGCCGAGAGAAAAATTTCCTTTTTTGAAGTAAATGGCTCAGCCTGGGGAGAAAAACCAGTAAACCCTTGCTTGCTGGGAACAAACAAGGACAGTAAGAACAAAACAAAAGAAGACATGGATGACAAAATATAAAAGGATCCAAAAAGCTGGATAAACAAAGACCTTAGTGAAAGTAAGATTAGAGAAAAAAATGATAGATGCAGGAGACATAATTAATTTTTTGGTAGAAAACAACCAAAATAATTCAACAGAAGAAAACACTTCAAGGCATAATTTTTTTTAATATTGCAAAATTAAAGGAAGGTTTGAGTCTCTAGTCATACGGGGTGCATCAAGTCCCAGGAAAAATTGGCACTTGGGACTGGGCACATACTAGATGCCGAATAATACTTGATTTTTTATGAATACATTTCACAGTCAGGATTGCAAACAGTTTCTCTGTGCCTCTTTATTCACCCTCTATAACCATTAGCGGCGGCTGTAAAGAAGGCTTAGGCTTGCTGCTTGCTACCTGAGGAAATCAGCATGGAAGCCTGGCTAACCTCTCGGGGCCCTGGCAAGTACGCAAAAACACACGTGTTCAATCTAACGAATTTTTAGTACGGTTTATACTAGTGAAAAAATAGAACCAACTTAAATGATTCTTGGCTGGTTAAAGAAAGCAGTGGACATTCATACAATGAGTACTATACAGTCACCAAAACGTTGCTGTAGAAGGGTAATTACATGGAATCAGATTCATGAAATATCGTTGAGTGGAAAAAAGCAGATTATAACAGAGGATATACAATTTCACCCAATTGGTTGTGAAAAACTATACGTACAGGGAAAAAATCTTTTAAGGACCTAACGAAAGATTTAGACATTGGTCATCTCCTTGTGATAGTGAATAGGTGACTTTAATTATCACTACTGTTGTTGTTATGTAGTTTCATGTTTATTTTTGTGTGTCTGCACTTTCCAATCCTTCCACAACAAAACGTATTGTTTAATTAGTAAGTTTTTTAAGAGAAACTTTAAAAACAAAAGAAGAAAAACTATCTGATCACACTCCGATACCGCACACTTACTCTTACTTTCTCAAGTCATGAATGCAGTTTTTGCAATATGAAATTACTTGGTTCATGATAAGAAAAGAAGCTGTCCAAAATCTTATCTTGGAAAAGGTGATGTAACTACAAAGTAGCTCTGTGCAGACCAAGACAGTGTACTGGAATTTAAACTCAGTTCAGCAGTCATTTTCTCTTCCTTTCCCAGTGTCCTCATAGGTGAACCAGTCCAATGAAGTACTAGAAGATTCCAAGAGAGTGCAGAGTGTGCTATTTGTGTGCATTGAGGAAGTATCTATCAGGTAAAATTAAATTGTCGGGCTTCCCTGGTAGCGCAGTGGTTGAGAGTCCACCTGCCGATGCAGGGGACACAGGTTTGTGCCTCGGTCCGGGAAGATCCCACATGCCGTGGAGCGGCTGGGCCCGTGAGCCATGGCCGCTGAGCCTGCGCATCCGGAGCCTGTGCTCCACAACGGGAGAGGCCACAACAGTGAGAGGCCCGCATACCACAAAACAAACAAACAAACAAACAAAAAAGTTATGACACGATAGGGCTTTGTGGCCAATTAAGTTGGAGAGGTGCTGAAACAAATTTAAACATATTTCCTTCACCGTATGACATATCGTGGCTATCTTTCCATATCAGAAAGTGTTGCATAGTATTCCTTGCAGTGGATTCGACAGAAGTCATTTATCCACCCCCCATATAATAATAATTTAGGGTGTTTGTACTTGTTCACTATTGCAACTGTAATGCAGGTGATAGTTTTACACATTATTCATTTGCTTTCCCCTTTGCTGTTCTGAGTTGGAAATAATTCACTCCGTGGGCACTATTGAACACCTCCTGTTCTGGGAAGGTGACAAAACAAACACCAAGCCTGGCTCGGGTGGAAGGCACAGCAGGGCCAGGGGCTGGGATGAGAGTAAGGTCTGGTGGGCCTCAGAAAGCATCTGGGCTCTACTGGGAGCCAACAGAAAGCAGGGAGCAGAGAAGGGACGTCATTTGATGGGTGTCTTTAAAGGGTCATCTCAGTTGCCACGTTGAGAAGGTCAGAAGCAGGGAGACCAGCTGGGAGGTTTACCGAAATCCAGGTGAGAGACAGTTTCGTTGGGACCAGGGTGGGAATCGGCGGAGTTGCAGGAAGAGTTGGAATCCAGACAGAGGGTGAAGGAAGGAGCATCAGGGTTTGATTATGGGTCAGGTGAGGGGTGGGAAAGAGGGAGGCTCTGAGGATGCCTCCCAGACTTTGGGCCTAAGCACGGGCACGGACGGGGTTAGGAATTTACTCCTGAAAAATGTGAAGAGAAAGAAAGACCGAATGGATGTTCTCATTGATGTGGAGGTGAGATCCAGCCACACATCCTTTGTCCCACACTCCACGCAGCAGGAGGAGACCATCCTCTGATCGAACTTGAAGTGACAGTTTAACTTATCAGCTTGCACTAACCTTTAAATCAGATTGGATGTTTACTTAAATTCTTCCCCCCTACTCAGCACATGGGAGCCGGGGACGGAAGTCTAAGTAGTAATGAAAAGAAGAGCTGCATCCTTACACACATCTTTATAGCCTTTATATCTTGCCCAGCTTGCTCCTTAAGACAAACTGCTGAACGTGCAGTCGTTGGGTCACAGGCCATGAGCATGTTAAAGCCTTACGCTGGTCCACGTAGCGCTTGTACGAGTTTCCAGGTTCCGCCTCTCTTGAACATTGCGTTGTTTCCTTGGTTTTCTTTACATTTTTGCCAGTTATGTTTGGCAATATATTATTTAATTTTGCTTGTATTTTAAAAATTCCTGAAGTACCCCTAGGCTTGGTGCCCCAGAATTTTTAAGCTGCTTTTTCTTTTTATAAATGTATTTATTTATTTATTTTTGGCTGCATTGGGTCTGTAATCCCCATCCTGTCTCCTCACGCCAGAGCCCTGCCTCTTTTTAAACTATAAACACTAAATCATAGGCATGCATTCTCCTGTGATTTTCTGTTTTGAGATTCATCCACGTCGATGCCTGTAGCCCATTTCCACCCAGTTGTAAGAAAAGACCTCTAATCATTTACACCATCGACTGTAGACGGACATCTGTATTGTTTCTGTCTTTTTTATTCTAAATATTAATGCATGTCTTGTAGTGTACAAGTGCAAGAGTTCCTCTGAGGACTATCACACTGTGATTGACTTTCTGAGTCAAAGGCACCAACTATTAAATATATCCGCATCCTTGAGAAGATGCAACATCACCAGCCTTTTAAATTTTTGCCAATCTGGCGGATAAGTAATGGTATCTTATTGTTTTCTTACTTTGCATTTCCCCGATAACTTATGAGATGGAAGGCCTTTTCATGTGTTTATAGGACATTTGTCTTGCTCTTCTATGAATTTTGCCCATTTTTCTAATTTTAGTTTCATTTATTCCTTATTGATCAGTAGGAATTCCTTCTATACTCTGTATACTAATATTTTGTAGGCTATAGCTGTGGAAAATATCTTCCCTCAGTTTGAGGATTGTATTTTCATTCTCAATATGACGTATTTTGATCAGCAGAAGTGCTTATTTTAACGTAGTGCGAGTTGGCAATGTAAGTGCTTTTCTACCCCAAAGTCATAAAGGATGTCTCCTATATTGTCTTCTAAAAGTTTTATAGTTTTGCCTTTCACCTTTAAGTCCTTCAGCTACTCGGAATACATTTTTGTGTGGTGTGAGGTAAAGTCTAATTTCATTTTTTAAAAACATTGTGAGAAACTATATTTTTCCAGTCATGAACTTTGAACTGAATTTGTGTGCCTCAAGGCAGTTCTAGGAATTGAGAAAAGCAGATAGCTGCAATAAATTCCAAGAAGCAAAGCCTGATTCTGAGCACTGAGCACCCTGAACTGGAACCAGCCGACCAGAAAAAGGCATGGGAATGTTGAAAAAAAGACCAGCTGTGTGACCATGCATCCTCTGAGTCAGCCGACTTGCCCTCCCAGTACTTTTCCACCCTGAGCTTTGCCTCGACAAAAACTTTTAACTACATTTTGCTCGAGGATTCACTCCCTCGGAAGTCCTTCGACTGCAGTAGTTTAGATAGCGTGTTTGCCTTCACCTGTAACCAGTCTCGGTTTCTGTTTTGATCCTATGGATCCCCAGTCGCCCTTACTGCAAGCGTGTCCTTTCCCTACTGCTCTACAGTGCCTCTTGTCATGTCACCATTTCTCGTCTCTCTTCTGTTCCAATGGTCTGTTTGTCTATTTCTGTGCCCATACCATGCTCTCCTAATTAACATAGCTTTGTTATAAGTCTTGCAATCTAGAAGGCAGTTCCCCCACATTGTTCTTCTAGAGTGCTTTGGCAATTCTTGTTCTTTACAAGTCCACACATATTTTAAAATTAGTTTATCAAGTTTCACAAAACCTATCCCAGAAGTGGGATTGCTGGCTCAGAAGGTACTGTTCGGTTTTATGAGATAATGCAAAACTGTTCTCCTAAGTAGTACTGCCAACAGCAGTACTCCCAGCAGCAATATTCAAGAACTCATATGGATTCACATCTTCTCCAACACTTGATATTGTTAGACATTTAAATTTTTGATAATTGAATGGAGGTGCAGTGGTATTTCATTGCGGTCTGATCACTAATGAGGTTGAACATCTGTTCATATGTTTATTGTTCACGTGGGTTTCTCCATCTGTGAAATGTTTATTCGTGGTTTTTACTCATTTATCTGCTGGATTGTTTGTGTTTTCCTTATTGATTTGTAGACCTTTATATGTTCATAGTAGGAATTCTTCGTCAGTTGTGTGTATTGAAAATATTTTCTGCGAAAGCACAACTGATCTTTTTTGCTTTTTAGCTTGTCTTTTGATGAGTAAAAGTTCTTAATGCTAAAGTCAAACTGATCAATATTGTTTTATAGTCAATGGTTTGTCTCTATCCCAAAGTCTAAAAGTTCTTCGCTGATGTTTTCTGTCAAGAGCTTTAAAGTTGTGTTTTTGACACAGAAGTCCTTAATCCATCTGGAATAGATTTTTTTTCTGCATATAGCATGGAGGAGGGTTCCAGCTTCATCTCTTTCAATATAAATAATCATTTTCCAGCTTTGGTTAATGAAAAGCCCCTCTTTACTTACCTAACATGGCACCTGTATCGTATACACAGTTATACACATGACTGGGTGCGTTTCTGCGTTTTCTAATCTATCTCATTGCTCCATTAATCTATCCCTGCACTGGTATCGCACTGTCTTAATTTCAATAGCTCTCTCTCCTCTCTCTCTCTCTCTCTCTGTGTCTGTGTCTCTGCCTCTGTGTGTATGTGTGTGTGTGTGTATCTCAGCCTTCTATAGTTCCTTCAGGGTAATCTTGGGGAAGGGAGCCAGCAATCACATGAGCTCAGCCTCTTAGCAGAGAAAACTGGATGATCTGGCTGCAAACCCTTGCCCCTGGATTTGCCCTTCTTGTCTATGAGGTACTGGAAGGTCCAAATAAGATTACATAGAGTAATGAACTGCTTATAATACTGCGAGGTTACTCCCTTGGGGTCAAGGGGCCAGGTGTTTATCAGGCAAAGGTGTGTACAGATCGTGGACAGCCCTGAGCTCTGTAAGCACAGGAAATGTTTGTTTTGTTCAGAAAGTCTGTCGTCTAGGCTGCTGTTTTAACGCCACGAAGGCGTTAGGGTATAAGGAATTCTGCTCTAGGATTCGGAAGGAATGTTGGCTTTCTTCGCTTCCACTGATCCCTCAATTTTTTGTGGCATTAGCAGTAGGAGCTGTAGCCTAAGACAAATAACAGCAGCACAGGAGCCTTAAAAGGCCTTTTCTCAAAGTCCTGTGCCCACATCGGTTTCTGGGTGGAGCCTGGAGTCGGAGGGGCGGCCGTCGCAGCCCTCGGATGCTCCCCTGCCATCCCCACGAATTCGGCCCGGGTGTAGGTCGAGCACTCAACCCGCCCCAGGCTGTGGGTCCTCTGCGGTTTGGGAGCGGTGTGCTTTTTCCTATGACCCCTCTGGGATTCAGCCGCAGGGGCCTCGGCGGGAACAGCGCCTCCTTCCGGCCCTCAGGTGCGTAGCGCGCCAGGGGCCCGCGGGGCCCAGGGGGAGGGGGGAGACGGGAGGCGGGGGCAGGGGCGTGGCGAGGGTGGGGCGTGGGCGGAGCTCCTCCCCCGCGCTCTCGGCGCACAGCCTGCGGGGTGGTGACTGACCAGCCGCGCCGCTTCCCAGTCGCCTTCGCCGCCTCTGCCGCCTCCGCGCCGCAGGCCCGGGGCCCTGCCGCTCCAGGCTCTGTCCGGCCCCGTGTCCCCGCGTCCCCGCGTCCCAGCGCCCGGCGTCCCAGGTCCCGCAAGATGACGCTGAAGGCGAGCGAGGGCGAGAGCGGGGGCGCCATGCGCACGGCGCTCTCCGACCTCTACCTGGAGCACTTGCTGCAGAAGCGCAGCCGGCCCGAGGTGAGCTGCCCCCGGGGCCCGACGCGGGATGCGGGCCGGTCCTCGTCTCTAGGCCGCGCCTCCGGCCGCGGTCCCTCCCCGCCCGCCACCCTGCCCTCGGGGGTCCTGCCCCCGGGGTGGAGGCCGCGGCGGGTGGCGGGGTTCGGGCGGGACTCCGGGCGCGGTGGCTGGTGGCCCCCAGTAGCGCCTCTAGGCGAGAATCGGGAGAGGCCGCGGCCTCGACCGAGAGCTGATTAAGGTCAAGGGAAACTTCTTCGTGGACAGAAGTCAGGGTCACAGAAAGACTGTAAGGAACAGATCCGAGAGTAGGACTGCTTGGTGGTTGTGTCAGCAGAAAGGGTTGTAAAAGCCAACGCTGGCCCCAAAGTGTTCACTCACTGTCCCTGTGCATTTAGGCAGGGCCCCTGGTGCTGGGGTGCAGATGGGTGGACCCCTGTGTCTGTTTGTGGGCAGTCATCTCACAGGTAATTCTGCCCCCCAGATTCCTATGATGGCCCATAAATAGCTCATCACCTCCATCCTCAAAGATTCCCAGAGGGAAGGGTTGATAATTTTCTTGTTATCTCTCATTCTTCTGGGTGTGGCGAGGACCCAGCAAGGTAAGGTTGTCACTCAGGGTCTCTCCCACAAGGGCACGGCCACCAGGATGCTCGCTCACTCACTCATCTGAAGGCCGACGCTCTGTCGCATTGTCAGCCATCAGCAGCACCGACCAGCAGCCCTTCCATGTCCCCTGGCCTTCTCACAACACAGTGGCCAGGTTCCAAGAAAGGATGTCCACGGAGACACACAGACAGAGATAGAGGGCCAGGCAGAAGCTATCTTGCCTTTGATAACTCAGCCTCAGAACTCACAGTGTGAATCTTTTTCCTAGACTACAAGATCTTCCAGGGCAGGGCCGTTTCACACTCACTTTTTACATTTTAAATGCCTGGTAAGTGGGTCCTCAGAAATGTTTGCTGAATTAATAAGTGACTTAAGAGGTGGACATGCGATTCAGCATAGCCATCCACTTTCACTCATGAGGAAACTGAAGATCCACAAAGTAAAGCAGACTGTAGAGCTGTGAGCTCTGGGCTGGGTGGCATCAGCTCAGGTCTCTGCATTCACACCTGTCTGTCATTGCAAATCAGGATGAACCCGTGGGGAAGACCTTGGTTATTCAGCTGACAAGACAAAATTGGAAGTTATGCAGCAGCATGTACCCTAGGAGGGGCTCAGGCTCTAAAACTACTTGGTTCCTCATAAGTTTGGACATGGGATTTTTTTTTCTTCCCCACAATCAGCTCACTTGGCTGAGCCTTAACTCACTCCCCCCCAAAAAAAACCACCTCTCTTTATTAAATTTTCTTTTGGAAACTTTATTGAGGTTTACTTTAGCATACATCTAATTCACGGATTTGATTGTGCAGTTCAATGACATTTGACAGATGCATCCCATCATGTGGCCATCACCGTAATCATAATGTAGAACATTTGTGTCACTCCAGAAAGTTCCCTGATGGTCCTTTAGGTTCATTTCCCCGGAAACCTGGAAGCCACCCTGGCAACTTCTGGAAAACACTACCACTTTGCCTTTTTTAGACTGTCTTATAAATAGACTCCAAACATATGCAGGCTTTTCTTTCTGGCTCTTTTCACTTAGCAAAACCTGAGTGTCACCTGTAACTCAGTGCCCAGACCCTGTGTAGACCTGTCTGCTCCTGGTGGGGAGGCTGGAGAAGTCGTGTGCGGTTTTGAAAAGAGGCCCTTTCACTGCCCTCTGAGTAATAAGCAGTTTTTGTGGAGCTGTGAGTTGATCCTGCAAAAATACCAGATACAGTCTATTGCTTAGTCAGTTTGCTTGAGTGTATGAAAGGATTTGAACATGAAATAAGAAAACTTGGTAAAGCACTGAATGCAAAGCATCCAGACCTGCCAAGGTGTGGAGACTGGAAGAAGAATCTCCACACGATGAAAGGTGGCCTGACCCCACGAACCTGCTGACTCTTACTTCCTGAGGTTCAGCCTCCCTCTGGGGCTCTTAGCAGTCTCTGCTGCCAACCCTGGGCTCTGCCTGTGCCTTTGATTTCTCTTCTCTGTAAAATGGACCTGCTTAGAGGGTTGCGGTGATGTTGACCTGACATAACGCCTGTCCAGCAGCAGTAGCACGTTTTGCTGTCCTAGCAAGAACCAAGAAAAGTTGTAAGGAAGTTGTTGGCTTTAAAGGAGTTCATAAACTCATGTTGCCAAAGGCTTCATTTAGGGAGATTGCTTTCTATAAAAGTTCTAAAGACTGGAAGCCCAAAGTTTCACCTCTGATTATAGTCGACATTTTGTATTGAAAAAGTATTGTCGGGCTTCCCTGGTGGCGCAGTGGTTGAGAGTCCGCCTGCCGATGCAGGGGACACGGGTTCGTGCCCCAGTCCGGGAAGATCCCACATGCCGCGGAGCGGCTGGGCCCGTGAGCCGTGGCCACTGGGCCTGCGCGTCCGGAGCCTGTGCTCCGCAACAGGAGAGGCCACAACGGTGAGAGGCCCGTGTACCGCAAAAAAAAAAAAAAAAAAAAGGTATTGTCAAAATATAATTTTGCAGTAGGTTTGAAGTGTAGCCTGTCTCCCATATTTAAGTACATGTTTCCTTCCTTGGAGAAACGTTTTATGAGCTCTCTCTGACCTTGTTCTTTTTTGTAATCCCTTAGTGCACATAAGATTGGTTGTAAAATTCCTACTTTTCTCTTCAGTCCTGTTTGAAGTAGCCCTTCTCCCATGAACTGAAGCAATACGTTGAAAGTCCCTGAAAGTTCACTTGGGCCTGTCCCACATGGGAAATGACCTAAGAAATGTCAGGCTGCAGGTGAGTTTCCACTCAGAAGAGCTGTCTGTGGGCTCCTGGGCGGGGAGACGCAGCATCACCTGCTGTGCAGGGGCCAGGACGTCACTGGCGAATAGCGCTCCAGGCAGGGGACATTCAGTGTTGACGGGGGTCTTGAGACACTGCTACCAAATGTCCCCTGGGGCAAAGGGAGATGAAATCATTTGACATTTCATTGACTGCAGAGATTTTTTTCCCCTAAGCAGTGAGTTGCTCAAATCTTTCACTGTTGCTAAAAAAGGAGGGGAAGTGACCCCAGAGGTGGGAAATGGGAAGAAATGCTCTGAATTAGGGAACCAGAATACAACTTTTGTAACATGACATTTTCTTTTCTGAGTCTTCACTTTTCCGTTTTTCCTTCCCATAGAGAAATACACATGAGCAAAGTACATACGCAGTTGCCGCTGGAACAGCTCCTCTGTGACCACAACTCCCATCCGCGGAGGCCACCAAGCACGGATTGTGTAGCACTGCAGTGTTTACTATGGGAAAAATCCGCGTGTCAGTGGACCCATGCAGCTCAAACCCGTCATTGCTCAAGGGTCGTCTGTATAGGTTTTTGCTCAAAAGTCACTTGCCAGAAAATTCTGGCTCAGAGGCGCTCCTCTTTCCCCAACTCTTCCCCAGCTCTTGTCATTTGTGGTGAAACCATGCTCAGCTGTTTCTGGTACCTTGAGCCCTCTCGGTTTTCTCATAGTTTTTCTTGTTTTCTTTCCCAAAGTGGAGCCTGACCTTGCCTGCCGTCTGCGGCGATCACTTGCCTTCTTGGCCTGGGCCTTCTTCTAAGTCTCCACATGGAAACAGTTGGCAAAGAGCCTAACAGTAGGCTGAACAAATGTTTGTTCTTTCCTCCATTCGCTGTCACCGGCTCTTAATCCGACTGTTTGGGTGGGAAAGCCACCCGCCGCCAAGTTTGTTTTTCATCTCTTTTTTAATCCGAACTTCCTTTGAGCCACTGCCTCTGCCCTTTGAACCCGCTGCAGATGTTTCCTCCGAAGGGGGTTTCAGCGCACAGGCGTTGCCACCCCAGCAGTGTGTGTGATTAAAGGCCGAGAGGCTGCAGAGCTGCCCCCGTCCTGCTGGGGCGGCGGGGAAGAAGGCTGGTCTCAAAGTTGTGAAGTGAACTCTGCAAAATGCCATCTAGTACCTTTGACCACATTGTTCAGCATCACTTGGTGGTCGTGGGGCTGGTAAGGATTGAAAAACGGCTCAGCTTTGGGGCGACAAAGTAAACAAACGAAATATTTGTAGCACGTTGGAATGAATGTATTACCAGCTATGGAAACAAGAAAAGTTAGAGCAGTTCAGGGGCAGGACAGGTGCCCGGCACGTGGCCAGTGGACGGATGGACAGATGGGACAGGGGACAAACTGCAGTCTAAGTTGTCAACCTGGACAAGTTAGTTACCCTGAGTGGCAGGCGGGTAACCTTCCCATTTCTTCAAAGCTGGGTCTGGGCCAGCTGAACTCTGTGGACGTGTCCTGCCTTTGGTGTGGTCTCAGACCCACGGCTGGGGTCAAGGAAGCACCTTGGCTCCGTGCACATCTGTCTGTCTGTCTAGCCCTGCTCCTGGGATTGTCTGTGGTGAGGGGTGCAGGGGGCTGGTTGAGGGAGTTTCCTGCATGTCAGGTGCTGTTGAGGAGAGGCTGGCCCCCTCTTGCTGAGCAGTCAGGGAAGCCTCACTGTTGCTAGTTGGTTCTTTGGTCGCCACGTCGGAGGGTTGCGTTTATCTTACTCATCATTTGCAGCTTCTGGGTGAGCATGATAGTGGCTCTGAGTCATCTCGAAGGGGGACGTCTTGATGAATAAGCACATTTAAAAGACCAGCCTTTGAGATAGCAAGTCTTGAACTTTCCTGGGTGCTGAGTCCTTAATTTAAAGGCTGATGTGTTAAAAGCAATCTGTGTCATGGAGCCGAATGAGAAGGCGATGAGCGGAGGGTGCCGCTTTATCTGCCTGTTCCAGGCGCACAATCACGTAGGCGTCGGCCCCTTGCAAAGGTCATTTTGTCTTCCGTGGACTGAGACTTTCGAACCTGTCACTGTAGACGGGCCCAGCGCGTCTCGAAACACAGGTGAATCATCATAAATGGTTTATTGATGGCACTTTACGGCACATGATAAAATAATCTGATCTATGTTTTCAGATTTTATGGCCACCAGTACCTGCTTTGGTTGCTGACACAGATAAATGGTAGATGCTGATAGATCCATAGGATTAATTTCTGAGTTTGTTTTTCAGCTTTCTCAGCCCCACAACTACTAGTGAAAAAAGATTTGTAAGTCAGGATCAAGGAAAATCCTAAGTTTTATTTCATGCTTTGAGGCCAGAGATTTGAGATTTGAGCTCTTTGTGTATTCACAGCAGTCATTCAGTCAGCAATCCTTGAATTCCTCATTCTGTACATTCAGTCTCTTAACACATGTGCATGGTAAAAATATACAACTAGTACAGACGCTTAATTTGAGAGAAAGAATTCTTCCTTCCAGCTTGACGCTGCTTTTCCTCTGGTTTTCTTGAGTCTACTTAGGGAGCTGTTTGATCTTATTCTCTTTAAATGGGTCTGTGGCAATAGCTACCTAGCTTTGAAGAGTTTTAACCACATGGTTCCAGGTCGCCGTGGGCAATGCTTTGAGGAACTATTTGGTCACTGTGTGTTGTGGCCTCTTATTTACCCATCCCAGAGTCTGGAAACTGATCCTGTACCCTGCAGATGTCTCAAGGATTGGTTGTTGCCTCTGTCCGTTCTTTGGTACTGTGCTCTCTTAGTTATAGCTCTTCGGTTGCAAACAAGTGCGACTTGCCAGCCATTTTGCTAGTTCTTTTACGCAAAAACTTCACGTCTGTCTACTACAAGCTCAAAAATAGTACCCCGTCAAAACCATGGACTTGACATTGGTATGACGTGTGAGTGTAGTTCTGTGCCATTTTGTCACATGTCTGAATATATGTAACCACCACCACAATCAAGATACGGAACTGTTCCATCAGCACAGAGACCTCCCTGGTGCCACCCCTTTATAGTCACATCTCCCCGTGTCCCCTTGGCAACCACTAATCTGTTCTCCTCCTCTATAATTTTGCCATCTCTAGAATGTTATATAACTGGAATCATATTGTATGCAATTTTTTATTGCTGGGAAGCGTCCCGAGGTATGGATAGACCACAGTCTGTTGAACTGCTCACCTATTATAGGCTGTTCTCCTTGTCTCCAGGTTTGAGTTACTACAAATAAAGCTATTATGAGCCTTCATGTACACATTTTGCACAAACTTTTGTCTTGTGCCATTGCTGGGTTGTAAAGTAGTCATTTAGTTTTTTAAGAAAGTTCCCAACTCTCTTCCCAAATGGCTGTAACATTTTACATTCCCACCAGCCATGGATGAGAGGTTCAGTTTCTTTGCACCCTCACCAGCATTTAGTCTTGTCACCAATTTTTATCTTAGCTGTTCTGATAGGTGTGTAGTGGTATATTTCATTATGGTTTTAATCTGCATTTCTCCCTGATAGCTAATGACATTGAACGTCTTTTCATGTCCTCATTTGCCATCCTTCCTTTTACATATCCTCTTTAGTGAAATATCTGTTCATGTCTTTTGCCCGTTTTCTAATTAGATTGTTTTTATTGTTGCATATGGAGCATTCTTTATGTACTCTAGATGTTAGAATTTTTCATTGGATGTGGGGTTTGTGAATGTTTTCTCTCAGTCCACATCTTGTCTTTTCATCATCTTCACATAGGCTGTTACAGGGGTAAAGCTTTTCATTTTTAAGAGGCCCAATTTATCAGTTTTTCCTTTTATGGATCCTGCTGTTGGTGCCAAGTCTAAGAACTCTTGTCTAGCCCTAAACCCTGATGACTGTCTATGTTTTTTTCTAAAAAGTTTTGTAGTTTTACATTTTACATTTAAGTCCATGATCCATTTTAAAGGTCCAGTTCAGTGTCTCTTTTTTTGCCTATGGGTGTGCAATTGCTGCAGCATCATTTGTTGAAAAGACTACCCTTCCTCCATTGAATCGCCTTTGCACCTTGTCAAAATCAACTGGACGTATCTGTGTGGGTCTATTTCTGGGCTCTCTCTCCTGTTCCATTGATCTTTATGTCTGTCCCTCTACCAGACCACACCGTCTTGATTATTTGTAACCATATAAATCTTGAAACCAGGTAGACTGATTCCTTCTACTGTCTTCCTTTTCAAAATTGTCTTAGCTGTTCAAGGGCCTGTGCCTTTACATCACGTACATTACATGTCGTCCAGAGGTACTTTTTTCATGTAACCTGCAGGGATCAGGTGAGTGAAGCCACTTGTGGGTAAAAAATAACATCCCAGATGCAGGAGGATCCACAGCTCATGCTTAGCTTTCCTCCCAGGGTGCCGTGGAGAGTGAGCTAGAGAGCGTGTGCCCATCTGCAGGGGGGCAGGTTCCACAGGGACGGGTCTTCTGATTGTTACTAAACGAAACAAAATAAAGCAGAACCTTAAATTCTACATTCATTCCTTCATCAACTTTCCCTCTCACTGTAGTCACAGGATCGGTAGCCCTTCCCTTTATCTCTTCTCTGTCATGTGTGTGTGGACCTTAATGTCGTTTCGTGACTTGCTGTAGGTAGATTGTAAAAAGGGAAAGTTAGTGAAGGCTTTTGTATTATTCTGACCGGTTGCTGACCCAACAGCTTTAGTCCACTTCTTGCTGACCCAGCTCCTCCCTGATCTTGTTCGGGGCGGCAAGATGCCCAACTCAGTTCTTATTTTCTCAGCCCCTTTTGCAGCCTGGGATGGCCACGCTGTGTTCTGCAGTTCTGGCTGATGAGCCATGAGCAGATATCCACTGGGGAAGTTCTGGGACAGATGCCACTGGCCTGGCCCTTCTTCCTTCTTCCTGCCTTGAAAGTGGAGCTGTAGGTTGGGTGGGCAGCTTTTCAGGAGACGTTTTCTCAGAAGCCCGAGCCCCAGCCCGTTGTGCCCCGGCCAATTCCTCCTGTGTGCACGTTCCAGGCTCTGCTGTCTTCTGGAAAAATTTTTGAAATGTCTCATCCCTGATGACTTCCTGTTTTTTGTCTGTGGGTTTCTATTTACCCTCCCCCCTTTGGTCTCATTTAAACAGGGTCCAGGCTACACGCGAGTACTTAGGCTGCCAACTTGAACCTAAATCACAATCACTTAGGAAAATTCTATCTTGCAAGAATAGAAAGCATTGTACTTTGTAGGGCTTTAGGAATAATAGGCTTTCATTTGCCTGTTTAGAAATTAATTTGAAATGAAACGAATACAGTTTACTTCTCACCTCCTTCTCTAGTCACCCAGTTCCTCCCTGTTGTTCATGTCTCTTTCCAGAGGGAGATGATGCATTTACAAGCAAATATGAAGATATTCTTATCTTTCACTGTTTATGCTGATGATAACATACCTTTCCTCACTCTTTTTTTTTTTTCCACTTAATATGTCTTCCAGATTAACCTCTGAACCTCCTTTTCAGGGCTACCTGGTGTCTGTGTGCCAGGATGCCCCCGCACAGATGCAGTGGTAACTGTATTAATGGCTTATGTACTGTAGACGACCTTGAAGTTCTGTGTGGTTCTGGGCTCCCAGGTCTCATAAGTCACTTTTCTAAATATAGCCCTTTGTTAGACAATTCTGCTTTAATAGCAGTGCCGTGGAACTCAACGTCATGAGAGGTTTTTGAAGTTCTAGTTGCCACACAAGGCAGTTTCTCTTTGTCAGTACTTCCCTCGTTCTGTAGACAGACAGATAGGTCTAGCTGTTCCCACCTGGGGATATTCCCGCTTCTCCTTTGCCACCAAGTGGCTGACGAGGTGTCCTGCTCACCGCTCCACCCATTGGGAAGGTCTTCCCTCCCCACGGTGTCTGAGGGGCACCCCCGGGTGCGGCTGGATTGCAGCCACAATCCATTTTCAGCTCGGTCCTCACACAAACCAGGGCCGGGCCTCTTCCTTCTGCGTGTGGTTTCTGATTGACTGTTGTCTCTTCAAGGAGATTTATTCATATTGTGCAGCAGCCACTTACTCTCGTTGGCGTGTGGTCTCAGAGCGACGCTGTTCTTAAAAGCCCAAACCTGGAAGCGCCCCAAAGTCCATCCACAGTAGAACACCACACGAGGGTTCCAGTTCCCTGCTCCATGGCCTCTTCACTGTCTTAGTGCCATTCCCTTCCAATGTTTTATCTGAAAACTTTCAATCTCACTGAAAAGATGAAACAATTTTATAGCAACTTCCATTAGCCATACCTCCTACATTCTACCATTAACATTTTGCCATGTTTGCTTTATCACATATCCATCCCCAAACCATCCATTCACCTTTTTTTTTGTTTTGCACTTCAAAATAAGTTGCAAAGATCAGAACACTTCACCCCTAAAAGCTTCAGCATGCATATCATCGGCTAGGGTTCAGTATTTATGGTTCTTTTTTAAATTTTGTGGTTAAGTTTACATACAGTGAAATGCACTGGATGAGTTTTAACAAATGCATACACCTGTGCAACGCAACCCTGGTCACAGTTTGGAACATCACCACTCCAGAAGGTCTGTCACGCCCTTACCCAGCCTACCCCTTCCCATCCTATGAGAGGCAACCACTGTCTTAAATTTTTTTTACTGTAGTTTTTTTTGCTTGTTCTAAAACCGCATGAATGGTCTCCTCCTGCAGGTGGACTTTTCAGCTATAGTGAATAAAGCTGCTGTGAACTTCTGTGTGCAAGCCTTTCTGTGGGTGAACACCTAGGAGTGGGGTTGCCAGGGCATAGGGTCAACGAATGCTTAACTTGATATAAGAAATCGCCACACTCTTTTCCACAGGGCTGCGCCATTTAGCGTTCCCACTGGCGATGTCTGGGCGGTTCCAACATCTGTCCTTTTCCCTGTAGGCTCCCTAGTGGCTGCGGAGTGGTATCACGGTGACGTTGGCTCTTCGTAGGCCTTTAGTGAAGAGTCTGTTCAGACGTTTCGTCCATCTTTTCATTGCTCATCATCCTGTTATCGAGTGAGAAGAATTCTTTACATGTTGTAGGTAGAAGTCTTTGTACTCTCGGGCTGAGAGTTTTGGTGAGAAGTTTTTAGTTTTGATGAGATCAATTGTATGCTTTTTGATTATTGCTCTCTGTGTCTACTAAACCTTTGCCTGTCTCAGTGGAGTTTCTCCACGAACAGATATTCTTAACTTTAAAGTATTTGTAGTTTTAGTTTTCGTTTTTTTACAGTTTTCTGCCTCCTCCCAGGTTTTGAAGATGTATCGTGCTTTCTTCTCAAAGCTTGGTGGTTTTACCTTTCACGTTTGGAACTAGTTCTGTATATAAAGTGATGTGGGGACCAACGTGCCCTTGGCCTGTGCAGGGTTGACCCAACACCATGGATTACAAAATCCATCCCTCTGTGTGCCCTCCTGCCAAGGCCACGGGCCTTAAATTACTTCAGATTTATACTAAAGACATCTTTCTAGAGTGTAATCCGTCCAGCATTGCTGTCTTCATGGTCGGGGTCAAGGGGTCACAGTTGATGTGTCGTCTCGGGCTGATGGCAGGGGTAGCCACTTGGATAAATAATGCTTCACATCAAGTCTAATGCAACTGGCCACCAGCCTTAGGAGATAAGCGTTGGTTTGCTGAGCCTTTGGGGTTTTAGACGCGCAACAATGACCCGACGGCTGCTTGCTTCATACATTTCTCTGCTGTTTTGACCCGACAGACTGTGTCACCGCAGCTGAGCGCCGTGACGGAGGACATGTACACCAACGGGCCTGCCGCCCCGGGGAGCCCCACCCGGGCCCAGGGCCAGGAGGCTCGGAAGGTGCGGCTCATCCAGTTCGAGAAGGTCACCGCGGAGCCCATGGTAATCCCTCTTCCTCCCCACCCCAGGCCCCTCATGGCAGGCTTCTTGCCCCTGCCAACTGATGACACCTCGTGTGCAGACAGAAAATATTTCTCCCAAGAAGCTGCCTTAAGTTGTCTTAAAGATCAACTCAGAAAGAGCTTGCAGTTAAACTTGCTGTGCCCTCGTCTGTCTTCCAGGGAATCACGCTGAAGCTGAATGAGAAGCAGTCCTGCACGGTGGCCAGAATCCTCCACGGCGGCATGATTCACAGACAAGGTACAGGCGTGTTTTGTTCAGGGATTCATCCTTTACTCCCTGTTCAGGGCTGAGGGGCACGAAGCTTATAGTGTTCAAAACAGGGAGCATTTGTGTGCGTGCCAAGAGATTTTTTGTACCTTAATGACTGGCTCTTTCGAATGATGAATCACCCAGCGCCACTGTCGCTCCCTCTGAGCATTCTCATACACTTATTTATGCCAATACTTTTGCAGTTAGTTAACATTTGAGCAACTACTATATGCAACCCCTTGCACTAGACTGTGAACACATAGCAGTGAAGAAAACAGACCATCTCTACCTCCTGAGGCTACCAGTTAAACTGAGAAAATAGGGAATTCCCTGGCGGTCCAGTGGTTAGGACTCCGCGCTTTCACTGCTGAGGGTGCGGGTTCCATCCCTGGTCGGGGACCTAAGATCCCACAAGCCACATGGCACGGCCAAAAATAAAAGAAAAGAAAAAATAAATAAACTGAGAAAATAGATATTAACAAATAACGACAGGTAACTGTTGTATCTCCATGTGAAGCTGCCGTCAATTTGCAGATGCATCATTTAGTAAAAGTGCTTTTCTGTGTATCAAGGGTAGCACAGGTATTGATACCCATTCTTCACATAGAATCTAAACAGTGATTAACTTTACCACTTGGTAGCATTTGGAGGTCTTAGCTAAACAACAGAGAAACATTGAGCTTTCTTGTTCCTTGGAGTGTGTTCAGCTGTGTCATAGCCCCCTGACGTCAGGGGGACTCTAGTTCCAGGACACTTTCAGGACCAAGTGCTTTTATTTTGCAGTTGGAGTCCTGAGGTCAAGGAGGATGACATAATCTTAAACCGTCGAGTGCCTGTCTTGCTAGGTCCCTGAAGGCCATGAACAGAACATTCCCATCTCTCATGGTTGAATGGTTTCAACCCTGTGTGTTCTACAGTCTGTCGTACAACATGCTCTAGATCATGGTTTCTTCTCTGTGGCATTTTGACTTCTGTTGACACCTCTTTCGTCTGAACGTTTGTTCTTCTGTTGGTAGGCTCCCTTCACGTCGGAGATGAGATCCTAGAAATCAACGGCACGAACGTGACTAATCACTCAGTAGATCAGCTGCAGAAGGCAATGGTGGGTATTCACTATGCCCTTGTCTTCGTGAAGCATCGATCCGCATTGGTGTCTGTGTACCTCATTTTTCTGTGAAAGTGTTTATACCTCATTGAAGGGCCTCTTACCACTGCTAGTCTTTATTCTGTGCAAAAAATGACAGCTCTCTGTCTTCATTTAGTAAACTTCTAAAACAAGGCAAAAGACTCAGAGTGTCTGTCTAGAAAGAGTGTTGGACTGCAATGGCAGCTCTGAATCCCGCTCTCCTTTACTCCAGCCCTGTGATTTGGAGCAGGTGAATTCACTTCTCTAGGTCATCTGTAAAATGAAGATGGTAGTAATTGCTGTTCTTATGTCATAGATTTGTTACAGAGAACAGCTGAGCTATAATAGGTGAAACGTTGAATGTGCTCTTTAGACGCAGTTGTGCCGGGCATCGTGCTGGGTGTTTGCCTCTCGAGATTCTTCACCATCCCTGTCCGCCCCTGAACACAGCAGAGACCCTTCCTGTAACCAAAGCAGGAAAACACACATGGGGTAGTCGGGTGTAATTGGTCACGGCTGGTAGGAAGCACCCCTCAGGCACTCAGCAAGGAGATGCCAGGGTACCAGCCAGGGAATGAAGCAGAAAATAGCAACTTAGGGAAAAGTTTACTTTGAACCAGAGCTGAGGAAACTGAACCTTAGAGAGCTCTGAAGCATGGCTGTTTAAGGATAGACCTCACCTCTGACCCAGATGAAATAAGAGGGACCAGGTTTACCCTGCTTCTTGAAATGCCTCACGTCCTAAATATTCATGTAGCTGATGACAGAGGATTCAGAATACTTGAAGCAAACACTGTCAGGACTGCCACATCCTGCAGGATAGACTGTGTACCCTCTGCCACATGACAGCCTCAACAGGTTTAAAGGATTCAGACCATACAAAAATGTACCGTCCACCCACAATGAAATGAAATTAGAAATAAAAAACAGAAAGATACCTGGAAATCCCTAAATATTTGGAAGTTAACACCCCTCTAAAGAAGTCACAGGCCATAGGAGAAATCGCAAGGCAAATTAGACACTGTCTTTAAATGAACAGAAATGAAAGCACAGTGTATCAGATTTTGTGGAATGCCACTGAACTCGGACCAAGGTGGAAACGCCTGGATTATAAAACGAGAAAGGTTTCAGTCAACAGCCTCAGCTTCTACCCACATAAACTAGAAGAAGGAAAACAAATGAAACCCAAAACAAGCAGAAGAAAAGAAGCAAACAACCAGAAATAGAACGGACAGGACCTTGGTAAATGAATGTGGAGGGTGAAGGGGTTTGTAAGATATAACTCTGAAGTAGGCATAACCCACCTATGAGCAACTCTATAGGACCAACGGCCCAGTTCCTTCCACAAAGAAAAGACTAGAAAAGAAAACACTGCAGGGAGAACAGGTAGATGAAAATTCGACTCTTACAAGACATATCCACCAATTGCAAACAGTGTCGGACCACGTGCCCCAGACCCTTCATTCAGCGTCTTCCCACCCTCTGGAGCGGGCCACCTGTTTCCCACCGGGACACTGGCTGGATCGTTTCATGGTCACCAGCACGAGGAGCAGTTTGGCCTAATGGTTACTTCTCAATAGAACATGATGCACGTGTTTCCTCTGAGCCGATGGCACAGCTGTATCCCTTCGCATTTCAAGTATGCGAACATTCAACATTTGTGCTTCTTTTTGATTTACGTAAATAAAATCAACTATGTAAAAGGTAATTTGTGTCGTGGCAAAAGTTACCATGAACAATACACTTGGAGAAATACTTGTTGTGCATATAATAGGTAGACAGTTAACAACTCTAATATTTAAAGTGCTTCTAAACTTTGTATAAAAAGACAAATAACTAGGGAGTTCCCTGGCTGTCCAGTGGTTAGGACTCTGGGCTTTCACAAGACAAACAACCAACTAGACAACTGGGCAAAAGATATAAGAAGAAAAAGCATATGGCCAATGAGCTCTTGAAAAGTGCTCAATTTTGGTTATGGTAATAAAATTACAAAATAAAGCAACCATGAAATAATTTCCACCCATCAGATTGGCAGAAATTTAAAACGAACGTTAACATGTAATTCTGGCAAGAATTTCAGGGGAAAGGGAATCTCATATGCTCCTGGTGAGAGTGGAATTTTTATAGTTTTTTAGAAAAGTAATTTGAGGATAGCTATAAAATTGTTTTTATCCTTTGACTCTGCATTTCCATCATGGGGTTCTATTCTGTATAAATCAAATGCAAATATATAAGGACACGCGTTAAAGGGTGTCTACTGCAGCAGATTGTAATAAAAAAAAAACTGGCAACAGTGGACACGCCCAGTAATGGGGAGGGTGGCTGAGCAAGGGATGCGGCAGAGCCATGAGACAGAGTGAGTGAGGTCTTCATGTATCAACCTGGAAGCAAGTCATAGAGTAATGCATATAGTATAATCCCATTTTTGTTAAAAACAACCAGCAAAAATACACATGTCTGAATATGTGTGTAAGTATTTAGACACATGACTGACCCTTTATTGGTGTGGAGAAATGTGTGGCTATTTGTGTGCCAGGGCTCATTTTAAGTACTTCTGGGGACCTGTTGGGGGTCGACTGTGCAGAGGAGGGAAAACTATTAGCCTTTGTTCGTTATTCTTTGTTATGCTGGTTTATGGGGCACGTGACACTTCTGTCTTGGAGGAAGCATTGTGCTACAAGATTTCAAAGTGTACAGTAAAGATGGCTATTGGGAAAAAAATGCCCAGGACTTTGGGAGGGGAAAAATGACTTAATGAAACCCCCAGTCACCCCGGTTCATTTTACACGACAATTTTATTTCACCTTTCTTTTTTAATAGAAAGAAACCAAAGGAATGATCTCATTAAAAGTAATTCCCAACCAGCAAAATCGGCTTCCTGCACTGCAGGTAGGTGGCACCATCTTCTCTGTTGTGATGATGGCAGGATTCAGGCCCAGTGTGTATTCTTCGAATTTGATTGAAATGATGTGATTGTAAATATCTCAACAAGCATAGCTGCCTGGTACTCTCTGAACCAAACTAAAATGTGTTACAAACTGGCAGGCGTTTCTCTGACCGTGGGCATGACTGGCCCTTTGCAGCTCATTGGGGCTGCGGGGCCCTGACAGATAAATGTGGAAGAAGGAAGTTTTAAAAAAATAACTCTGAAGTTTCTGTCACAGGTCACTTATCATATGATGGTATAATTTTCTTTTTTAAAAAACTTGTTTTAAATTGAAGGTTTGATATATATGGGCACATATACAATAAAGGACACAAATCATAAGTGTAAAAGTAGATGAATTTTCACAAACTGAACACACCCATGTGACCAGCGCCGTAAGAGTCCCCGTGCCCATTTCCAGTCCCGCCAGCCCTGACTTCTAATTCCAGAGACGAGTTTTGCCCCTTTTTGAAATTTGTGTAAATTGACTCATGCAGTATGAATCCTTTAGTGTCTCATTTTGTTCACTCGGTGTGAAGTCTGTGCTGTAGCAACAGGTGATTCCTTCTTATTCATTTGTTGTATGACTATGCTCTGGAGGGCCTTCTGTGATTCCAGCTTTTTAGTTCTTACAAAACTTAGTGCTGCCATGAACCTCTTTATACCTGAGTTTTGGTGCATTTCTGACGAGCTGTAGGCTGCGTGCCTCTTTCATGATGTTGCCGAACTACTTTCCAGGGTTTTCCATTCGCGGCTGCAAGTCCCAGCTCTTCCACGTGGTCACTGTAGCACTTAGAATTATCTGGGCTTTTTTCCTTCATCTTGGCCATTGTGATAGTGGTGTTACGTTGTGCTCTCTACTGGGAAATGGTGTCTTCTCTAGTTTGTTAATCAGCCTTAATTTCATGAATCTTCAGAGAACCAATGTTGCCTTTCTTGATCCTTTCAACTCTATTTTGTGTTTCACTGGTTTCTGCTCTTTATTATTTCTTTGGGTTGGATTTTTACCCCTAATCTTCCTAGCAGAGGTAACTGGTATTAAATTCTGATATAGCTTCTTTCGGTCTTTGTTTCTATGTATAAAGAAATACTCTTTTAAAATTTCAAGCATACTAGGTATTGTTTTTATTTAATGATATTCTCATTTAATGTTATATCAGCAGCATTTTCCCAGGACATTAAATATTCTTCTACAAATTGATCTTTATAGTTGCATGGTAATATATTCTGTAGATGGCCGTATTTAATTAATTCCCCATTCTTGGAAAATCAGATTGTTTCTAACATTTTGCTCTAATAGATAATGCTATGGTGAGCGCGTGTATCCGTGTATTGTAACTGACAAGCTTCCATGTAGAAGTAGATCGTGAGGTCAGGACTTTGGGCGCGTTCACAAGGAAACAAGTGCATTTCAGATAGTAGCCTTCTTTTTCAGATGTTCATGAGAGCACAGTTTGACTATGATCCCAAAAAGGACAACCTGATCCCTTGCAAGGAGGCGGGGCTGAAGTTTGTCACCGGGGACATCATCCAGATCATCAACAAGGATGACAGCAACTGGTGGCAGGGACGGGTGGAAGGCTCCTCCCAGGGGTCGGCGGGCCTGATCCCCTCCCCCGAGCTGCAGGAGTGGTGAGCTGCCAATGGCAGGGACCCATGGCTGCCACGCTGCTCAGCTACCGAAATCTGTCATCCTGTGTATAGTTTCTGTTTCTCAACCGGGCCAACCTTCCGCTTTTCCTGGAAGAATGGGCGGGGTGGGGGGGGCAATGATGCCTTGATGAGCCTGACTGGCCCTTATGGGTGAAGGAGGATGACTGGCTCTCCCTTCATCCGTGGATCTGTGTTGCCACAAATGCTTTCCCTAAGCTTTAGGTCCCTAAGCCCGCGCTGGGACTGCAGCCCCCTCTTTCTCTGCTGGAGGAGGACAGGGTCTGGGATGACACAAAGGGCAGGAGGCACATGGGTCTGGGGGTTTTGTGTAGAAGGGACGGCACAGGCTTTTACACCAGGAAGCCACCAATGTCCTCGGTCATCTCTTCCCTCCAGGCGAGTGGCGAGCGGGGCTCAGTCTGCTCCGAGTGAGGCTCCGAGCTGCAGTCCCTTCGGGAAGAAGAAAAAGTACAAAGACAAGTACCTGGCCAAGCACAGCGCAAGTACGCTCCCCAGCCTCCCCGCTGCCCGGCACATCGTTCTCACCCCCAGGGAGCCAACCCAACAGTCTTCCAGACCCTTCTCAGTACATCAGTGCCATCAGTGTGGCCAACTGCAGGGTCTGAGCAGCCCCAGACAGTGGCCTGTTTTCCTTAGAACTAATTCACACTTTGTCCCTTAGCTGCCATGGTCGGAAATATATGAACATTATAAATGCGTTTGAGCGGATTGTAGATAGCAAGTGAAGAATAATCTACGATTGCACCACTATTTATTGAATGCCTCCTTCCTGCCGGGAGCATTCTAGAGAAAGACAGGAGCAAAGCACAGGGCCTAAAAGCTATGTCAGGGGCCTCCAGTGAGGCAGATGTGGCCGGAGCATCGTGCTGGTGGCAGAGAGGAAGGGACAGCAGCGCGAGCTGGAGATAAGGGGAGATGACAGGCGCGTCGGGTAACGAACTGTGGAGAAGAAGTGGAGAGGGTGGGGGCCAAAAGATTAGAGAAAATCCGAGTCCAGAGGACTGACCAACAGCCGTGCTGAGTTTATATGGTGCGGGGGTTGGGAAAACCAAAAAACAGACCCCAAGGAAGGGCATCCACGATCCAGGTTGTCCCTGATGCTGTCCGAGCCGGTATAGCCGGTCGCAGCCTTCGCTGTGTGCCCAGCTCTGGCATGAACACGGCTTGCTTTTCTTTGTCTCTAGTTTTTGATCAGTTGGATGTTGTTTCTTACGAGGAAGTTGTTCGGCTCCCTGCGTTCAAGAGGAAGACCCTCGTGCTCATCGGTATCTTCTCATTGCTTTGCCACTTAGAGTACATCTCTGCATCTCTGTTCTTATTTCCCTGCCTGCAGTACGTAACCTCCCTCACTCCCTCTCTCAAAAAAACAAAACAAACAAACAAAAAAACAAGGGCAGTGAGGAAGAAAAGGAAACGGGAAGGCAGGTGTCTTGGGTCCTCCACGTGGAGCAGATATAAGGAGTTTTCTGAGTCCTTACCGGGTTCACGTTACAACATAGGGTAAACCTCACATGGTTTTCAGCAACTAACTCTTTCGGGCTGTCTGTCCGTCTGGCGGCAGTAGGGGTGCTCCAGGCCTATGCTTCCGGGTCCTCCCCATCTTTAGAGTGAAAACATGAGTTGGTTAGAGGACCTGTATGAGGGTTCTGTTTAAATTTCCAGTAAAAGTTAGTTCCATTCAGAGTCCAGTAAGGCAAATATACTTCAAAAATAAACAGAAAATGCCATGTGGTAGCTGGCTCCTCTGCGGAAATGCCAGTTGTCTTCGGAATCCTAACTGGGACCCCAGCGCCTGGAGCCCCCGGTCCTCCTGACACCAGCCCAGAAGCCACGCAACTCGCTTTGACCTGTGGCTCATCTCGGGGTCTGAGAGATGAAAACCCCTATCCCATTCCTCTTCCTAGCCCCACCTTTGTGCCTGGGGCAAGAAATGGAAGCCTTTATCTCCTCTGTCTGTGCAGGAGCCAGCGGAGTGGGCCGCAGCCACATCAAGAGCGCCCTGCTCAGCCAGAGCCCGGACAAGTTCGCGTACCCCGCCCCATGTGAGTAGCTCGGGGGCCTCGAGGACACGATGCCGTGGTCATCTGTCTTTTCCTTTGTGATTTGTTTTTCTTCAGCTGCGCCGCTTGCAAGGTCTTAGTTCCCTGACCAGGGATGGCACCCAGGCCCCAGCAGTGAGAGCGCTGAGTCCTAACCACCGGACCGCCAGGGAAGTCCCTCCTTTGTGATTTTTTTTAAAAAAATGTTTGATTATAAAAAGAAACGCCAATTTGGAAAGATACAAATTTGTGCCCATAGTTGCTCCCACTAAAAAAGTAGCTGTGCTGTTTGTCTACATAAGAGAAGCAGCGGTCAACATTTTTATACTGCTTTAAAAGATTAAACAAATAATATGTTATTAAAAACTTATGTTACTTTCTTTCATTTTAATTTATATTATAAACACTTTCTCATATGCCTAAATCACTCTGAGAGCTCTCTTCCGGTCCATTGAGTGGCTAAGGAAATTACAGGACAGCCACCAATTTTCATGAAATGTTTTCTCAAAGTAGCGCTCAGTAAGGCCCCCGTAACCCCAGCAGCTGCTGTAGGAGAAGGGTCAGGCCAGCAGTCAGGCGGACGCTTAGATTAGTTGCATTCCCAGGAGCGAATCTGTGTAGAAAACTGGATTCTAAACCTGTTATTAGTATTTTTTTTTATTCCTTGCTTCTCCGTTTTGCCTTTGAGGACAGAGTGACACACTGGGGTCAGAAAGCAGAAGGCCTTGGAGGTAGAAATAACCACGACAGTTCCACCATTCAATAAGTTAGAATGAGAAGTGAGTTAGAAAGGGTAAGAGGTGAGGATAACTCAGGTCAAAGAAGAGTCATCGTTTTATAAGATGGAAAGAAAGACGCGCGGCAGTTGTGGATTGAGGAGAAGGTGCCCGTTGAGACAGACCATAGGATAACGCAGGCGACCAGGGGGTCGCGTCTCAAGCTACAGCATCTGTAGCACGTTTTACTCAGAGGATCACTTACATGAGTAATCGTAAACGTTGTGACTTAAGGACATTCCAGCATTTAACAGTGTGAGTTTAAAGCAAACCAGAGTACTCTTCTTTCCAAACAACGAAAAGGAGACTTTCAGTGTACTTCCCAGAAATCCTGACTGTAGCCTGGAGATCCGTTTCTAAAATATTTTCAGCTGTCGTTTCTTCATTTCTGAGCTTCCGTGTCCCTGGGGTTGGTGTTTGAGAGATGCTTCTTCATAAAGGGAGGAGGATGGTACTCTGGCTCTTGACAGTTAAACGTGTTCTGGGCAGATGGGGGACTTCCTGGTCCTCTTCGTTTCCCAAAGTCAGCCCCTCGGGGTCCTGTGTGAGACACCCCTCCAGGAAACTCCGTGCGCTAAACGCAGCTGGGGTGGCGGTGGCGACGCCAGCGTCCGAGCCCTCGGGAGCCCAGGAGGCCCTGAGTTGCTCAGGGATTTGGGTTCTCGTGCACAGATACGACACGGCCGGCCAAGAAGAGTGAAGAAGACGGGAAGGAGTACCACTTCGTCTCCACAGCGGAGATGACGCGGAGCATCGCTGCCAACGAGTTCTTGGAGTTTGGCAGCTACCAGGGCAACATGTTTGGCACCAAATTTGAAACAGTGCACCAGATCCACGAGCAGGACAAGATCGCCATCCTTGACATTGAGCCCCAGGTGGGTAGGCATGGAAGGCGGGAGCGGATGGGAAAAGGGTGCTGAAGGGCACAGCTCGTGGGACCCTCCCGCGAGTGCAGATCTGTGCCACGAGCTTTCCCTGGGATCACCTGGAGGAAGAACAGCAGGACCAGAAATGCTGGAGATGGTGCGGGGGTTGGCGAGGCCCGAAGATGCCAATCGCAAAGGTCCGTCACGACAGCTAACGCCTTTTCTTCCCCTCTCTTCTTCCTCCACTCCCTTTTTCCAGACCCTGAAGATTGTTCGGACGGCAGAACTTTCACCCTTCATTGTGTTCATCGCACCCACTGACCAGGGCACTCAGGTGGGACTGAAGGGTCTGTGCTGGGTGGTGGTGGGGGCCGCTCTCCAGGCCCGTGAGGACCGGGGCATCAGTCCGGATCGTTGGCCAGAGCGCCAGCAGAGCTCAGCTTCCCGACCCTAAACCTAACCCTGCCTGCTGCTGTCCCCTTCCCGCCCGGCCAGGGGCCAGAGCACGTGTGCCTGTCCCATCTGTTAAGCACACAGTGTTAATGCACTAGCCAGGCCATTGTTCCAGAAGAGCAGATCCTGACACTGGTGCGACATGGGCTTAAGAGGGGCATCTGGGGGCAGGGCAGGGACTCTGAAGAACAGAGGCGGCCCTGGGCCCACGTGGTGCGTGCTGTGCGGGGAGGGGCAGGAAGGAGGCCAGGACCGTGTTGAAAGGCCTCCCCGCTCCCCAGAGCCGAGCTGCCCCAAACCCACCCCGCAGGCGCTTTGCTTTGCACTGAACCTGTGCGTGGGGACCTCCCTAGGTCTTTCTCAGTAGCTGTGTGGTCTCCCATCGTGTGGATGTAGCAGACTCATTTAGTCTCCTCATTGCCTTCTTGATGGCTATTTAGGTTTAAAACTTATTATAAATAATACGACGGTCGATGGCCCTGTGCGTATGGCGTTTGACTCGTGCAAATATATCTGTAGGAGGGATTCCAGGCAGGATTGTGTTGGGAACGGGGAGAGAGGTCGTCCCTATGCCAGGAGCATGTTATGCAGTTTCACCTTCGGTGAAATCTGCTAGAGGGGAAACACAATCTCACTGTACTTGTACGTTTTACTGGAATTGGTGGTGCTGGGGTGCAGACGGGTGGATCCCTGCTCCATCCATGGCGCCCTCTCTCCCCCTCCCTCCCTTTCTCTGTCTCCTCCACAGACGGAAGCCCTGCAGCAGCTGCAGAAGGACTCCGAGGCCATCCGTGGCCAGTATGCTCACTACTTTGACCTCTCACTGGTCAATAACAGCGTCGATGAAACCCTTAAGAAATTGCAAGAAGCCTTTGACCGGGCATGCAGTTCTCCGCAGTGGGTGCCCGTCTCCTGGGTTTACTAAGCTTGCAGAACAGGGGGAACGACTATGGGCCCCTGTCGAGCCTTAGGAACTCCATTCCCCTTGCTTTAAGACAAACAGGATCGCCCCAGCTAGCTCTGTGTCAGCTTCCAGCTCTCTGCAACTATCCTCATGACCAGTGGGTATCCATCTTGTTCAGGTTTCTGAAGGGCTGGGCTCTGACTTCCCTGATAGATGGGGCCCCGTGGATCAGGATTTCAAAAGGATCTCTGGAAATTGGGGTCCGGAAGTACTATCCAAACACAGCTGCTGATCAAAGATGGTACACACGGGGAGGAAAAGCAATGGACCCTGTCCCTCTGAAGCCTGCACTCCTTTACCTTCAATCACACTGGGCATTTCATTTGTCTTTGCTTTGAAGAAAGCTTTAACTGCAACTTTCTAAACTGCCAAATGAAACAGCTGTGCAATAGGATGAGGTCTGCTCTAGCGAAACCCTCAAAAGCAATAAAAGTGTTGCTGTGTTAAAATAAAACGCCAATGACCTTGTACCTTTTAACTCTCTGGGTTTCGACCTGTGCCCCAAGCCTCTGGGAGCAGCTGCTGGAGGATGGTACCAACACCAGACGCCTCTGCTGGGTTCACAAGTCTCCCTCAGGCTTGTGAGGACCTTAAGCCTAGAGGTCAGTCAGGCTAAAAGCCTACATGCACGTGGCTGGTGCCTGTGTGCTGGGCCAGGCATGTGCATGTGAACACATACGTGTGTGTAACATATAAAAACATTTTGGGGGCTTCCCTGGTGGTGCAGTGGTTGAGAGTCCGCCTGCCGATGCAGGGGACACGGGTTCGTGCCCCGGTCCGGGAGGATCCCACGTGCCGCGGAGCGGCTGGGCCCGTGAGCCATGGCCGCTGAGCCTGCGCGTCCGGAGCCTGTGCTCCGCAACCGGAGAGGCCACAACAGTGAGAGGCCCGCGTACCACAAAAAACAAAACAAAAAACAAAACAAACAAACACTTTGGGAGCAAAGGTGTAAGGGGACCGTCCAGTTTCTGCTCCAGTGGGGAGAGTGCTCTGAAGCCCTTTGCTTCCACTTGCATTGGCCTTGGTTTCGACATGTCTACCAGATCTATCTTTCCTCCTAATAACCACTCCTTTTAGCTTTCTCTTTTATTCTCAACATGGTTTTCAGAGCACCCCAGACTTGCTGCCCAGGTTTAAACTAATGTGTCCAGAACAAAATACTCTGCTCCCTTGTTCACACAGCTGAGAGTCACATTAGCCCCAAAGAACTAAGATGCAGTTGTGCCCTCAAAAGTCACACTGCAGGTCTCCTGAAGCTAGCGCCCACGTAGACAAGCACCCCAGAGCATCTTACCCCAGATGGGAACCCACCGTGGACACACACTGAACTTCCCGGAGGTGTACATCCTGGCACGTCTAGGGCCCAGGTGTGCAACTTGCGCTCAGGGTCCCGGGCAGCAGAGGCTGTGACAAGCCAGCAGTGCAGCACTTCCCCACAAACTGCTCTAGACCTCTCACCAAGGCCTTCAGATTCCTAAACATCCTCCACCACTGCGCCCTCTCTTGTCACTCACCCGGCCTCCAGCCCAAGCAAAAGCTTCAGTGGCTCCCTTCGTCGAGTTTGCGCCCGGATGTGTCTGCAGATACTTGAGGGCTGTCAACAGACACAGTCACTGGCACCTCCTGCCCTGCACACCCACCACGTAATACTGAGAACCTTTCTCCTCTCAAGTAGTTTGGACATCACTTAATTTGTGATGAGTCCCCTCTTATCTCATCAGTGTCCTGATGAAGATTCCAGAGTATCTGATCTCATGCCAGATGACGGGCCCAAAGGGAAGTGTTACAAGACGCAGAACCAGAGAAAGAAAAGTAACCAAACATAAAGGAAAAGCATCAAATTTCAACTAGGACATAAAGGTCCCTACTTTTTTTTTTTTTTTTGCCTCTCACTGTTGTGGCCTCTCCCGTTGCGGAGCACAGGCTCCGGACGTGCAGGCTCAGCGGCCATGGCTCACGGGCCCAGCCGCTCTGTGGCATGTGGGATCTTCCCGGACCAGGGCTCAAACCCGCGTCCCCTGCATCGGCAGGCGGACTCTTAACCACTGCGCCACCAGGGAAGCCCAACATTTTTAATCAAAATATATTTTCTGTCCTCCTAGTTTGAGATCAACAATCAGAAAATCCAACAGGAATACTTTAAAAATTTCATAAGTAAACTTTAATAAGTAAAAATTACAACCTTCTCCCAGCAATGAAACTAACTGAGGATTAAAACAAAGAATGGAGACATGGTTTTTTGGGGATTCTCTCGCAAACAGCCAGGTGGATTTAGGTGCCGGAAGTGGTGCCTATATACACAAGCAGTGAAGTGACTGGAAATAACTCATGAGATGGAACGACAGAGCCCTTGGCCAGGCCTCCATCTAGAAGGGAAATACGGGGTGACAGAGGAGACTGACACTAGAGTCCTCACAGGACACTGGAAAAATGATTACCCCTCAATTAATAACATGATTCAGTTATATATTTTTTTACTTGCCCTATACCATTTTGCTGAGCAGACTTAATTTTTATAAACTTCTTTGATGAGGGAAGGGGGAAGCAAACTAGGAGAGGCCCATGATGTGAAAACGGCCCCCAGGAAACAGCTGCGGATGCTCACCGGGCAGTGCCGGGTCTGAAGGGGAGACACCCGCCCCCTTCACCAGTGTCCTTAAAACAGGACAAGATGGGATGACCGCGCCGGGGGACGTCAGCAAGGTCGCAGCAGCTGCTCCAACGCGCCGGACTCTCCGCCCTTTCTGGGATCTCAGGTTCATTCCCTCAAGAACAAATGTAGTTATGTTTTCTCAATAAGGCTTTAATTCCTCCTCCCACCTGGACACAGTGCTTCAAGTGGCGTCCACTAGTCAGCAAAGATTTCCACTTTTATTTTCTTCTTCTTCTTCTTCTTTTTGGTGGTGTCACTGTCCTGGGGGAAAGAGAAAGCAAGCGTCTGTTAAGCACTGCCACTCTCCCCAAAGGAAATCAGGGAAGTTCCACACAGTCAACTAAGCCTTTTCAGGATCCGTAAGGATATCCTGCAATACGTAAATTTTGCACATAACACAAATCGCGCGTTTTCCACGGATGCCCCTGCATTTAGATCCCCCAGCTATGCACCCTCCCCACCCACCATCAACACAACCCTAACTCTGAGCCATTACTATAAAAAAGCTGGGCCCGGCCCCGTCCTTCCCACAGGGCAGCTCCCCGAGTAACCAAGCCGGCACCAGCGGGCAATTCCTTCCCCTTCAAGGACAAAGAGAGCCCTGGGCCCTGGACGTGTTTGTACACACCCCATCTCCCGGCTCGTCCACACTCTCCAGAGCAGCTTTGGCCTTCTTGTCTTTCTTCTTCTTCTTTTCCTTCTTGACCAACTGGGGAGCCACTGAAGAGGTTTCATCACTTTCACTCTCTCGCTTCCGCTAAGGTGGAGACAATTGATCAAATGTTAAGATCTTGGGCAAATGCGGATGAGAAAGTTTCAGTAAGTCAAAAGGGGAGGAGCCAGCAGAGAAGATGCTGATTGGATCCAACAGGAAGTTTTCAAAGACCCCAACAGGGCCTTGTTTACCAAGGGTTCAAAGACCAGGAAGCCAGGGGCACAGCAGGAGCGCCAGGGCAGCAACACAGGGCCGGGCCAGAAAGGCCACGTCCTCACTGAAGCCAAAGGCAGGACCGCATGCCCCCCAGGGGCGCTCCCACGAGTGCTCAGAGAAGACAGGCAAGCGCAGGCCCCAAGCAGGGCACAAGCAGCTCTTCTCAGGACACTCTGTGCCACCCGAGGTACAGACAAGCCATCCAGCAGTCTAACACCAACAGCCCGCAGCCCGAGCCGAGCAGCCACCACGTGCTTCCCGCAGACGGTCGCAGCACTGAGCTGGTGCCGTCCGGAGGGGTTTGTCCGGTCCCGAGCGTCACGGCCTCTACTTCAACATGCCTGTGCCGCCCCTTGACCCAACCCTGTTCCGGGGTCATGGCCTCAGCTGAGCCCACACCCCTGCCAGCAGACACGACAGGGAACGTGAACTGGAGCCTGCAGAGCCCGAGGTGGGCAGGAAGGCCCACCCCGCTGAGCCAGCATGTGTGGCTGGACGGCACATGGCGAAGCCCTCAGAGCACGCCACTCACCTTTGGGGCTTTGACTGCTTCGGCAACTACCTGGGGGGCTTTGACGTCTTTCCTGGCAGAATCACTGAAAGAGGAGCGACAGGTGAGAGTTGTTCCCAGCAGATCCGGCAAGCCTAAGGCCACCATCAACATCCTGATGCTGGACAGAACAACTCACCACTTGCTGTCGCAGACTGACTCCTGCTGGAGTGCCACGAGCCAGACTAGAAAGGGTTAACTGTCTGTCGTGCTGCCCAACGCCCTAAGCAGCTACTCCACACGCCCCAAGGCCAGTCCCCTCAGGTCCTACACGTTTCCCCCAAACTAAATCCACCCCTTTCCCACGTCTGGGCTCCCCGCCTTCCCCTCCTCCCCTGCGGTCACTATAGCACTGCAGCCAGCGTGCCCTCTGCCCACCACACGGCTGGGAAACATCCCGCCCTTACCTGTAGTCCACGTACTCCTGTGTCCAGGCGGCAGGCGTGTTGTCCGTGGGCTTGCCGTGCTTGTCCAAAAGGCCCTGCTTGATCATCAGCCTCTTCTGACTTGCCTGGTGGACCGTCAGGGTTTCAACGTTATAACAGTGCCAACACATAAAGCATGTACCACGACCACACACACACACAGCAAATAAGGTGCCCCCCTTGGGTGTTCTCAGCAGAGTGCTCCAAACTCACCCTCCCTCTAATAGGAGCAAACATGGGACTTATCAAAGGTTGCAAACATTTTTGTACCAGTGGGAGCCTCTGCAGTGTCATTTTGACCACAGGGCCTTTGCACATGCTATTCCATCGGCCCTGGACTCTTCCCTCCCCCCTTCACCTCAACATCTAACACTACGTACCTCACATTGGCGTGGCTCAAGATCCCTCACCCCGACTCCCCGACCAGGCCAAAGCCTTCATCGTGGACTGTTGATTGATGTGTTAGGCACCTCTCCACACCCCTTCATAAGGCCCTCACCACGCCACTGTGCAATTTGAGCATTGCCTATCTACTGTCCCCCTTAGACTGAAATCTCTAAGGTCTGAGACAGGCCCGTTTCTACTTACCACTGACTCCCCAGAGCCCAGCACGAGGCAAGGACGTGGCAGTGAACACACAGTGGGAGCTGCCCGAGTGAGGATTCAACAAGGCAAAACAGAATAAGGCAGCAGGGTATACGCCCAGTCCCACTTACTTTTGGACCTAAACCCCACTTCCGAGGGTAAGTGTCTCTCTCCATGATCACTCTCTTGATCTTGGCTACGATACCATGGTCACAGGTGGAGATCACTGCCGTGGTCATTAATGCAATAGCTGCAGGCGTTGGAAAGAGATAAAAGAACGATTTGAAGGGGAAAGACTTCATAATCAATGAGCCCGAATGCCACTGTTTTACACAACTTTTAAAAACCTATTTAAAACTCTTAAGCTCTCCTACCTTGAGGTTTCCTTTGCTGAGCATTGCATATGGAGGAAATCCACCATTAGGGGAAGAAAGGCTGTGAAATCACATTACTTATCGAGTTCAAAAAACACTGACACTAATCACACTCATAAAAATCAATGCTTCCTAGGTCCTCAGAAGGGACCTCTTAATAAGTAAATCACAGCTATTTAACCTGTTTAATTTGCACAAGAAATAAAGCATGTCATCAGAATTCCTTTTCAGCTGTGAGCAAGCAGCCAGAGGGGAAGGGACACCTCAATAAGGAACCCCAAAGACACGCGTGTCCTGCCTGGAGCTCAGGCCACACACAGGGACAATCCGACAGTAGCTAAACTTTCACAAGGTAGTGCTGCAAGCAGACAAGGAGTGGACTGAAGGCTCTTTAATTACCACAGCCATTCACCCCCACTTCGCTGATGATTTCCTCCTTTCACTGGAGAGCCGAGGAGAGCCCAACTGCTGAGACACAGCTCCTAAGAGCAGCCAGTGGGGCGAGAGGAAACCCCACTTACCTCCCTGCTGCCTATGCCTGTCTGACATGGCCCTTTGCTGTGAGCACCCCGACAGACCCCGAGTGACACAGCGATCAGATGAGCCCGAGGGGCCAGGCCCGGGGGACCCCGTTAGTGAGCCTGGCTGCAGCGGCGCAGGAGGGCCAAGGGCGCCTTCACCTCTTACCCATACAGACAGCTTCCCCTTTGGTGGTGATGACCGCCACCTCCTGGTTGACCTCGATCCCGTCCTCATACCGGAGGACGCCTGGGAGCATGATCTTCGCGCCATAGCAGATGGCGTTCACCTGCGGGGTGGTGTCCCTGGTGAGCGCCGCGGCCCCAGGCGGCCGCCACCCTGCACCCCACCCCCACCCGTGACAGAGGACCAATGACACCCACGGCCACTGGCCGCGGTCTAGCTTATGAAGGGACTCAGGCTCACGGCAACCACCCAGCACAGGCCAGGCGCTTCATGCATGTCAACTCAGAAATGTTAGCAGGGGCCGTAAATAGCCACTCCTACCCACGGCACTTAGAGCTGCCTTCATACTAAACCAAAACCCAGCCTCAGTTTTCTTTAATTGCTCTTCTCTATGCCTCTAATCATTAAGGGAAAAACCTCTGACAGAGCTGGGAGGTGTATCAGATTTATTGGGAAATCTGGATAATAACAGGTTCCCAAAGTTAACTCACAAGCAAGACTGCCGAGGCCAACTCTCCCCGAGTTCGACAGCACTCCAGGCGTCCAATCCGCCTCGTGCCACCTTGTCTTCACTCACCATATTCCACCCTCCCTTGAAATTCACCCAGAAGCGACCAGTTTGACCCCAGCGCAACGGGGGATCACATTTATGTTGTTCTGTTTTACGTGATTAAGTTTTTTCAGTCGCTATAGGGGCATGTTTTGGTATGCCTCATTAGTTTTTCTGTCTTTTACTACAAACTATAACATCTATACAGTCACCAAACATCTATATAATTTAAGATCTAAATATGAACGAGCAAGCTCAAGTTATTAAATATATACAAAAATTTATATCTTTAAAAGTTAGAAAAAATTTTTATTGCTACTTGTTTAACAATGATTGATTACGCACTAGGCCACAAAGCATCTTAACTTATAGAAGGCCGTATTCTCTGACCATAATACCACTAAAAATAAGGCTATTTACAGTTCTGGACTACTCAACATTAAATAACTACTAAAGAGGAAACCCAAAGCAACACAAATAACTGCAGATTTCCTTTCATCATTAAGATTACTCTAAGGTTATTTAGTAAGTATACTAAGAAAAAAAGCTTGATAATCTCTGTGACGTTTAGGTTTTATGACCTCAAACTAGGATTTATTTAAACAAAACAAAGCCTTTAATGGAGAACTTATCGTATCTCTGAAACTCTCTAGTCTCAACCTTTTATCCCCATCAAAACAACCTTTTCTAGCAATAATTTAAATAAACCAAGGTGTCTTAGGCACATGCAGAACTACCAGTTTACAAGAGGG
>NW_021703780.1:2881-93372 GCF_005190385.1 Monodon monoceros | reverse complement strand
CAAGGTGTCTTAGGCACATGCAGAACTACCAGTTTACAAGAGGGCAAAGTTTATGTGCCACTGATAGTCTATTTCTTGAACCAAGTTACTTACTTTTAAAGTATTTGCCTTATTTCGAAATGAAATTACTCCTAGCATTAAACTTCTACTTTAATTTATATTTGTTTTTGATTTAATACAAAGTTAATCATAAATGCTTCCAAGAACAAAAAAACAAATAAATGAATCCAGTGTCCAATCTACGAAACCAGAAAACAAACCAAGGGAAAATAATAGCTACAAGTTCACAAAGCCCAATTTCATCTCTTTAAATAGAATGAAGTGTTCAGGACACAGACCATATCTCATCTCTCGAGGTCACATTTGGTCCAAACAGAACTTACCGCACTGTCTTTCATGACCAGCCGTTTATGAGATGTCAAGAGCTTTTCCAAAGGGTAAACAACTCGCCGCAGGTAACTCTCATCTTTGTGGTTGTCATACAGCCACTGGGCATCCAGCACATCGTGCATCGTCACCATGTGGTCCTGGAAAGTAGCCACATATGAAAATTACTCGAGTGCCATTGTATCCCCAACAGGCAAATGGACCTCACACTTCCAAACATGGAACGAATTTAGTCCCGTCTGCTAGTCCAAGCTCATTAGTCTTCGGTCTCTTCGGAGTCAACTCTTTACCTGTTGGTCTATTAAACCTAAGCAGGCATATCTGTAGGCTAGGAGGTAAATGAACAGAGTAATGCTATCCATCCAGTCATCCCCCCGCCAGCCTGTGTTTCAATGTCCCAAAGTTTAATTAACAGAACAGGGAAGCTGCCCTGAACTGAACTCAACACTTTGGAAACTGCCTTTTCTTGGATGTGAAGCAGGTAGAGTTCCACCAAGGGCTGGAGGACCCAAGTACCAGCCGGCTCTAAAACTCTTAGCCCCGCGATGACGTACCTTTTCACTCATGACTCCGGAACGAACCCGCCGGAGTTCCTGCATCTGACCACCAACTCCCAATAACAAACCAAGGTGTACACACAGCGTCCGAATGTAAGTGCCGGCCTCACAACTCACCCAGAAGATTCCTAAGACACATACAAAAGTAGTACATATTTTCCCAAGTAAACACATCACTGGTTGAGAAACCCAGAGTTATTCTCTATCTGCACCAGCAAAACTAGAGACAACGGACACAGGCCACGACTACACCACATACTAAAGGCATCTACTTTTAAGAGACTAATTCTCAAGAATTCATTCCTATGCACGTGTGCTCTACGTCGGCTCAGTGCCTCACAGGCCTAAGGACCCACCTAATCTCCTTTCAGGATCATACTCGATCATCTTGCTCTCGTAGATGGTCCGCACTCGGAGCTGCCTCTTTACTGCAGCGATGAGCGGGGGTCGCTGGAACAAGGCACCTGTCAAGGTCTCTAGGGCCTGAGAATAAGCACAAACCAAAACTCAAATAAGATCAAAGGGCAGATTTGGGGAGTTTAAGGGCACACTTGAAACACAAAAGGTCTCTTTCAATCATTTAGGATCTAAAAGGGCCTTTCAATTTTTGACTCTTTCTTCAACTACATAGGGATGGCTCAGTGCTGAGCAGAAGCCTCTCCTCAGAAAGGACATGAGCAGGTTGGCCACGGCAGCCCACTGACAAGGGCAAGGGCCTCAAAGTCCCCAGTTGCTAACAGGTGCCTTCCCTACAATTACAGACTTACCCTAGAAAGCTGAGTCCCCCCTTCGATAGCATTGTGCAGCCGGACAATTCCCACATACTCTTTGCCTGTAAAATGACAAAAGAGTAGTCAGGTGTGGCCACTGAGTTTTCTGTATTTTCTATATGCTTATATCACTCCCATTTTGTACAGCCAGAAAAAGCAGGCAATTTGAACTCCTGTTTCTGTAAAATTTGCATTAAGACAGATTTCATGGTGCAGATGTGGGAAAGGAATGAAGACGCTATCTCATCGAGAGCTCAACTTTCAACATGCTGACAGGGACAGCCGGAGCACCCGTGGAGAGCCTGACTGGAGACCACCTTAGAAGGTCAAGTAGAATTCTCCCCAATGCCAATGAAGGAGAGGCACTCTAGGCAGAAGCAGCAGGGCGGTTAGAGGAGTGTGGAGTGACAGGCCTGGAGCTGGGCTCAACGTGTGCATAAAAAGCACCTAGAACTCCAAACAAGGCAGCGCCACCAGGGTCTGGCTGAGGACAGAAGACACATACACACCAAGAATATCCCTTGCTTCTGTTTTCTGTTTTTGTTTTATGATTTTACTAATGAAGAAATCATTTCTGAGAGCCAAAATGTAGAAAGGAAAGGAAACACAGAAAGCCTTCCAATCTCAAAGTAGCCCCGTCTTCCCTCCCTCTCCCACATACCTGCGCTCTGCTGGGATTTCACCAAGCGAGTGGCTCGTTCAATGCACACTATTAAACAACCAGTCACCTTGGGATCCAGGGTACCACTGTGTCCTGTCTTCTCTACCCGGAGTATTCGCCGAATCCAGGCTACCACCTCGTGGGAAGAGGGGTTGGAAGGCTTGTCAAGATTAATGAAACCTGTCCTAGAATGGGAAAGAAATTACTGTGTCATCGGCTCTGGTCCGCTAATGAAAAGTAAATCTGAAGAGTAAAAAAGAAGAGTTTACCGTGGGTACAGGATATCATATTTAGGGCAATGCCATCGCTACCTCCGTGAATAACTGATGTGAAAGGGTCATTTTGAAAAGAACGGAAGTTTGGACAGTGCTGTTTCCAACACACTTACCTGATATAGTCCCCAATCTCCCTCTTCAGAGGATTTGAACCACAAGGAAGAGGTGTATAATGTGTTGTCCTTACATTTAGCTTATCAAAATTCTAGAAAGCAATGATACAACACAAAACAAACAATAAATCATTAACATGTGGGAAACAAGGGTCAGGACCACCATGAACCCTGATATGGTGACGCTTCAGGTGCTTGTTTTAGATCTTACTTCTATATTTCCATTATGTGCTGTGACAGACTGCTAAGCCTCCCCACATGCTGGAAAAATTACCTATATGAGTAAGAATACAACAAATTTGATCCCTCCTCCAGAAAGACCTCTTGGGGTACTACAGAACAAACTGGGCTTCACTGTGCAGGCTTATGAGTAAAATATGGACTAGCTTTGATTTTCTCCGGGACCAAATGGAGGGGGACTGGCAACACGGCTCCGCACACCTGACTGGCCTGCACCTGCCCCAGGCACTCCTACCCCACTTTCCTCACGTCTGCCCCTTCTCACTCTCCTTTCCAGGGCTCCACCACCAGCCTGAAAGGGCTCCCGTCAATGGAAGCCCCTTAGCTTCATCTTGGTACTTTCCACAAGCAGCAATGATTTTTTTAACTGTATCTCCCACCCTTAGATTTTAAGTTCCATGACAGTAGGGACATTGCCAACCTGGTTTACCAGCAGGTAAAAATAGAGAACCAGATGCTGTCTAAATGGCAGACACATCTGGCCAAGCAGAAACTCAACTGTATTGAATTCTATATGCAAATCTCTCTTTTTCCTCATATTTAGTGATTTATTCAAACAGTCTGTCAAGGAGTCTTTCAATAAATTTACCTCCTAATCTCGTAGCTGGCGCCCATTATGTCATTTGTGAAACTTGTAATTTAACTCATCACCGAAGTACCCTAGTTAAAACCCAACACGATAGCCAGTAACTTCTAGGGAGCAAGTTAACATGCCAGGCGCTGGTCGTATGCTCTCAAGCATGTTCTACTCCACAAACTAGGACAGGTCTGTAAGGTGAGGCTAAGTACAGAAATTGAGAATTGTTTATAAAATGTGATAGCAGTGTGACACTGTTGTAAAATTTACCTGTATTCTACAAGTGTTGGGTACATTGGAAATGCAGGGGGAAAAAACCCGAACAAACCCTGGGTCCTTCATCTCAGACACCTTGAGGAAGTGTTTTAGACGGCCTCATCTAGCATTTCCTAAGTCCAGGATGCACTCTCAATCAACTGTTTAATACTCAAAAACAATGTAAAAGCCAAGCGTTGACCTGATGCGAAACACATACCTTTAGCAACAGGGGCCACTGAGATGTGTCCAACTGAGCCACTTTGGATTCAGGTTTGATGAGAAATTCTTCAGCGTGTTGTATTTCCTTCCAGAGGACAGAAACACAGCCTGTTAGACTTCCCACCTGACTTTGAACAGTTCCACTACTACCACAGAAGTCTATACCTTTGAAATAAAAAACAAGGTAGTCTATGCCTTTTCCCTGGGACCTCCAAAGGAAAAAGAAATGAACAAAGAACTGAGAAGCGTAAGTGAAGTGCCACCAAGACGGGCACAGCAATTTTAAGAGAAAGAGGGGTAGTGGGTCTGATAAGAGAATTTCAGGGAGAGCACTTGGTGTGGCCAGCAACATTTAGCAGGGTGTGCCTGACAGCAAAGACCCAGGTTGGCAGGCGTTGTGTACTTTCTACACAACGACCACTCAATTACAGCCCATTCCTCCAAAGCCTTTAAAAACAGTTCTTTTCTGTAATCTGTCAGCTAAGAAACCTTTCTTTTCAGTCAAAGCAAAGTACAACATATTCGTACTCACTGCTACATCTTCTTCTGGTAAGGATTTCCGCTCCTTTTTCTTCTTATGCTTCTTCGGTAAAATAAGTACTTAAAAAACACACACACACAAGAATTAGGAGTTTTCCCCGAAAATAAAGACAATGAAGTTTAAAACAAGGGTAGGTAGAAAACGGATGCTTGTCTAGGATCACAGGGGAAGCCGCCGGTGTCAGGCCGAGTGCGCGGGCTGCACGGCGGGCTCCAGAGAGCAGCCGCACGTGTCGCCCTCCATCCCGGCTCACCACGTGGCCGCGCTGGGCTGAAACGCCCACGGCGCTCTGGCCGCGGGCCCGTAAGTTCCGTAAGCGACCGCCCAACGGTCCCCGAGGGCTGGTGGCCCCTAGAACTTTTTTTCGACTTAGCGCTCCGCGCACGCCCGAGCCCCTCGGCCCCTTTGCTTCCCATCATCGCGTGGCGCTGACCGCGGCGGCCGAGCTGGCGGCGGCGGCCCGGGCCCTAAGGGGACTGTACCGTCGGCGGGAGGCCCGGGCTGGTGGCGTCACGTCACCGCGGGGGCCTCTCGCTCTCTCGCCCTCACCCGTGGAGCCAAGGCCAAGCGACAAGGTCGGCAGGAGGCCCGGCAGCTGGAGCTAGCGGAAAGCTCGGGCCTCGAAGTTGTCCCCCCACCCCCGGCTCCCCTAGCCGAAGGATCTGGCCCCGGCCCGCGGCAACCCGCCCGGCCACCCGCGAGCGAACCACCCGTACCTTCCGCGTCCGCCATGTTGCCCCGCTGAGCGTGCGAGCCGCGTGGGCTAGCGCCGAGGAAGCTACAGCAGACTCCCGCCGCCGTCAGGCCGCGCCACTAGGGCCCGCCCACCTGTGCGCCGCCCCGTGCGTGTCGTGCAGCGGGGCGGGGCGAGGCGGGGCCGGGCTCGCGGGGCAGAGCCCCAAGCGCGCGCGGGACGGCTGCACACTCTCATTGGTGGACGCGGCCGGGACGCTGGCGCGTCCGCGCGTGCGCCTTGGGCCTCTCCCCGCCTTCGGCTGCCAGGTCTAGGAGCGCCTGCGCAGCTCGCCGGGGCGGCTCGTAGTCTGTGGGCACGGCCCGGCAGCGGTTCGCTCTCCTTCGTTGAGGTTTTACCCGGACGGGAGCACACGGGCACCCGCCTGAGCGCTCCTTGCTTCCTCGCCGACCCTTGAAGGTGGCTGTCGGATCAGTCCCAATGGCAAAATGAAGACGTTGAGGCGCATAGCATCCTTTGCCGCTTGTAATTCCCATCCAGCTAGAGTGGCACTGGCGATAGAAACAAGAGTGCGAGCCACTTGTGGACTTTTTAATTCTCCAGCAGCCATTTGGAAAAGAAAGTACAACGTTAAAAGTTAAATCGATTTTAATAACAAACTTTATTTAACGCAGCGATCCACAATATTATCATTTCAACATATAAGTAATACACAGCATTGTGAATGGCATATTTTACGCTCTTTTTGTGGTTTTTTTCTGTACCAAGTCTTTCTGGTGTGCGCTTTACGGTTACAGCACAGCTAGATTTCAGCTCCACGACGGGGCTCCATGTGAACTGCCGGACAGTCAAAGCGGGTTCGTGGCTGTGGTACTGAATGGCCAAGCAAGTAGCTGCTCCAGGTTCAAGCCCTCTTCCCTCCTGCAGTAATAATATTAATGCTCTAACTTGATTTTTTATACATAGCCAAAGTCCTCAATATCAACCAATCCACGAGCAGTTAATTACACTCCCCATCCCATAATTTTATAATGCTCCGTTGGTATATATTTGGCTAAATTTCAGGTACTCACTAATGGTTCTCCAACACTCCTCATCTGATCTGTTAGCAAATCCTCTCGGCTTTGCTTTCAAAAGATCCAGAATCTGGTAGTTTTTCACCACCCTCAATACTGTCACTGGAGTCCATGTCATCACCATGGCTCTCCTACATTTTTCCACTTGCCTCCTGCACTTCCCCCCTCTTTCTGTTTTTTCCAACTATATTATCTTCTCAACACAGCCCCTGGAAAGAGCCATTAAACTGTGAGTCAGGCCATGTCCCTCCTCTGCTCAAAGCCCTTCAATGGCTTCACATCTATAGTGGGATGAAGACTGGCCCCCCACTTCGGACCTAACCCCTGGACTCTATGAAAACGAACTTACTTGAAAAAAGGGTCTTTGTAGAGGTACTGAAGTTAAGGATCTACAGATGAGGTCATCTTGGATGACTCAGGTGGGCCCCAAATCCAACAACAAGTATCCTTAGAAGAGAAGAAGGACACAGAAGAGGATAAGACCATGTAAAGATGGCAAGAATGTTTTATCCCCAAGGATCTTCAGGGTGATGAATCATGGAATCCTGTTAAAAGGCCACCTGTAGTAGACCACCACCAACAAAAACTCTAGATCTGGTGAACGGCAGCCTGCCTTGAATCACCACGATGGAAAATCATGGCCCCTCATCTAATTCCCGGACCCCATCAATTCACAGACTCAGCCCTCAAGCGAAGGTGAGGCCAGGTACACATAACACAACTGTGTACTTTAAACCTTCCTCTGACTTTCCACTGTGGTCCAGTGGTCGGAAATGGAGTCTTTAGTCTGCGTCTTTCTCCCTGTGGACCCCCTGTGGCTCTTTCCCCAGTTCCTGATCGCATAATTGGCAGCTGGATGAATTCCCACAGAGGCTTCCTGAAGGACTCAGCACAATTATGGAAAGAGGGTCAAAAGAAAGCCCCGGTCACTGTCCCTTCAATTATCGGGCACATTACCATAATGAAGTCCCTGGGCATTGACGTGATCATCTCATTGTCCCCCAAACCATCATACTGGTCTGCCACGTTAATGACGTCATGCTGACTGGACCTAGTGCACGGGCAGTAGCAAATATTTCACCACAGAATGAAAGATAAGCCCCATAAAAACTCAGGGGCCCAAAACTTTCATGAAGTTTCTGGGCACCAGTGGACTGAAGCGTATTGGCATTGTCCCTCCAAAGAGAAAAACAAGTTGCTGTACCTCGAACCCACTGTCACGAAGAAAGTATGATGCTTGGTGGGCCCCTTTCTGGGAGTGGCATACCCCATGCGGATGCTTTTATACCTTTGTCAAAAACCAGTTGGGTAAATGTATGTGGGTCTATTTCTGGGTCCTCTACTCCGTTCCATTTATCTATGTGTTTATTCCTCTACCAATATCACACAATCTTGATCACTGTAGTTATATAATGAGCCTTGAAATTGTGTACAGAGATTTATGTGTTGATCTTGTATCCTGCAACCCTGTAAAGCTCACTTATTAGTTATGGGAATTTTTCATGTAGATTCCTTTGGATTTTCTGTGAAGACAATTATGTCATCTGCAAATGAAGACACTTTTAATTCTTCTTCCCAGTCTGTGTGCCTTTCATTTCTTTCTTTCTTTTTCTTTTTTTTCCTTATTGCACTGGCTAGAACTTCCAACACTACGTTAAATAAGAGTAGTGAGAGCACATAGCCTTGCCTTGTTCCCAACCATTAGGGGAAAGTGCCCAGTTTTTCACCATTTAAGTATGAAGTTAGTCATATGTCTTCCATAGATGTTCTTTAACAAGTTGAGGAAATTCCCCCCTATTCCTAGTTTTGTGAGGGTTTTTGTCATGAATTGATATTGGGCTTGTTCTGCATCAATTGATATAATCATGTGACTTTTCCTCTTTTGCTTGTCAATATGGTGGATATCACTGATTTTCATATACTGAATGAGCCTTGCATCTCTGGGATAAACCCCACCTGGTCGTGGTGTATAATTCTTTTTGTTTGCAGATTTTACTTGCGGATTTTACATTATTGGCCTTTCACACGCACGTATAGCTATCTCCTCATGTTTGTCCCTCATCCAGAAATTGGAGAAGAATTTTCTTTTCAAATTTTCTCTCTTTTCACAGAGAATAAGTTAGATGCATGGCCACTTTGCCCCACATAACATAATTAAAATAGAAACTCTTCCTTAATAGTGGACATTTATTTTCATAAGTCCTCCTAGTTACAAGATTTACAGTACTTAAAGAACTGCCAAACTAAACCTTTTTTTTTTTTTTTTGGTTGGGGAGCCTTGCTCTTTTTTGTTTTTTAAAAAAATGTTATTTATTCATTTATTTTATTGAAGTATAGTTGGTTTACAATATCGTGTTAGTTTCAGATGTACAGCACAGTGATTCAGTTTTATATATATATATATATAATTTTTCAGATTCTTTTCCATTATAGGTTAATACAAGATATTGAATATAGTTCCCTGTGCTATACAGTAGATCCTTGTTGGTTATCTATTTCAAACTGAACCTATTTTATTTTTTTAACATCTTTATTGGAGTATAATTGCTTTACAATGGTGTGTTAGTTTCTGCTTTATAACAAAGTGAATCAGCTATACATATACATATGTTCCCATATCTCTTCCCTCTTGCGTCCCCCTCCCTCCCACCCTCCCTATCCCACCCCTCTAGGTGGTCACAAAGCACTGAACTGATCTCCCTGTGCTATGCAGCTGCTTCCCACTAGGTATCTGTTTTACGTTTGGTAGTGTATATATGTGCATGCCACTCTCTCACTTCGTCCCAGCTTACCCTTCCCCCTCCGCTTGTCCTCAAGTCCATTCTCTACATCTGCATCTTTATTCCTGTCCTGCCCCTAGGTTCTTCAGAGCCCCTTTTTTTTAGATTCCATATATATGTGTTAGCATACGGTATTTGTTTTTCCTAAACCTAATTTAAATAAATGAGAAATGGGTAAGCCACAAAGGGAATCCAGGTTCTAAAAAACCACTTGCTATTCACATTATCTAGTCTCCCCAGGCTGGAGTGCAAACAAGCCATCCTGTGACTCTCTGTCATCATCTCGGATGAATGGAACTTGATTGTTTCAACAATCACGGTGAACATCATGCTGGGCCATTACACCGAAGACATCACGCTTACTGCACCTGGTGGACAAGAGGTAGCAGAGATGCTTCATTAGGACACCTGTATGCCAGAGTGTGGGAGATAAAGCCCATGAAAACTCAAGAGACTGACCCTTAGTGATGTTTTGAGATGGTCTGGACCATACTGGATATTCAGTAAGTTGCTGCACTGCATACCACCTACCACTCAGAAAGGGGCACCGCATTTGCTGGGGCTCTTCAGATTCTGTAGGCAACATATACGACATGAAATTGTGCCACCAGTGCTTCAGCAAGTAATCTGTAAGGTGACGTGTTTTTAGTGGAACCCCAGGCAAGGAAAGTCTCTGCGGCAGGTACCAGCCACTCGATGCACTGCAACGTTACATGGAGTTTTGGCAAGTCCTAAAAGGAGAAACAGACTGTGGATTCCTGGAGTTTTGAAGGAAATCATGCCCTCTACTGCCATTGTATTTTCCTTTTGATCAACCTCTGTGGCCCCTGCTGTGGGTGACACTCTTTCCCTTGACTCCCACGTGTAACCTCATAGGTCTGTTGGTCAGGGTCTCCGAAGGAAGCAAATGAGAGGCTCTATGGGTTGAACTGAGGAGAATCTAATGGGGAGATTGTTTATAGAGGTTAAAGGAATCAGCAGGGGTGAGGCTCCCCTCCCAGGAACTGCCATCAGTTGATGTGGTCATGGCCACTGTCACTGCCGCTGCTAAGCACTCTGCCTGTCCACAGCAGAGACCCACACCGAGTTCCCAATAAGGTAGCCTTCCCTGGGGGACGAGCCCACCACCTTGTGGCGATTGATGAAATCAGACCACATCTGTGGGGAAGGGGCCACAATTTGTCCTCACTTGAATAGGTACTTGTCATGGGCCACCTTTCTGCTAGCATGGCCACCCGTAGACTTACTGTCCTGCATTCAGTTTCACAATATTTCACATAACAGTGCTTCCGACCAAGGCAATCACTATAAGACACAAGACGTGTGCTACGTGCTGACACTGAGAGATTGCTCTGAAACCCCTGGCCTGAAAGGATCTGTGCTGGTCAGTCTAGTGAAGGCTCACTTCCTACGCTAGGTGGGTGAAAAGACACTGAAAGGGGGAGGTGAGCTGGTGGCCACTATGTGGTGCTGTTTCTCCTTAGCCAGAATCCACGGGCCCACAATCAAGAAGTAGGAAGGACTCCTCTCACCATCACACCTACTCATCTACTCCCAGCGTGGAGCAGCTTAGAGCTCTGTTGGTTTCCAAGGTAGGAATGCTTCAACCAGGACCCAAACGCTGGTTCCATCATATTGCCATTTAGGGTTCTTTATGCCACTGAACCACAGGTCTCCTGAGCAGGCTTGGATGGTTGACATTGATTGCCAAGTTGAAACAGGGTCACTGTTATACCATGGGATTGGGAAGGACTATGTCTTAAATCCACGGGATCCTCTGGGGCATCTCCTACTACTGTCACATCCACGCAGGACCACTAAGGATTCAGGCTCAGTGGGAATAAAGGTTTGGTTGACTTACCAGGTAAAGAATTCTGACCAGCTGAGGCTGGAGAGCAAAAGGAGGACAGGGACTGTAGTGAAGAAGGAAGCTATAAAGACCAATGAAATTATGATCTCAAGATCAGTTATAGAAAGGAGAATTGTAGTAGCTGTGTGTGCGCGTCTGTGTGTGTGTGTGGTGAACATATAAACTTTTCCCATATTCCTTCTCTCCAGATTTTATGTATGTCAAATAAAGGCTGATAGAGGTTAGCTTTATGTTTTTCTTTAGGTTTTAGGATATTGAAGTGAGGTGGTGTCTGAACTAGAGATGGCTACAGTGACGGATGGGCCTTTTGGTGTCCTGTTTTAGGGAGTGCTTTTTAGTTTTGTAGGAGGGATAGCATAGCAGTATTACTTTGCCAGGAGTGAGTTGTTGTTGCTTTCAGCGCCCACAGACTCCCAATGCTCCAGCACTCCATTGATTTTATAAGCACCTTCTTCCCTAAATTAAATCCCTTTCTGCTTGAAACACCTAGAGCAAACTCTGTTCCCTCCACTGAACCCTGACTGATTACAGAACAACACATGAACCCTACCATACAAGAGTCATCACTGTGGAAACTTCAGATGTATGGTAGGAGGCTGAGAAGTCTTTTTGTAAGTCAAAGAAATGATGTGGCATTTGTTTCTTCCAAGTGTCACTTCTAAGGGAGAGGTGTCACGCTGAGGGAAAAGAGCACTACAGGTCAGGGAGCTGGCCAGGTGACGCCATACTAATCACTCGGATTAGCATTGTGGATGCGGCCCCGAAATTTGGTATCCGTGCTTTTCTGTTTATAAAGTGTGTTCATAAAGGGCAGAGTGTGCCTCGAAGGGCAGCACAGACAGGCCTGGCTGCCTCTCAGCTGAGTTCCTACTTGTGCGACTTTGGAGGGTGATATGATCCTGTTTCTCATTTTACTCACCCGCACAACTGAGATCATGATCAAGCCCACTTGATAGTGTGTATGGATCCAGGGAGCTAATGCCTGTCCAGTGGTGTGCACACTCACCGGCCCTGCAGCCGCATGTCTGCGTAAGTGTCGTGTGCGTGGCTGTTACTTACCGGGCCCAGCACACCGCCTGCACCATCATTCTTGGATCCATGTTTTAAAGCCTTCGGGTCAAAGAGACTGCAAACAGCACTTCCAGTTTTGAACCTTTTGATTATGGATGATTTGGATTTAGTTTTGCTGCAGAGCTCATCACCGGATAAAGAGATCTTCGGGGGAGGGGCACAGCAGAAGCAGTAATTTGCAAACCACCAAGTGGAAACGGGAAGTCAAGGGGCAGTTAGGCTTTTCTTCATCCCTAAGCATTGACATCGCAGGTGCGGGGTCTAGATTTCGGCTCTCGTGACCCCGAGGCCCGGGCACCAGCCCTTCAGACGCGGCTGACCGCGGGCGGGGGCGAGGGCGGCGGGGGACCGGCTCTGGCCCGCAGGGCTTTCCTGCCCGAGGCCGGGGGTGGCGCCCGTCCCCTCCGGACGGGGGTCGCGGGGCCGCGGGGGGGGCGCTGGGGGGGCGGGCGGGGGGGGGGGAGGCGCTGGGCCCGCCCCGCCGGCATCCCCGCCGACTTCCTCCCGCCGCGGACGCCGGCCCAGCCGGAGGAAGCGCGGCATGATGAGCGCGGGCGACGCCGTGTGCACGGGCTGGCTCGTCAAGTCGCCCCCCGAGAGGAAGCTGCAGCGCTACGTGAGTAGGGGCGTCGCCGCGCGTCCTCGGGGCCCCGGGTGGCCGCGGGGTGGCCTCGGAGTGGCCCGGGAGCCCCGCGCTCGGGCTGCGGGCGAGGCCGGCGGACGGAAAGCGAGATCGCACGTCGAGCCGGAGCGCGCCGAGCCGACGGGAGGGAGGCGGGTGGGGCGAGCCCGGGCGCCCGTCTCGGTGCGGGAGCGGCCGGGGGAACCTCCCGAAAGAGCGGCCCTGTCGCCGTGCCGCGGTGGGGGAGAGGGACCGGGACCCCGGGACGTGCCGCCTGCACGGGGCGGGTGCGGAGGCTCCGCTTTCCCCCGGGGTCGCGAGCACTGTCTTCCCACGGAGCTGTCGTCGGACACGACCGTCCGCAGCCTTCCTCAGGGTGTCGCTTCTCAGCTTCTCTTTTCTGCGGACACTGCGCTTTTCGAGAACCTCCGGTAACCATGGACTTTTGCTAGGATGAGACAAGGGGCACTCGGGAGAGCACACCTTAAATGTACGAGCCACAGATCGAACATTCATTATGTCCACCCGCGTCCTCGGGACAAGCAACGTACAGCTGCTCAGACCCCTTTCTCCATTGACCCGGGACTACACTAGTGTCCGTCTCTTGCGACTCTTTGCGAAGTTTTTTTCTTTTTTAAATTAATTAATTATTTAATTTATGGCTGTGTTGGGTCTTCGTTTCTGTGCGAGGGCTTTCTCTAGTTGCGGCGAGCGGGGGCCGCTCTTCATCGCGGTGCGCGGGCCTCTCACCATCGCGGCCTCTCTTGTTGCAGAGCACGGGCTCCAGACGCACAGGCTCAGTAATTTTGGCTCACGGGCCCAGTTGCTCCGCGGCATGTGGGATCTTCCCAGACCAGGGCTTGAACCCCGTGTCCCCTGCATTGGCAGGCAGATTCTCAACCACTGCGGCACCAGGGAAGCCCTCTTTGCGAAGTTTTTTGCCGTTTGTTCTGCTGAGCAGCGTTTTAGAGGCATGTTCCACTTAGCGTGTAGATGCCATAGATGTAGACACACCTAGATTCTTCTGATTACTACCACTGTTTACCTTCATCATTCTTTTTGAGTCCCCGAGTCTACAGACACGAGGTCCACTATTACTCAGCCTCTAAGGCACCCAGCTGCTTCACTAACGGTGCATCTGCTTTGAAGACTCATGATATTCAGGTGAGGGTCTGTCACAGAGCGCAGCACTTACAAAGCCATCTCGAGGTAGCTTTCCTTGTTGCCCTTCGGAATGTGAGACATCTTAAATGTTTACGGCAAATTGTCAGATGATGCAGGAAGGTGCTGAACCTGGACTGCAAAGTTCGTGGCAGATTTTTTTCCAATCCTGTTTTCTATCTTGTCCTGACCAGACTGGCTTAGGAAACTTTATTAGTACTTCATCCACCTCGGGAAGGCATGGGTGTCCATACCTCTTATTACATGTGCTTCGTTCTCTTGAGGTGCAGTGGAGGTGTGGCAGGCGTGGACTTTGCACAGCTTATAGGCGTGTGGGGCATGTGATGGGGTGGTGAAGGAGGAGACTTAGGACACAAGACTACCTAGATGTCATCTTACCAACACTCCAAGACATAAACCTGGGCCTCTCAGGCTATTGTTGGGAACTTTTTATAATGAGGGACATAGTCGTTTTGACAGTCGATGCTCTTTGGTTGAAAGGAGTCCCTGAAACACACCCCATAGTCAGTTTTCGCTTGTCTCTAAGTTCTGCAGGAATCCCGTATTGCCACTAGATGGCGATCATTTGTCAGTGCTCACAAGCCGCTTTTCACGCAGATCCTGTCGGGAGTGCTCATTCCGTCTTCCTTTTAATTGAGCACCAACTCTGAACCAGGCCCTATGCCATTGGCTAGAGAGAGCAAAAGAGACTTTACCCCTGTCCTCCAGAAGTCCAGAGTCTCACATGTGTTACACAATGACATAACGAAGCTACTTAGTGGCACAACTAGGGCAATAACTTAGTTCTTTGCGCTGCCAGCCAAGTAGCTCTCTGTTAATGTTTGTAAACCACAGATGGAAGCTAAGTCTGTATTTAGGTAAGTCCTTCAGTCCGAGGTAAGCTGGTGTTTCATTCTCGAATCTATAAAAGATAGTTTTATCACTGTTCTTTAAAGTTTAAATTTAACTATAGTTAATTTACAATATTGTGTTACTTTCAGCTGTACACCTTCAGATTTTCTTCACTATAGGTTATTACAAGATATTGAATATAGTTCCCTGTGCCATACAGTAGGTCTTTGTTGTTTATCTATTTTATATATAGTGGTGTGTATTTACTAATCCTGAACTAACTTATCCCCTACCCTTCCCCTTTGGTAATCATGTTTGTTTTCTACGTCTGTGAGTCTATTTCTGTTTTGTAAGTTCATTTGTATTTTTTTTTAGATTCCACATATAAGTGACATCATATGGTATTTGTCCTTCTCTGACTTACTGCACTTAGTATGATAATCTCTAGGTCCATCCATGTTGCTGCAAATATTTCATTCTTTCTTATGGCCGAGTAATATTCTGTTGTAGATATACGTACCACATCTTCTTTATCCATTCCTCTGTCAATGGACACTGAGGTTGTTTCCATGTGTTGGCTACTGTGAATAGTGCTGCTATGAACATTGGGGCGCATGTATCTTTTTGAATTAGACTTTTCATCTTTTCCAGATATATGCCTAGGAGTGGGATTGCTGGATCATATGGTAGCTCTATTTCTACTTTCTTAAGGAGCCTCCATACTGTTCTCCATAGTGGCTGCACCAGTCTACATTCCCACCAACAGTGTAGGAGGGTTCCCTTTTCTCCACACCCTCCCCAGCATTTATTGTTTGTAGACTTTTTGCCATTCTGACAGGTGAATTACTGCTCTTTTAAAAGATGGTTGATTCTTTTCTGTTTTTTCTTTCACAAATATACAAACTTATTCTTATAAACAGCCAAATGATCTAGGAATAAATACAGTAAAAAGTGAAAGACCCTCTTTAATTTTCCCCACATCCTACCCTTCCTGTGCATCCCTCCTCATTCCCTTCCACGCCCCTCCCTAGGGATGACAACTGTTAGAAGTTTGGTTAATGTTATTCTTTAAAAATTTCGAAGAAGATACAATTTTCTTTTTGCACAAATGAGATCATACTATACAAACTGTCCTGCGATTTTCTTTTTTCACAACAATCCTGGACATCTTTCCAAGTTAGTACGTATAGATTTGCTTCATTCTTTTAAACCATTGCGTAACATTCCTGGTCATAGACATAACATATTTTAACAATTTCTCTGTTGATGAACAGTTATCTTGCTTTTATTTTCTCAACTTTAAAGAATGCTGTAACAATGATGATAATAAAATTATAATAATTCACATTTATTGAGTGGTTGTATGTGCCAGACACTACACTAAAGACTTTACTTGAATTATCTCATTTAATCTTCAAAACAACACTAAGATCCAGGTACTACTTTTATCTCTGCATACAAGTTCTTTGTTGGGTATATAATTTGCAAATATTTTCTACCAGGCTATAGTTTGTCTTTTCTTTCTCTTTACAGTATCTTTTATAGAACAAAGATTTTAAAGTTTTGATTAAGTCCAATTTGTCAATTTTTCTTTTATGGATCATGTTTACCGTCAAATCTAAGAATTCTTGCCTAACCCTAGATCCTGAAGGTTTTCTCCTATGTTTTTTCTCCTAAAAACTTTATAGTTTTACACTTTAGACCAATTATTCATTTCAGTTAAAAATTTTGTACAAGGTGTAACATTTGTGTTGTGATTCATTTTCTTGCAAACCAATTACATTTATTGAACAAACTGTCTTTATTCCATTGAATTACTTTTGCAACTTGGATGGACCTAGAGTCTGTCATACAGAGTGAAGTAAGTCAGAAAGAGAAAACAAATACCGTATGCTAACACATATATATGGAATCTAAGAGGAATATAAAAAAGGTCATGAAGAACCTAGGGGTAAGATGGGAATAAAGACACAGACCTACTAGAGAATGGACTTGAGGATATGGGGAGGGGGAAGGGTAAGCTGTGACAAAGTGAGAGAGTGGCATGGACATATATACACTACCAAACATAAAACAGATAGCTAGTGGGAAGCAGCCGCATAGCACAGGGAGATCAGCTCAGTGCTTTGTGACCACCTAGAGGGGTGGGATAGGGAGGGTGGGAGGGAGGGAGACGCAAGAGGGAAGAGATATGGGGACATATGTATATGTATAACTGATTCACTTTATTATGAAGCAGAAACTAACACACCATTGTAAAGCAATTATACTCCAATAAAGATGTTAAAAAAATTTTTTAAATCAATTGGTCATATTTATGTAAGTATTTCTGTGTTCTCTAGTCTGTTCCCTTTATGTCTTTGTTCATCTTTATGCTAACACCATGCTGTTTTGATGACAAGAACTTTATAGTAATTCTTGAAAGCAGGCAGTTTTAGCCCTCCAACTTAGTTTTTCTTTTCAGAGTTGTTTTGGCTATTGTTGGTCGTTTGCTTTTCCATACCAGTTTTAGAATTCGTTTGTCAGTTGATTTTTGTTTATTAACCTTGTATTCTGCAACCTTGCTAAACTCACTTATTTATAGTTTGAACTTTCAATACTATCAATATTGTATAAAAATGATGAGAACAGACATCCTTGATTTTTCTTGATCTAAGGGGGAAAGCATTTAGTCTTTCACCTTTTAAGTACCTTAGCCGTAGGCTTTTTGTGGGTGCCTTTTCTCAGGCCGAACTTCCCTTGTATTGCTAGCTTGCTGAAACTTTTTATCGTGAATTGGATTTGTTAAGTGCCTTTCTTGCATGTGTAAAAATAATAATATGCATTTTCTTTTTTTTGTCTGTTACTATGGTGAATTATTCTGATGGATTTTTGTATCTGGAGCCAGCTTTGAGTTCCTGGGATAAACTTCACTTGGTTGTGATGTTTTATCCTTTTCATGCTTTTGTTTTTTTAAAATAAATTTATTTTATTTTATTTTGGGCTGCATTGGGTCTTAGTTGCTGCACGCGGGCTTTTCTCTGGTTGCGGCGAGCGGGGGCTACTCTTCGTTGCGGTGCGCGGGCTTCTCATTGCAGTGGCTTCTCTTGTTGGGAGCACGGGCTCTAGGCGCGCAGGCTTCAGTAGTTGTGGCACATGGGCTCAGTAGCTGTGGCTTGCGGGCTCTAGAGCACAGGCTCAGTAGTTGTGCCACATGGGCTTAGCTTAGTTGCTCCACAGCATGTGGGATCTTCCCGGATCAGGGCTCAAACCCGTGTCTCCTGCATTGGCAGGCGGATTCTTAACCAGTGCGCCACCAGGGAAGCCCCTTTTCATGTATTGCTGGATTTAATTTGCTAATATTTTGCTGAGGGTATTTGTGACTTTGTTCATGAAGGATATTGATCTGTAGTTTTTCTCTTTTGTACTATCTTTCTCTGGTTTTGACATTAGCATAATGCTGGTAACCACTACTCTCTTCTCTGTATCTATGTGTTTGTTTTTGTATGTTTTGTTTGATTTGTTTATTGTATTCCACATATGAGTGAAATCATATGGTATTTGGTATTTGTCTTTCACTTATTTCACTTAGCATAATACCCTCTAGGGCCATCCGTGTTGTTGCAAATGGCAAGATTTCAGTCTTTTTCATGGCTGAGTAATATTCCATTGTGTATGTATACACATCTTTATCCATTCATCCATCAGTGGGCACTTAGGTTGTTTCCAAATCTTGCCTGTTGTAAAGAATGCTGCAATGAATATAGGGGTGCAGATACCTTTTCTAACTAGTGTTTTCATGTTCTTCAGTTCGTATTTATTGTACTCACTGTATTTTACAAATAGTTAATCAATTGATTCAACACCATTTGTTGAAGAGTCCTTCCTCTCTATATATTTTCATTATATGTTGCCAGAGAGAGTGTATTTTTAAGGAATATATGCACATGATTCAAAATCAAAGCATATCAAAGTATATACAGTGAAAAGTAAGTTTCCCCCTCCAGCTGCAAGCATTGCGGATTTTCCTTCCAGATATATTCCATGCATATACAAGCATATTTTTTGAACAAATGGTAGTATACTATATTCACTATTTTATAACCCTCTTTCTTAGTATATTTTGGGGATTGTTCCATATCAGCACATAGAGATCTTTCTCATTATCTTTAACAACTTCATAATATTTCACTGTATGGAGCTACTATGATAGACCTTTTCTTGTGTCCAGTCCCATGCTACTATAAGCAATGCTGCCATGAATATCTTTGTACATTGGTCTGTGTAGTCATGTGCAATTAATTCTGCTTGTAAAAAAATGCTTAGAAGTGGAATTTCTTAGTCAAAGTGTATGTGAATGTAAAATGCCAATAGATATCAAAGTGCTTGTCTCTCTGCAATGCCCCAAATATAGTGTATTATCAAACGTTTTGATCTTTGTAAAGTCAATAGTTGATAAATGGTATTTTATTTTAACTGAATTTCTTTATGAGTGAGGTTGGGCGTCTTTTCATATATAAAAGACATTTGTATTTATTTTTGTACAGCATGATTTTAATTGCAACCTAAGTCTTAAATCCTTTCATGGGTCTATTTTGGGGCAATTTTGTTCAGTTGCTTCTTCTGCTTTTATCTCAGCTTTTAAACTGTTATTGAATAAGTATCACACTTACATGATTCAAAAATGAAAAATCTCACCCTCACCTCTGTCTTCATCCATCTTAATTGCCCTTAGCCTTCAAGTAACCATTTTTCTTAGTTTTTTCCTTCACACTTCCAGTATTTCTTTCTATAAATACGAGGATATATGTACATAGCTTCTTTTTTAAATTTTTTAATTTTATTTGCGGTACGTGGGCCTCTCACTGCTGTGGCCTCTCCCGTTGCGGAGCACAGGCTCCGGACACGCAGGCTCAGCGGCCATGGCTCACAGGCCCAGCCACTCCGCGGCACGTGGGATCTTCCCGGACTGGGGCACAAACCCATGTCCCCTGCATCAGCAGGCGGACTCTCAACCGCTGCGCCACCAGGGAAGCCCTGTACATAGCTTCTTACGCCCCACTTTCTTACACAGTATCCCATTCTATATCTTAGTCTGTTCATTTAAGAAGACATACAGACAAGCACAGGGAGCTCTACTCAGAGATCTGTGGTGACCTAAATGGGAAGTAAATCTAAAAAAGAGGGGACATATGTATACATATAGCTGATTCACTTTGCTGTACAGCAGAAGATAACACAAAATTGTAAAGCAATCATACTCCAATAAAAAAAAAGAAGACATACAGACAGTCAACAAGCACATGAGAAGATGCTCAACATCACTAATCATCAGGGAAAAGCAAATCAAAACTGCAGTGAGATGTCCCCTCACCCCCATGAGAATGGCCACCATCACGAAGGCCACAAGTAACAGATGCTGGAGAGGGTGTGGAGAAAAGGGAAGCCTCCTGCACTGCGGGTGAGAATGTAAATTGGTGCAGCCACTACGGAGAACAGTATGGAGATTCTCCCCCAAATTAAAAATAGAACTACCATGTGATCAACCAGTTCCACTTCTGGATATTTATCCAAGGAAAACGAAAACACTAACTTGAAAAGATATCTGCACCCCCATGTTCATTGCAGCATTATTTACAATATTCAAGGTGGGTGTGGAAGCAACCTAAGTGCCCATCAACAGATGAATGGATAAAGATGTGGTACAGGGCTTCCCTGGTGGCGCAGTGGTTGAGAGTCTGCCTGCCGATGCAGGGGACACGGGTTCGTGCCCCGGTCCGGGAGGATCCCACATGCTGCGGAGCGGCTGGGCCTGTGGGCCATGGCCGCTGAGCCTGCGTGTCCGGAGCCTGTGCTCTGCAGTGGGAGAGGCCACAGCAATGACAGGCCCGCGTACCGCAAGGAAAAAAAAAAAAAAAAAAAAAAAGATGTGGTGCATACATATACATACAGTGGGATATTACTCAGCCATAAGAAAGAATGACATCTTGCCCTTTGCAGCAACATGGATGGAACTTGAGGGCATTATGCTAAGTGAAGTAAGTCAGACAGGGAAAGACAAATGCCATGTGATCTCACTTTTATGTAAAATCTTAAAAAACAAAAAAGTTGAACAAGAACTCAAAGATACAGAGGAAAGATTGGTGGGCGATGGTGGTTGGGGGGTGAAATGGGAGAAGGTGGTCCAAAGGTCCAGGCTCGCAGTTATAAAATAAATAAGTCCTAAGGATATAATATACAGCATCTCGACTATAGCTAGTAACACCGAATTGTATATATGCAAGTTGCTAAGAGAGTAGATCTTGAAAATTCTCAAAAAAAATTTTTGTTCTAGAATTCTGCCCATGTCAGTGACCAGAGATCTTCACTATTTTTGACAGCTGTACAATGTCCTGCTGTGTGGCTGTAGCATGTTTATTCAACCAGTTCCCTATTTTGGACACCTGAGTTGTTTCCGCTCTTTTGATTTTGCATCCATTGCCACAACTAGTCGCATGGTATATGTGACATTTTGTACTTGTGCAGGTATATCTATATGATTCCCAGATCTGGGATTGCTGGGGCTATGAATCTATACATGTAGTAGACATTAACGAATGTTCCATTTTGCATTCCTTCCAGCATGTGTTGGTTCTTTTATTCGGAGGGAGGTTGAACATTTCTTGACATGTTGGTCTTTTTAGTCGCAGTTTCTGAGGGGTGATAAGTCCTTTGTGAGAAAAGATTTGTATACGTTTCCCCAGTTTGTCACTTGTATTTTGACTCTGCTTATGTTGTGTGTGTGTGTGTGTGTGTGTGTGCAAAGGGAAAAAGTGTATGTAGTAGAATGTGTCAGTATTTTCTTTTACAGCGTCTGGATTCTCAGTCAGATTTAGGAAGGCCTTTTCCCCCTCCCTGGTTTTAAAGGAATTCACCTGTGGTTTCTTCTGGTGCTTGTATGGTTTTGTTTGTTTGTTTTTAATTAATTTATTTTATTTATCTATTTTTTGGCTGCGTTGGGTCTTCGTTGCTGCGCGTGTGCTTTCTCTAGTTGCAGTGAGCGGGGGCTACCCTTTGTTGTGGTGCACAGGCTTCTCACTGTGGTGGCTTCTCTTGTTCGGAGCACGGGCTCTAGAACGCAGGCTTCAGTAGTTATGGCACGCAGGCTCAGTAGTAGTGGCACACGGGCATAGTTGCTCCACGGCATGTGGGATCTTCCCAGATCAGGGCTCAAACCCGTGTCCCCTGCATTGGCAGGCGGATTCTTAACCTCTGTGCCACGAGGGAAGCCGCTTGTTTTGTTTTATTCACTTTCTTCCCTGAGTGTTCAGGTTTATTGAGGGCATGGGGGTCTACAGGGGAGACCCAAGTGCCTGCACGTGGCCGGGGATGGGGTCTCCAAAACCTGGGTTGACTTGAAAGTGTGACCCTCAGCTCCATCCCACCAAAGGCTTGGGACTCCAGTGTGGCTGCACTGCGGGGGTGGTTGCCTTTGGGTGTGGCCCCATCAGGGCAGCGACTTGGCACATTTCTCGCCCTTCAGGCAAGGCCCACGGCCATTCTTCCCCAGGGAGGTCACCTACTCAGCGCTTAGGGCACTTGGGTGCCGAGTCTGGGGCAGGCAGCTGGATGGCAGCAGAAAGGAGCCCTGGACTGTGTGTTTTGTTTTGTTTTTTACATTGAGATTTGGGATCCATTTGGAGTTTATCCTGGTGCAGATGTAAGGAATGGATCCGACTTTATTTTTTTCCAAATGGCTGTACAGTTTTGCCTGCACTACTTATTAAAAAGTTCATCTGTATCCCCACTGATTTGAGATACTGTCCTTCCTTATTATATATGAAATTCCCACATTTATTTATTTATTTATTTATTTTACATCTTTATTGGAGTATAACTGCTTTACAATGGTATGTTAGTTTCTGCTTTATAACAAAGTGAATCAGTTATACATATACATATGTTCCCATATCTCTTCCCTCTTGCATCTCCCTCCGTCCCACCCTCCCTATCCCACCCCTCTAGGTGGTCACAAAGCACCGAGCTGATCTCCCTGTGCTATGCGGCTGCTTCCCACTAGCTATCTACCTTACATTTGGTAGTGTATATATGTCCATGCCACTCTCTCACTTTGTCACAGCTTACCCTTCCCCCTCCCCATATCCTCAAGTCCGTTCTCTAGTAGGTCTGTGTCTTTATTCCCGTCTTACCCCTAGGTTCTTCATGACATTTTTTTTTCTTAAATTCCATATATATGTGTTAGCATACGGTATTTGTAATGAGGTGGATAGACCTAGAGTCTGTCATACAGAGTGAAGTAAGTCAGAAAGAGAAATACAAATACCACATTTATTTTTGTTTCAGTTTCTGGTTCAACTTCCATCGCTCCCTCTGTCAATTCATGTGCCATTATTAAGCTGTTTTCATTATAGAGGTTTTACAGTTGATTTGAATAGTGATATGGCTAGTCCCCCTTTATTGTTCTTTTTTTGGAGTTTTTAGAGTTATAGAGTTTTAAGAGTTTTTAGAGTTTAGTTTGGCTAGTTTTGATTTAATTCTCCCACATGAACTTGAGAATCGGCTTGCTTAATTTCAAAACAAAACCTGTTATTACTGGGGAGGAGAGTTAAGTTAGATTTTTAAATTAACTTAGAACTGACATTATGGTGTGGAGCCTTTCTATCCAAGTCAGCTTTTATGTTTTTTTCACATTGGTCTTTACACAATTCTTATTAGGCTTATGCCTGTTTGGGGTTTTTTGTTTGTTTGTATTCATAGGGCTATTGGTTTCTGTCTTCACCTGAATTCCTTAGAAAACAGAACTTGCGCCAAGGCTTCTTTGCCAAGGCTTTGTTGGGGTTGTAATCTCAGTGCAGTGAGAGTGATGGGAAAAAGGAAGAAAGGAAAGAATGTGCAAATTCGTGTGTTACTGAGTTGGCCATAGCTTCGTGAGAAAACACAGCCACTGGTTGGGATATTTGGATGGATTTGGACAGGCTCTGTAGAACCGATTCACCTTGAAACCGTCTTTTGCAACAAAGAAGGGAGATAAATGTATCTATCTGCCAGTTCCCTTACGGCTCCTGTCTCTCAGTGCCTTTTGGGGCAGCCACTGGGAAAGCCAGTGTTTTTTGGCCTGGTGTCTCATCTGAATCCAGAAGTGGTGGAAGGAACTGGAGTATTTGAGGGTTCACTGGCTCGGGCCTGGGAAGGGTGGGAGGGTCTCTCAGCAGAGGCCATGGCTCCCCACTGAGTGAGCAGCTGGGCCTGGAAGGCAGGTGGCGCCAAGATGCACAAAATTGGGTCCAATATAATTCCAACATATTAATATTCTATCCTCTTACCTTTGAATTCTCTTACTTTTTGTAGTAGTTTTTCAGTTGATTCTTCTTTGGGGATTTCTTGTGTATACGATCATGTCATCCAAAAAAGAAAGAGTTTTTTTTTTTTTAATTTATTTGCCTGTGCCAGGTCTTAGTTGTGGCAGGCGGGATCTTTTAGTTGCGGCATATGGGCTCTTTAGTTGTGGCATGCAGGATCTAGTTCATGCAGGATCTAGTTCTCCGACTGGGGATGGAACCTGGGCCCTGTGCATCAGGAGCTTGGAGCTTAGCCACTGGACCACCAGGGAAGTCCCCAAAATAGAAAGAGTTTTACCACTTCCTTTTTCAATTCTTATGTATCTTGGTTTTTTTCCTCTTGTCCAAATGTGTTGGTTAACACCCCAATGTGAAACAGTAGTATTGACAATGGGCAAGCTTATTTTGATCTTGACTTTTATAGGCATGCCTTCAATGTTTTCCTGTTAAGAAAAATATTAGAAGTTTATACCAATTGAACAACAAATCCCCATTTCCTTCTCCACCTGTCCCCCAGTGACCACCATCCAGTTCTCTGCTTCTATGAGTTTGACTGTTCTAGGGACCTCATATAAGTGGAATCATGCAGTATTTGTCCATTTTTGTCTGGCTTATCTCACTTAACATAATGTCCTCCAGGTTTATCCATATGTCACAAATGGCAGGATTGCCTTTTTTAAGGCTTAATAATATTCCACTGTATGGACATACCACATTTTCTTGATGCATTCATCCAACACTTAGATTGTTTCCATGTCTTGGCTTTGTAAACAATGTTCTGATGGATGAACATGGGAGGACAGATATCTCTTTGAGATCCTGATTTCAATTTTTTTGAGCATATACCCACCAGTGGAATTGCTGGCCTGTATTGGTATAAAGTTTCAGTTATACAAGATAAATTATTTCTAGAGATCTGCTGTACAGCATAAAGCCAATAGCCAACAATACTATATTATGCACTTAAAAGTTGTTAGAGGGGTAGATGTCATGTATGTGTTCTTACTGCACACACATTGACACACACACAAAGGAACACAGGAAAACTTTGGGAGGTGATGGATATGTCTACTACCTTGACTGTGGTGATGATTTCACAGGTGTCTACATATGTCAAACTCATCAAATTGTACACATTAGTTATGTACAGTTCTTCGTGTGCCAATTATACTTCAATAAAGCTGCTCTTTAAAAAAAGAAAGAGGGCTTCCCTGATGGCGCAGTGGTTAAGAATCCGCCTGCCAATGCAGGGGACGTGGGTTCGAGCCGTGGTCTGGGAAGATCCCACATGCCGCGGAGCAATGAAGCCCGTGCACCACAACTACTGATCCTGTGCTCTAGAGCCCACGAGCCACAGCTACTGAGCCCGTGAGCCACAACTACTGAAGCCCGCGCACCTAGAGCCCATGCTCCACAACAAGAGAAGCCACCACAATGAGAAGCCCAAGCACCGCAACAAAGAGTAGCCCCCGCTCTCCACAACTAAAGAGAAAGCCCATGTGCAGCAATGAAGACCCAACACAGCCGAAGAATAATTTTTTTAAAAAATCTTAAAACAATTTTCTTTTTAAATACTTTAGAAAAAAAGAAAGAAAAATATTGACTTTGGGGCTAGGAGAATATATTTTCTTTATGTTAGTGAAATATTCTACAATTCCTGTATTACTGAGTTTTTTTTTAATCAGAAGTCATTGTTGAATTTTATTAAGAAGTTTTTCAGCATTTCTAGTGATGGTCATATGACTTTTTCATTAAATCTAGCAAAGCAATGAATTCTATTAATAGATTATCTAATATTAGACCACCTTTACATTTCTGGAATAAGCCCCAGTTGGACAAGGTGTATTTTTCATTGTGTTGTTGGATTATTCATACTAATATTTTATATTGGATATTTGCATCAACATTCATAAGTGAGATTGGTCTTTGGCTTTAAATTTGGCTTTATTTATTTCTGTACAATCTTTAGCAGATTTTGGCATAAATGTTATACTTGGGTCATATAAAAATTTGGAAGTTTGCCATATTCTAGAATATTTTAAGTAGAGTTGGAATTAACAGCCCTTTAAGATTTTGGCAGAATTCCCCTCTAAACTGTATCTGTTGCTTTTTTGTGTGTGTTTAGATCTTTGTCAACTCTATTTCTTTTATGGAAATTGGTCTGTTTAGTCTATCTCTCCCTGAGTCAGTTTTATAAATTATACTTTTCCTGGAAAAGTGTCTGTTTCATCCAGGCCATCAAATTCATCACATATAATTTTATGAAATGCTTTTATGATTTTTTAAATTGTTTTTACTCTTCTCAGAGGTATTGCTTCCTTGTCATTGTGAATTTGTGCTCTGTTCCTTTTTCCCCTGTTGGTTAGGTTAGTTGGTGTTTTCTGTTTTATTGATTTTTGTTTTGGCAGTGAACCCGTTTTTTGATTATTAATAAGTCCTACTTTTTAATTTTTCTAACTTTAATTTCTCCTTTTATATTTGTTATTTCTTCATTCAGTTTTGGCGTGTTTTAGAGATGAGGAAACTTGGACTGACCACACACTCTTTGTAGATGTTGTACTAGTCAGGGTTTTAATTTGCAAGCAACAGAAGCTGATCCTGACTGATTTAAGCAGAAAAAGAGCTGATCAGAATGATATTGGGTCTCTGACAGAAATGGTGAGAGGGCTGGAGAACCAGCTTTGAGGTTAAACAGCCAGGAAAAAACACCCCAAACCACAACTCAGAACTAGTTCTGGTGAGAAACCTGCTATCACTACTGCGGGTGCCTGACAGGCTGAATGATGCCACTTAGCTCGAGTTCACTGCCACCAACCCATCCTACAGAAAACAGTAGGGAAAAGAAAGGGGAAAGACAACGCCTTAGCTGATCAGCGTTGTTGGCCTGGTGAGGTGATCGAAACCTTCCTTCCCGAGGAGTCTGACTCCTTGGTGCTCCTCCCAGTGGGGCTCAGATTCAGCCAAACGCCATCAAATGTCCCCGTTCCAACCCTCCAGGTCCAGTCTTTTCGAAGCGTGCCCTTTGTTTCACTTATAAGACCCGGTGGAATAATTCAGCAACTTGCAGTGTTAAGCCCAGGGTCGTTGTGGGTGACCTCAGCCTGCGCACGTAAGCTAGAAGAGAGTCTTAGCACTATCATAGAAAGCCTAGTTTTCCAACCGTGCTTCGAGCCAAGAATTTAAGTCTTGGAGCTTGTCATCCTTTTGCTTTACGATCTGGCAGGAGAGACCATCAGAGTCTGTATTCCAGCTGTGAGGGAAAACAAAGGGTATTAATGGGAGGGCAGCAAAAAGGAAGAATATGAGAATGATTTTAGAGAAATAACCACTGGGGCTTCTCGACTGCTTGATTAAAACGTCTGAGAGAGACACGGGCCGTTGAGCAGGGTGGTCTGTAAGCCCGATCGCAGTGCAGTTCTGTAAACTTCAGTGATTAGAAAGGGTGTCAGTGGTCATCTCGTTACATACTGGCCACGTTTTTGAGCGATCACTTGTTATCCGGACAGTTCCAGCAACAGGAAACCGGTTACATAAACACAATTCCCAAAGAATCGTGTGACAGCTCCGACTGGGAGAATCCAGCCCGGTGTTGTTACCTCTTGAGATTACACGGAACACACCTCGCTCTGTTCACCTGGGAGCCCCGCTGGCGTCCGGTGTGAGGGTGGCCGGTCGATGCCGCCATTCCTTCCAGGTTCTCAGGCCATCCATCCACCTCCTCTGAGCTGCTACCAGGACTGAGTGCGCTCCTGGGATCAGAGCGCCAGGCCGAGCGGAGCCAGCTGCCCCCTCCCCGCCTGGAGGCTGGAGGTCCCCCTGGCTCGGTGCTGGCGGCCACCCCACCGCTGACTCACACCCGCCTGGCTTCCTGTCGAGAGAGCTGCGTTTTCCTCTGTGCTCTTGCTGAGATCTCTTTCCTCCAGTCTCTGCTTGTGCTGTCGATGTTTTGCCTTGTTGAGGCCCGGGGACTGGACCTTGCATTTCTTACTGGTAAATTTCACCTTTTTGTTTGCAATTTGTCCTTCAGCCAATCTGTCATGATCTTTGGGTAGCTGAAAGCAAAGGAGAGGGAAGCATTTTATTGATTTGCAGTGTAAGGTCACCAGGAATCAAGTGACACCCACCTCCAGATTTGGGCCCGACAGAGAAGGAAATAAGTTCCCACCTTTCCTCAGGTCCTTCTCAGGATGTAAGTTCCCACCTGTTCAGAACCTAGAGCCAGAGTGGAGAAAGAAAGCCATTGTGGCATCCTGTTCTTTTTTCATTGGAAGCTGGTAGCTGCTACCACCCCCCTATCTATGGACCCACCTGCCTCTAGATTGTAACAGTCAACACTCATATGTTTTCATTTTCTGAGAGAAAATAAGCATTTCATAGAAGAAGAAACAAATGGCCCCAAGTCATATAACCAAAAATTGCTAATTAACAATGTGATACCTTTGCCCATCAGATTGGCACAAAATTTTCAAACCTTTGCACAAGGATGTATGTTCATGGATGTTAACATCACTATGTATAATGGCTAAAAATCAGAAAGGAAGAAAGTAAATCTCCATCCAAAGGTACTTTGTTGTGATTCTTTGAGTTCCATTTCCCTCATCTCATTTACAAGTCTGAGTGAAATGAAGGGTAAAGTTTATCATTCTCCAAAATAAAAGCACACTCTCAGCAACAAGAGAGAGCGGAGGCCTCAGGGCAATGTAGTCTCCCTAAATCTGCTCCTTCCAGGGGCTTCCAAATCTCAGAGTGTGGAAGTGCCATCCTCCAGGTGGTCAGGTCATTTACGTTTATCGGAGTGTTTTCACAGAAGCTCTTTATGTATTTTGTTTATCCAGTTGTAGCTGCCTACAAATTCATCATCTCAACTTTGTTCAGGGGGTCTCTTGCCACGCAGATATTTTTTATCTTTTGTAAGCAAATCTGGAAATTGGTTCCTTTATAGTTTTTGTGAGTTGTTTGGCTTCTCACAATTATATGCATGGAATAATTCAACATAAAAGATTAAAAGAAAATGTAGGAAAATACTTTTTTATTATCTTCTGTCAGGCTGGATGAGCCCAGAGGCCCTGTGTAGCCAAGCCCCAAGGCATGCTGGGCAGCCCTGGCCGGCGGGCCTTCACACCTGTTGTATCCTGCCAGGGACCAAAGTCGCGTTCCTTCTGCAATGGAGCACCCTGTTTTCTTGTCTGTCTCCCTCCAGGTAGAGCCTCACGATGCATCCCGCCGTGCTTACTTTGCCTTCTTTCCACATGAGAACTGAGCCTGCTTTATACCAGCATGCCAGCTAGGTCCCCTCGTGGGCTGCTTTGCTGTCCCCTCCCAGGCCTCCTTTTCCGTGGTTGTTTCGGTTTATCACCACCAGTTCCTATTTCACAAGAAGCAAGTCTGTTACACTGTGGCTTTTAGTGCTGACGAGAAATCTGTGGTTTGGGGTCTTGAGCCCTGAGCATGGTGTAACTAGAAATTAAACTGAAGTTTAAACTGTAATTTAACTCCACCGAAATTTTCACACCAAAGGAGAACTCTCACATGGCCTTGCTGGAAAGAAGTACACACTTCACAGTCTTACACCCTAAAATGTTATTTTGGTCAATATTATAAGGTAAATATGAAAGAAGTGAAATTACCTCCGAGACAGATGCTTGACTCAGAATGTTTTAATATTTGAGATCTTTTGAACTTTAAAGAACAGATCACTCTCACACTCTTTAAACTATTTAGGCACAGAAAAAGATGCAAGCTTCTTCAGGAATCCTGATAGCAAATTCATAAAACTACAGATCAATCTCACTCATAGAGACATGACAAACGAATTCCAGATGCGTTGTTTAAATGGAAGACAATGAAATATAATTTCTACAAGAAGATGTTGTAGGATCTCAATCTGATCTGGGGGTGGGGAAAACCTTTCTAAACATGATAGAAAAACTATAAAGGGAAAGATAGATTTTTGCTATATGAGAGTAAAACACTTCCATTCATTCATTTATTCATTCCTTCAGTCCTTCAGCAGATATTTACTGAGCATCTCCCACATGCTGAGCACAATTTTAGGCACTGGCCCTTCAAAAACAACATAAACCTATAAGGCAAATGAGTTTATATCCTTAACTTCTAGGAAATAATCCTTGTAAATCATTAGGGAAAGGATCTACATTGCAATGGAAAAATGGGCATAGAAGAAGGTCTACAAAGGGATGTGACACATAAGAAATAATATACAACCTCCTGAGACACCAGACAAATTCACATTTAAACAACAAGGTGCTCTTTTTGCTTTCGCCTATGTGACTGCTGGATCTTTCGAAGAGGTTTCTGAGAAAGAAAGTAACTTATTTCTGAATACATGTTTATGTAATTCCCCTCTGTGAAACTCATTGAAAAGAGTCCAAAATAGAGCAGGAAAATCTAACCAAGTCATGGAGAGCCCTGAGATCGGTTAGACATCTCATCTCCTCCTGGAAGGGTACAGCTTTGACGAAATAGGAGAAAGATTTGTGAGGGATGCCAGTGAAAAATCCTTAACTGAGGAACGAGAGGACAATGGTGTGGGCTTCTCCTCCACCCAGACCCTCAGGCTTTAGGAGCTGAGAGGGACCGTGAGGCGGACAGGACGAAAGCCAGACGCAGCAGGCAGCGCTCATCACTTCGCCCAGCAAACACTTCTGCATCCTGATTGGCACGTGCGTTCCCGGCATGCAGAAATGCACTGGGGTCAGCAGGGAGGAGGCCCAGGGAATTGGCCTTGAACTGTAAACAATAAAGGGGTCTTCCTTCTAACAGATGTCTGTCCTTTGAGCCCAGCAAGTCGTGAAACCAAGCTGAAAGCTAGGCTGTTCTTTTCCTCTCTAGGTACCTGGGGACGAGTCTGCCGCCGGCAGGTGCCCTCTGGGAGCTCAGCTTCTCCCAGGCCGAAACTCGAGCTTAAGTCAACACTGGCATCCTGTGGGCTCCCGGGCGGAACCGCTTCTCTTGAGTCACAGTTTTGTGCTGGCCAGAGGCTGGGAGGTGGTTTTGGCAACTTCCTGCAGCCAGAACAGTGTTTCGTGCTGATGAGCTGCCCCGTAACCATCACTCTGGGGCCGTTAGCTGCCTGCCAGCTGGGACCCATCTCCTGCCCGCTGTCTCCTCTTTCCATCCCTCCTGCCCTCCGGCAGCTGAGTCACGGGTAGCACGAGTGTTAACAGCACCGACGGCTCCACTTCTGAGGAATGAATGTGTGGCTGTCATGTCATGTTTTTGGAAAGCCTTCCCAGAGACTGGTGTTAGGTCAATGCCCACCTCTATTTTTTCAGTCCTGTTATCATTTCCTTATTTAAATGTGAATATTTAATTCAGGCAGAATTTATTTGGATTACAGGTGGAATGAGCTAGACATTCATTAATTTGTTCAACAAGATTGACTGAGCTTGCTCTTGGCACCAGGCACCGGGGGGAACATTTTAGAGAGATTTTTCTCAGCATTAAACCTCAGCTACCTTACATCTAATAACACAAGAGACCAGGTTTTCTGAATGCCTTCCAAATTCACGTATTTCAGGAGAAAGAAGGGGTGGGCCTCCTGCTGGAGTGTGAGCTCATTTGTATAAAATAGGGCCAGATTTTCTCCTTTCCAAGACCTTTTGTCCTAGACTTGGTAACCAAGTCTACACTCTCATTCTATCCCAGTTGGTTCACATCACGCCTTTCCTCCTGTGTAGAGAATGCTGTAAGGACCTGTGTGCAGGTTAAATAATTTCATTTAATCCATCCAAAGCACTTCGACCAGTTCCTGGGACGTGCGTGTTACCTATTATTATTACTATTGTGCATTTCAAGGGATCAGTGTCACCTTATGGTTCATGGACTCCTTTGGAGATGGTCCCAGGAGCCCTCACCCCTGTGTGCTCAGCTTGAGCAGTGGCAAAGGAACGTCCCAAGGGGACACCCTTGGGTGTGAGGGTCATATTATTTCATTTGTAAGTGTCCAGTTCAGAAATGATGAGAAACCACCCAGGACATTGAGTGGCACTTAGGTCTCAGTACACGAGGAAGGTCAAGTCCACGTCACGTAGAGTGGCACACTTATCTCTGCCGAACAGTCCTCCTCAGGGTTCCTCCTTCCACATCGCAGAGATCCAGGACTTGTCTGCCTCTCTTGACAAGGCCTGGAAGCGGAACCCGTGGGCCAGGCCGTCTTCAGGACAATCACAGGAAGCTATTCCACGCCTGCGACAAGTCCCGGCTCTATGTGGTGGCAGGCAGAAGGTTACAGGCCATCAGGCTGAAGGGTCACCAGCAATCCCGGCTCCTGGAAATTCCCGACCCACCGCCCTCGGGTCCCCTGGCTTTTGTGGTCCCCCTTGGCAAGGAAGTGGAAGGCGGAGAGAAGGGGCCCCCTTGAGTAAAGCACAGCAGAAAATAGAACATTAACCAGGACTTCGTTTCACTTTGTTTCTTTGTTTTTTCAATGATGTTCGCCTTTTGCAACACATAACCACACCCCAAACTTCCTGAGTGTTTTCAAGGTGACACCACTGGGAAGAAAATGGGAGCTGAGCTTAAAGGAGCGGGTCTTGGGGAGTTACTATAAACCTCCAAGTTGTTACCAAATGCTTTCTTTCATCTCGTGTTCTGGGACCACATCCAAGATTCCTGGGGGCCTTACAAATGGCAGTCCGTGATGGAGTTGTTGGGTTTTCTAAACACTCACTAACATTTACCAAGTATCCGTTAATAGCAGCACAAGGAGAAGAAAAACACAGTGGGGGGGAATGTGTTCCAGTCAGAAGGTTTTCTGAACACGCACTGACATTTACCAAGTATGTTAATAGCAGCACAAGGAGAAGAAAAACACAGTGGGGGGGAATGTGTTCCAGTCAGAAGATGGGGGATGAAGAAAGATGTAAAAGGAAATGAAAAGTCAGTCAATGAGACAAGAGCCAGGCTTCAGTCCTCTTGCCTCTTTCCCTCCGTGTCTTCTGGACTCCAGCGAAGAATGTTTGTGTGTGAGGGGACAGAAAGATTCCACTTTGGAGCTAGATTGGGGAAACAGCTTTGACAGTTCCATGAGACAGGACAGTCTGCGGAAAGCTAACACTCCATCTCTCTGAGGACCAGCTTCTTTTTCTGGAAAATTAGCTGCCTTGACCACTTCACAAGATTATAAATACAAGTTGTTCCATTTGGGGGACATGACACAATAATAGTACCTGCCCGGTCATAAAGCAGCCTCTGATTCAGCTTCGACCCCTCCCCTCCCTCAGGCCCACTGTGTCTTCCACCATTTGGCCACCACCCCCTCTTTAGCTTCATCCTCTGTCACTCTAACCTTCCCGGCATCCACAAATTCGTCCACGTGGTATATTCTGTCATAGCACATGATCCTCGAGACCGTCATGTACATCCTGCGAGCAGGGCCTGGTAATGCTCATCTCTGCATCCCCTGTGTGCAACCCATTCCATGAACATCTTTGTGCCAGAGTGCTGAGTCCATTTCCACTGGATGTAATGATTGATGCATTTAGATTGAAATCGAGCATCTTACTTGTACTTTTGATGTGCTCCCCACTTCCTGTAGGTTTCATTTTCTGTACTTTCTTGAGTTCTTTTGGATTGAGCATCTTTTTGTAAACTTATTTAGAAACTTAACTAGATCCCCAGGAGTTTGTAAACAAACAGGAGCTGCTGTAGGTTTCGCCTGTTGTATGTGCGTGTGTCTGTGTGTCTCAGTGCAGTTTCATTGCACGTGTAGATTCCTGTGGCCACCACTGCAGTCAATATACAGATCTGTTCCAACATGAGGATTCCTCCTGTTAAGCTTTTCCAGCCAGCCCTCCCCCCAGTCCTGCCCTCACAGAGCACACAGGCTAGATGGGCACAGGCTAGAGTCCCAGGGCGAGCTGGAGACCAGCTCATGTTCACTGGCCAGGTCTTGGTTTCTAAAGTTCCTCCTGCAGCCTGACAGAAAAGGCCCCTGCAAGAACAGCTCAGAAGTCAGGACAGCACGGAGCACATCCACAGGTCCAAAGGGGAAGAGGCCTGCACAGTTCCTTGGGCAGCTTGAGTCGAAAACTGCCCCGGCTCAGGTGACAGTAATATTGAAGGATCAAAACCCACAGTTCCAAGTGCAGCTCGATGGAGGTTTCATTCCCTCAGCCCGAGTTGGAAAGCTGGGCGATGCCGGCAGCTTGCGGATGGGTCCTGTGCACATGCGGAGGAAATGATTTCATAGCTTTGGGATTTCACCGCTGCAGAGGGGTCAGGGGGCCAATTCCGCTGAAACAAAGGGACAGTAATCACTCTGGCCAGAAGAGCAGTTTAAATCAGAGGTGTCTCTTTCCAGCCTCAGAGATTTGCAGGACGTTTCTCAGTTCACTTCAGTGTCTTTCGACAATGGATACAATCCAGACAGGGCACTTCACTTTTATTGGAGTGAATTCTGGAGCCCAAGAAGTGAAACTTGCTTAACCCAGCCAGGTTTATTTTATTGTGCAAATAGAACTGAGTGTAGGAATAAAGTGCTCAAACTTTGAACCTTTGTCCATGGTAATCTGCAGCCTCAATAGCCTGTGTTATGAACTGACAAAGGCTCATCTTAGAAATGTGTAGCTAGGGCTTCCCTGGTGGCGCACTGGTTAAGAATCCGCCTGCCAATGCAGGGGACACGGGTTCAATCCCTGGTCCAGGAAGATCCCACATACCACGGAGCAACTAAGCCGGTGCGCCACAACTACGGAGCCTGCGCTCTAGAGCCCGCGAGCCACAACTACTCAGCCCATGTGCCACAACTACTGAAGCCCGCGAGCCTAGAGCCCGTGCTCTGCAACAAGAGAAGCCACCGCACTGAGAAGCCCGCGCACCGCAACAAAGAGTAGGCCCCGCTCGACGCAACTAGAGAAAGCCAGTGCGCAGCAACGAAGACGCAACGCAGCCAAAAATAAATAAAATTAATTAATTAAGAAAAAGAAATGTGTAGCTGACACCCCAGTGTACTCAATGTGTGGATGGAGCATTTACTGTGTTTGAGTTAAAATGCTCGGACCAAGCCTTGCCTGACTGCCTTATGTCCAGCTTCAAGAACTTGTCTGTCTGGTTCCCCATCACATCCCCAGTTCCTAGCACGTAAATATGTGATGAGTAAATCCTGGTGATGAGGTTTGTTATGAACCCACAAAGCTAGTCATATTTCTCAAGAGTTGTGTTTTAAACCTAGGTCCAGGGCACTGTGAAATCATGTGGAATTAGTTCACTCAACAAGTATGAGCATAGTCTCGAAGCTGGACCTTAGGCATGAGTCTGAAGTTTCTGGGAAAGATCTAGGTTGGAAACATAATTTTGTAAATCATCAGAAAATAGATGGTTGTTAAGAGAAATGATACTGGGTGAGGCCATGAGGGAGAGTGTGTGAAGTTCAATAAGGGAAAGCCATCCAGAACAGTGTGTGTGTGTGTGTGTGTGTGTGTGTGTGTGTATGCATGCGCGTGCACACGTTTCTTTTTTTTAATTAATTAATTTTATTTTGGCTGCACTGGGTCTTAGTTGCGGCATGCATGTGGGATCTAGTTCCCTGACCAGGGATCGAACCTGGGCCCCCTCCGTTGGGAGTGTGAAGTCTTAACCACTGGACCACCAGCGAAGTCCCTGCACACATGTTTGTGATGAGAGAAGGTCCATGAATTTCATCATGTTTTCTAAGGGGTTCACAACCCATAAAAGGATAGGAATTCAGTGTTGAAATGGTCCATCGTGAACTCCCTTTGCATCCTTGGCCAGTCAGGTACCTTTAGAAAGGGCACTGCTTCTATGCATCACAATCTGTAGAGATGCTTGTTAAAAATGCACATTCATGGGCCCCAAGCCAGGCCTGGTGAGTAAGCCTTTCTGGACGTGAGGCCCAGGAATGTGCATTTTTAGCAGCTCCCTGGGGAGTCTGTTCATTTCTCCCCCGGGAGCTGCTAAAAATGCACTTCCGGTTCACTGAGCACTTCTTCGATGCTTAAGGTGTTGTTCTACACATCCAGTGAATTTTTCATTTCAGATATTGTACATTTACCTCCACAAGTTCCATTTTGTTCTTGTCTATATCTTCTATCTCTGTCCTCGTTATCACATTTTCCTTTAAATGTCATACATTATAAGAGCTGTTTTAAAAATACTGTGTGCTTATTCCATCACCTCTGTCATTTTTTTTTTTTTTTTTTTTTTTTTTGCGGTACGCGGGCCTCTCACTGCTGTGGCCTCTCCCGTTGCGGAGCACAGGCTACGGACACGCAGGCTCAGCGGCCATGGCTCACTGGCCCAGCCGCTCCGCAGCATGTGGGATCTTCCCAGACCGGGGCACGAACCCATGTCCCCTGCATCGGCAGCCAGACTCTCAACCACTGTGCCACTAGGGAAACCCATCTCTGTCATTTTTAGGTCTCTGTCTATTGTATGATTTTTCTCCTGATTATGAACCACATTTTTGTGCTTCTTTGCATTTCTAGTAATTTGGGGAAAATGCTCTACATCATAAATATTATATTGTTGAGTGTCTGGGTTTCATTGTCTTCCTTTAAAAAGTGTTGAGCTGTCTTTGTCAGGTAATTCACTAACTTGAAAGCTTCTGAGGTGTGGCCTTTCTAGAGTCTCTACTGAATGTTTCAGGTTTCTCCACTTGAGCTGGTCTGAATATCTCCCAGCCCTGTGTGAGCTCGGGTAGTTATTCACTTTGTGGGTGTCCAGGAGTTGTTTTTGGATTCACCTCATGGGGTTTCACCCAACACATGTGGGTGTTAGTATTCAGCCGAAGTCCCGTGATGGAATTCCCAGGTAGATTTCTGCAGCTCTTTCTTTACCCTCTTTTCAGCACCCTCCTCTTTGGTGCCTTTCCCTACAAATTCCAGCTGCCTCAGCCATCCAGAATGCTGATCTGTCTTGGCAACTCTGCCAGTCATATTACATTAGGGCCCCCACCCTAGTGACCTTATTTTAACTTGATACCTCTGTAAAGATCCTGTCTCCAAATAAGGTTACCTTCTGAGGTATTGAGGGTTAGGACTTCAACATAGGAAGTTTGGGGGTGGGGGGGGAAACACTTCAGTCCATAACAGGGAAACTCAGATTCAAGTCTCAGTCCCTCTTCCCTGGATGGGAAGCCCGCCATTGCATAGCAGCCACCTCAGCCTTGCAAGAAACCAACCAGGAGGTGTTTGTAAACACAGAATCAGCAACGGGCCTGGGATTTCAACACACCTTCCTAGAGGAGTTCAGTTATACCTTCTTCATATTTGAGAAATGAGCACAAACACCTTTCCACAAGGTTACAGGATGTTGCAGGGTTTTGTTGCTGGAGTTGATACTGGTGGGCTGGCTGAAAAGGCTGATGGGAAACATCTTTCTATGGTCAGAGCTAGAAGAGCCCTCAGGGCCCATCGGTGTGCAGTGGGAGAAGCGATTTGCCCAGGGCAAACTGACAGTGTTTTGCTGTGGAATCCCGCAATCCTGCCCTTGTGAAATGTGAACATCTCCCCAGTTGGAAGAACCAGCAGCCCCTGGGTCCCGCCGTGCTCAGTGCCTGGCCCATAGTGAATGCAGCATGAACATGCCCTATCCAGAGAAATCTCTTCTTTGCGTTTTTAAATGTTTTTATCACTCAAAAGAGCATCCCCTAGACACTATAATACAGTGGAATGTCACTCAGCCATAAAAAAGAGTGAAATAATGCCACCTGCAGCAACAGGGATGGACCTAGAGATGATCATACTCGGTGAAGTCAGTCAGACAGAGAAAGACAAACACCGTATGATATCACTTATATGTGGAATCTAAAAAAGCGATACAGATGAGCTTATTTACAAAACAGATACAGACTCACAGACATAGAAGAGAAACTTATAGTTACCAAAGGGGGTGGGGGAGGGATAAATTAGGAGTTTGAGATTAGCAGATACACACTATTATATATAAAATAACCAACAAGGACCTACCGTATAGCACAGGGAACTATATTCAATATCTATCTCATAATAACCTATGATGGAAAAGAATCTGAAAAAGAATATATGTATAACTGAATTGCTGTGCTGTACACCTGAAACTAACACAACCCTGGAAATCAACTATACTTCAATAAAAAATAATCCCACAGAAAATTTCTCATACATCTTTTAAGACTCATTTACTCCATAGATCACCTCTGTCCTTTCTTTTTCTTGTCATTTATCTGTTGAAGAACCTGGGCCTTTGATCACAGAATTTCCCACTGTCTGGCTTTGCGGGTGGAACTTTCACGTCTGCTGGTTCCTCTTCATAAGTTAGCAACTGTTGAGGCTGAACACCTCTACCTATGATTTCACTGTGGACAGCAGAATGGCGAGATTCTAATTGTATCATTGGTTTTCCTTTGTTAAGCAGAATACATTTATGAAAAGATAATGAAGTGGTTCTATCACAGCCTCTGAGGATGACAAATTCTTTTTTCTCTTTTAATATCATGATGAACTCCCAGATTTAAACATATCTGATGGATTTCAAGCCACCGTAATGATTATATTTATTAAAGCTCGAATTGTTCCATCTTCGACCAGTGGGAGTATCTTCAGGTTGGCTCCTGAGTCCTTTTGATAACTTCCTTGTGGAACAGTGTCACCACGAAGAGCTTCACTTTGGTGCTGGCTGCTTGCTTTCAAGGGTCTTTGTCACATGTCTCTCACTTCCAGAAGCCCAGAAGCCTGGTTTCACCTACTTAACAAAGAGCTCCAAGAACACGTTATTTCTGCTTTTCTTTTCTTTTTTTTTTAACATCTTTATTGGGGTATAATTGCTTTACAACGGTGTGTTAGTTTCTGCTTTATAACAAAGTGAATCAGTTATACATATACATATGTTCCCATATCTCTTCTCTCTTGCGTCTCCCTCCCTCCCACCCTCCCTATCCCACCCCTCCAGGCGGTCACAAAGCACCGAGCTATCTCCCTGTGCTATGCGGCTGCTTCCCACTAGCTATCTATTTTACATTTGGTAGTGTATATATGTCCATGCCTCTCTCTCGCTTTGTCACAGCTCACCCTTCCCCCTCCCCATATCCTCAAGTCCATTCTCTAGTAGGTCTGTGTCTTTATTCCTGTCTTACCTCTAGGTTCTTCATGACATTTTTTTCTTAAATTCCATATATATGTGTTAGCATACGGTATTTGTTTTTCTCTTTCTGACTTACTTCACTCTGTATGACAGACTCTAGGTACATCCGCCTCACTACAAATAACTCAATTTCATTTCTTTTTATGGCTGAGTAATATTCCATTGTATATATGTGCCACATCTTCTTTATCCATTCATCAGATGATGGACACTTAGGTTGTTTCCATCTCTGGGCTGTTGTAAATAGAGCTGCAATGAACATTTTGGTACATGACTCTTTTTGAATTATGGTCTTCTCAGGGTATATGCCCAGTAGTGGGATTGCTGGGTCGTATGGTAGTTCTGTTTGTAGTTTTTTAAGGAACCTCCAAAACCTGAGGGAGGGCATGCTGGCGAGTTTCGCATGCAGACTGTGCTAGATGCTGCTGCTTCCTTGGCCCTTCTTCAGTGTCAGCTTGGCTACCACGTCATCCCAGAGGATGTCTCTTGTGTATGCCCGTAGCATTTTGGCTCTCCCTTATTGTAGCACTGATCTCGCTGACTGCAGTTGTCTGTTTATCCATGTGCCCACTTCCCCTGCTGCCCACGAGACTGAGTGGCAGGGCCCGTGGCTTGTTGACCAGTGGCTAGCATATTAGGGTGCCAACAGATAATTGCTGAATGAATGTCTGTGTCATTCTTCTCCTACCAGGGCGCTCCTTACCCGGGGTTGAAATCTATCCATTTCATATTTCCATGCCTCTCGGCATCCCAGCTACATGGTGAGCTCTTTCAGGGACCAGTTCTAACCCCCTTCCCCATCTCCACCATCTGGCAGGATGCATTGTGGACCCCTCCCCCCCGCCCACCAACACTGTTATTAAAGGATAAGAAATGTGTTTCTATAAAACTAAGAGCAGTTAACTTGAAACTTGTTTCAGCATCCAATTTGACTTCCTCTTTTAGAATCATTTTTGGGAAGTACAACAAAGTTCCTCTTCACATTTCCCTACCAAAGTGGCCTTTGGAAAGTTTGGGGTACCCCGGGCACCCCAGGGCGTTCTCTCATCCTGACGGTGATGCGGGAGCTCCTTCCACCCCATCCAGTACCATGTTTTTGTGACAGGAATTTATTGAATGATTAATGCTTCTCTCCCTCGTCCATCACTCCCAGGAGCCTACAAACATGCTGTTATTTCTCTTTTCTTAAAAACAAGGACTTAATTACACTGCTTTGTCCCTCTTCCAAGTGGCCAGATCTCTCCTTAGAGCTTTCAACATTATTGAAGGCACGGTTTCCTCCTCTCTGTCCCAACCCCATGTGGGGTGACCGCCACCCTTCTGATGCTGCCTCTTGCCATGGCCTCAAAGCAGCTTTCAATTCTGAGCCATGATTGCAGGTCGGGTGTGAGAGCCCCCCTCCCTCTTCATGGCCTCATCACATGCTCTGCTGCCTCAGATCTCCCAGCCCCTGGGCAGGAAGGGAGCTGAGAACACTGCACATGGTGCCCTTTCCCTTTTCTCCCGGCCTCTGGATGAAAGCTGGTGGGCATATAAACATGTCAGGCACACCTGAAGCTGCAGTGGCGCGCAGAGCATCATTCTCTTCTCTTTTTTGGTCATGGTAAGCTTTGCCAGACCATCTGACCTCAAGGTCTGGCTCTCCCATATCCTGCAGCACTAAAGGCAGCTCTCTCCTATTGTTACGGTGCTTCTCCGCAGGGAACAGAGGATCCTTTAGGCCAGACAGTGCCTGCCCCACGCCCAGGCCCCCAGCCCTTATGACGGGCTGACCTAGGGGGGTGGATGCAGAAGTGTCTTCCATCTTTACAAAAAAATCCCTGGACCCCAGAGCTCTCCCCCTTTACAGTCAGACATCTCTAAAGAATTGCCCACAGTCCCCTCTATTTTTTTTACTTCATAATTAGTGAACCTTCCACCCTCACTTGAGTTCAAATCTATTCGTACAGCTTCTTAGCTGTGTGACCTTGGGCTCATGAATTTCTCTGAACCTCAATGTTTTCATACATAAAATGGACATAAAAATAGTTACCTGTCCCATGGGATAGTTTTGGAGATGAAATAGGTTGTGGTAAAGCCCTTAGAAAACAGTCTGTCACATAGGAAACAGAACCAGCACGTTACTTAATTCTCTGAGAATTGTACTTGTATTTTAATCTTCATTTTGGGGATTTTACAGAAAGACAATCACATCAACTTCAGCTAATGGTAACCCTCTTTCCTCTCCAATGTACACTATTCTTCTTTTCTTGTTGAGCAATTCTCTACAAGTCAAATGACCACGTTAGATGGCACTGATTGGAGTGTATGATACTGGCTTTTGGCTTGAGGTAGACAGTGATAAGAAAGCTTCCTTCTTGTTCTGCATTATTGTTTTTTTTTTTAAATTTCTACTGCATGCCTTTGCTGCGTCACTTATGATGACTGCATAGCTCTCATCGACCTGGGGGTGTGAGTCCCATCACTACGCTCCCCAGTGATGACCGATCATTAAAATCACTGGTGAAAGGCGACTTGAAGAGGCTGCGTGGGTCCTTTCAGACAACGCCGCCGGCTGGGCCTCGCACCTCACTGTTACGGTGGGCAGTGTCCTCGTCGTCTGCTGTCCTCGTCCGGCCAGCGGAGTCTGAGAAGCCGTGTCCTCTTGCCTCCCCGCAGGCCTGGCGCAGGCGCTGGTTCGTGCTGCGGCGGGGCCGCCTGAGCGGCGACCGCGACGTCCTGGAGTACTACCGCAGCCAGCGCGCCCGCAAGCCCATCCGCACCATCGACCTCAGCGAGTGCGCCGTCTGGAAGCACGCGGGCCCGGGCTTCGTTCGTAAGGAATTCCAGAACCATTTCGTGTTCATTGTCAAGACTGCATCTCGCACGTTCTATCTGGTGGCCAAGACGGAGGAAGAAATGCAGGTGTGGGTGCACAGCATCAGTCAGGTCTGCAACCTCGGCCACCTGGATGACAGCGCAGGTAAGAGTGGACAGGGGGCTCCTGAGGCTAAGGGCGGGCGGGGGCCGCTGCGCTTGTGCCAAGGAGCTCCGGAAAGGACCCGGCGGCCGAGCCACGAGCCACGTGCGCTGCCCCCGGAGCGTGACGGGCCACTTCGGTGGCTTCAAAGCCTCACCTTGGCTTTGCTCTTGTGAGCTACAGGGAGCGCATGCAGTGAAAGCAAAACGTGGGTGGGGACGTCCTGTACAGCTCTGATTTTCCCCATGCTGCTGCTGCTGCCGGTTTTTCTAGAAATATCAAATATCGCTGTCTTTAAAAAATTATAGGAACTCCAGCTTTTCTGTTGCCTACCGGGTTGTTCAGTACTAGAAGGTAGAAAGACAGAACTAAGCTACTTGTCGTGGGCAGGTAACGTTTCCTCTTATCTCCAAGTGGCTCAAGGTCTCTGCAACGGAAATGAGCTCTAAGTTTGCTGTGAGCCACTTCTGGGCAGTGGAAGCAAATGACCCATGAGGCTCTTTTTCTCTCACTCTTGCTCTCTCTCTTTTACACACACACGCGCGCACACACACACACACACTGCCCTTTCTATATAATGTACTGGGTATAAAGCACTTGGGGTTACAGTGAACTCTCCTTCATGGATTTTGTTCTTGAGGCCCTGGCACCATGCCCTGATCTTCAAACTATGAGACTTCGAGTCTGCTTTCTTTTAGTCTCTTAGTCTAGCCGGCAGAACCTTACCACTAAATCCCATGGTCTACAGTTGCTTCAGCATTTCCGTCCTTACTGGTGCTTATCATCTTCCACTGAAATACCCACATTCTAACGCTAGGTGGCGCAGAAGAGTCAGAGTTGCATCTCTCTTTAGACAGACGTGAGGGTGTGTGTGCTTCCTGCCAGCAAAGTCCTTTTCTTTTCATGACCCAGGGAAGCTTACTAAGTGAAGCTACTCAGTCACACCGCTGCTCACTCTTCACCCCAGTCCATACATTCTGCCCACACCAGATACATATTTTTGTGTCATGTTATGTGTCTCCTCTGTTTGTTTCCTCATCTGGGAGTTATGCTAAAATATAGATACATAACATGTGTCCCAATATCCTAAGGGGAACAGAAACAAGTAAGGCACCAGGCAGAAAACAGAAAGCTCTGGCCTGAAGTTGGAGGAAGCCGGAACCCCCCATGACCTCTTTTGTTCCTTGTAGCCCCCCTCAGTTTTGACGAGGATGTAGGGGCTAACTGGTCATCTGAGAACCAAGCCTGTATTAGCTCATCTCATCCCCAGACCGATTCTGTGGCATATGTAGCATGAACATAAGCACTTTACAGATAAGGAAGCTTGGAGCAAGCGGGTAACTTGCCCAAGGTCAGGACAGCTATATACTAGAGCCTGGACTTGAACCCAGGCAGTTCTGGACAACTCTGACTCAGGAATCCTGCATTCCTGCCAACTTGGTTCAAAAGGGAAATAGAAGCAGGCCTTTCATTGGGAGTTTATGAATTGGGCTTTCCAGCCATCACAACTCTTTATTTCTTTCATTCCTTTTCTTAGACATCACTAACAGTCAATCATTAACGCTGTGAGGGCAGAGTTAGAACGGTTCCAGGCACACAGTAGGTGGAAGAGTAGGTATCTATATAGACATAAATAGACATATATCTACATATGCATGTCTGCATATGTGCACAAATGCTTATGTAAGTCTATGTACATATATTTGTTATGCATAAATGTGTGTGTATATATATATAAAATGTAAGTATATTTGTTGAGTGAATAAACAGTGATGCAGAGCTGTGGCCGAGGGCCATGAAGAGGCTGTGTGAAGACTATCTAACTGCAGATTTTTAGGCCAAGAGCCCTTGGGTTTTTTGCTCTTAATTGATTCAGCACTTCACTCTTGGAACATTGGCCTTCTTCCCCAGACATTGTTTATAGCTTGGGGAAACGGTCTCCATCAGTACAAACACCAGCTGTGATTTGCATCTTCTCTTTGGCCTCTTAGATGCCATTTGAGGAACTGTGTTCTAGCCATTCTTGAACATTCAGCTGGGAAATGATTTCTCCTGCAGATTGTGTGGAGAGTGGCTCTCACACGCCTTCCTGCGTGCAGCCCTCCGCCGCCAGCTCCCTTTGCACCACCCCTGCTGTCAGCTCCCTGCCAAGAGATGACCCAAGCACTAGTACTGTAGCCACTGAGGAAACCGGAAGTGAGTCAGAGTTTCTCTTCCTTCCTGATTATCTGATTCTATCCAACTGCGAGACGGGAAGACTGCACCACGCCAGGTACGCCTCCAGCCGTTTAGCTGTAGCATCTTCTAGTGGGTGTATGTGCACTCCCCTCTCTTCCTGCTGCCGTCAGGGCAGGGACAGATCCCTATCAACCACTACCGAGGCCGAAGCTTGTGGCACACCAAGCAGAATGACTCATGCATTTCAGCACTGTGGCTTTCCTTTCCAACCTTGCATTTTCAGACGTACCTTACACTTAGAGGATGAAAAAAATCAACGAGCCATTTTTTTCCCCTGCATCAAGGGGTTGGTGTCACCGAGTGTTGTAGAGGCGACATCAGAGGCATGGGTGGGTGGGTGCCAAGGGTGTAGCAGTATCAACTACCGCTGCCGGGGACTTGCTGCCTCTCAGTCAAATGTATGTGCTTTTCTTCCCTCAGTCTCCCCACCAGATGTGACAGCTGGTCAAACTCGGAGCGCTCACTGGAACAGGTGTCCTTCGACGACGTTTTTGTGGACGGCCTGCAGCCACTGCCCTCCGGGAACCTGGCCTGCCCCTCACGCCCTGGGAACAGTTCTCAAGAGGCCCCTTCCACGAGGCCCCCGGCTGCCCTGATCTGCACGAGACATGTCAATGGCCCGTCCAGGGACCACTTTTCTTTACCAGTGCTGGAAACTTCCTTAAACTCCACCGTCCAGGTAGATCAAAACCAAGCTTCCTTGCCCTATGGGGTAAAAGAACTAGATGTTATGTCCAACACGCCACCTCCCCGCCCCCCTAAGCCAAGCCATCTCTCTGAACGGCGCCACGAGGAGCAGCTCCTGTGCGGTGGGCCCAGTAGCATCAAGAAGCCAGAAGGCACTGTGGTACCGAGAAGAATCTCTCTCTCTGGTTTAGATAACATGAGAACCTGGAAAGGTAAGTGTCAGATGCTAAGCTTCGGTACTGAGAGAAGCCTGGCTTCTCTTTCCTCCTTGTGTCCACATGAGGACGTTGTCCAGCATCCTTTGCTCAGGCCAGTCCAGTGTCCCGGCAGGGTCAGGCTCTGGGTGGAAGTGCACACCCCGAGCAGCAGCCCTCACTCCCAGGCTCCCCACCCGCCCCGCCGGGAGAGGTATACGTGGGTCCCTGTAGATGCTGAAAGAAGTCAGATCCCTGGTCCCCTAGTCATGCCCTTGCCCACACGAGACCACGCTCCTGGTGTTTGTTTGGAGCCACTCCGGGATCCACTTGGTACAGAAGGCGGTGTCTTTTGCCAAAGCTGGGCCCAGTTCCATCCATTTCCTTTCACATGCAGACTGAGCACTGGGTGGGAAACCATACCTCTTGTCTCTATTTTTCAACAATCCAATCTGCTTCATCCATCATCCCACCTGACATGTTCTTTCCAAATTCTACCTGGCTGAAGTGATGTGGCTTTTTGCCAAGCTATCACCATCAAGGTAATGCTAACCTAGCCCTATCAGCTTGGTCCCTGTTTGGCCTTTTTCTGGAACTCTGTTGCTTCTCACAGGGTTGCCTTGCATGCACACTCTCTCTCTCTCCCTCTCTCCCCTCTCCTCTTCTCTATCTCCATCCAAACATTGGATTCTTTCACACGAAGGCAAACAAAGGCTAAAACTCATTGAAATGGAGGTTTTGACCATGAAACAAAGACCAAAACAACAGTGCTGGATGGAAGCCAAATGGCTCTGATAAGGCAGAGGGGACGCATCCCATGGATTGTTGTGCCTTCCACATGGAGCTCCCCCAGGAACCGATGTCTGTACGTGGCGGCAGAGTGGGGTCAGGTTCGTTATCATCCTTGTGGGGCTCCAGTGACCTGGCAGCCTTGATTGTCCCCGAGGCTCTCCAGCCCCCCTCTGCCATCAGTGAAGTGCCCGTGGCGGGGTGTCTGCATCTCAGCTCTGCTGTCTCCCATCAGGGCCCCTGCTCCAGCCTGCACCACTGCCACTCTCTTTTTTTTGGGGGGAGGGGCTACTAAATTATTTTATTGGAAGGAATAGTAGAAATGAAAGAACTTAAGTGGGTGTTTTGGTACAACTTATAGAAAAGGTAAAGGTAACCAGGACATTCATGCCCCGCCTTGGCGACCAGGGAAGTCACCCGCCGAGGCTGGCTCATTGTCACCGTGTTCCAAGGTGTGCTTGTCAAAGAGACACAAGCTGGTGTCATGGTCACCCAATTCGTTGATGGATCTCACCTCTTATTCAGGTGATGAGTCTCAGTGAAATGACGCAAGCGGGGGGTCGTGTTGTCAGTCGTCACTTTTTTCCAAGTGCAACACATTCTGTTGCATTCAGCTGCTTGCTCTCCAAGTCATCATGGTTTAATTTCTCGATTTCATGACGATTTTGGGATTCAGCCACCTTGTTGGTTCTGCCCAAACAGTGTCGAACAGGAAGAATTTCTGGAAACGATTAAACAATACAGAAATACATACTATCTCTTCTTTTTAAAGCATAAATGAAATCTGAATATATTTACTGTAATACAACTCGTTATCCTGAGATCACACCACCACCATTCTTGCCTCCCTCTAATCTGTTTTCCACACGCAGTCAAGTGGTCTCTTAAAAAATGTAAATCAGATAGTCAGTTCCTTGCTAAAAACCAATCTAGGGCTTCCCTGGTGGCGCAGTGGTTGAGAGTCCGCCTGCTGGTGCAGGGGGTGCGGGTTCATGCCCCGGTCCGGGAGGATCCCACGTGCCGCGGAGCGGCTGGGCCCGTGGGCCATGGCTGCTGGGCCTGCGCGTCTGGAGCCTGTGCTCCGCAACGGGAGAGGCCACAACGGTGAGAGGCCCATGTACCGCAAAAAAAAAACAAAAACAACAACAAAAAAACCAATCTAACGACTTCTCTTTGCACTTGGGATAAAATCTAAATTTCTTAGCATAGCATGCAAGGCCCACTGGGATCTATCATGCCTACATCCCTTATCCTTCTTTTATTTTTCTTCCGGTTTTATTGAGATGTAATTGATGTACAGCACTGTATGAGTTTAAGGAATACAGAATGATCTGACTTATATACATCGTGAAATGATGACCACAGTAAGTTTTGTGAGCATCTATCATCTCATGTAGATACAACATTAAACAAATAGAAAAAAAATTTCCTTCTGATGAGAGCTCTTAGGAGTTACTCTTTTTGTGGTACGTGGGCCCCTCACTGTTGTGGCCTCTCCCATTGCGGAGCACAGGCTCCGGACGCACAGGCTCAGTAGTTGTGGCTCACGGGCCCAGCCGCTCCACAGCACGTGGGATCTTCCCGGACCGGGGCACGAACCCATGTCCCCTGCATCGGCAGGCGGACTCTCAACCACTGCGCCACCAGAGAAGCCCAGGAGTTACTTTTGTTAACAGCTTTCATGTATGACATGCAGCACTGTTATTTATATTTATCTTGTCCTGCATTCCATCCCTAGTATTTATTTATCTTAGAACTGGAGGTTTGTACTTTTTGACCACCTTCAGACCTTCATCCAATTCCCCCTCCCCCAATACCATACTCTCAACTAGGAGTGAAAGCGCAGAGTCCTAAACACTGAACCACCAGGGAATTCCCCTTCTTATTTTATTTCTGTCTGTAATTTATATGGTTTTTAGTGAAGTCTTGCATATCTCATTAATGTATTCCCATGCATTTGTTATTTTTACGTGATTGCGAATGGTATTTTACTTTAAATAATTTCTTTGCTGTTGCATGCAAATAAATTAGCTTTATATTTTGATTTTGTATCTACCTTTTCTAAACTATACATTTATTTGCATTTTCTTTGTATACAAACATATCACATGCAAATACTAATAACTTTGTTTTTTCTTTTATAACATATCTTTCATTTTCTTTTTCTTATGTCAGTGCTTGGGCTAGGAAGGCCAGGACATCTTTGAATAGTAGTATTAATTACAGGGATCCTTGCCTTATTCCCAATCTCACATGGAAAGCTTCCAGTGTCTCACCATTCTAATGTGGTTTGCAGCAGACTTTTGTAGACAGCATTCATTAGATTAAGGACATTCTCTGATATTCCTACTTTGCCAAATGTTATTTTTAAAAATCATGAAAGGGTATTGAATTTATTGAAACATTTTATGATCATGTGATTTTTTTTCCTTTATCCTGTTAACGTGAAGAACTTCACTGGCCAATTATTTTTTGCAGTATAGTTGGTTAACAATATTATATTAGTTTCAGGTGTATAGCATAGTGATTCAGTATTTTTACAGATTATACTCCATTAGAAGTTATTACAGGGAATTCCCTGGCAGCCCAGTGGTTAGGACTCAGTGCTCTCACTGCCGGGGCCCGGGTTCAGTCCCCGGTTGGGGAACTGAGATCCTGCAATCTGTGCAGCATGGCCAAAAAAAAAAGTTATTCCAAAGTAATGGCTATAATTCCCTGTGCTGTACAATATATCCTTGTTGCTTATCTATTTTATACATAGTAGTTTGTACCTCTTAATCCCCTACCTTATCTTGCCCCTCCCCCTTTCCCTCTCCCCACTGGTAAACACTAGTTTGTTCTCTATATCTATGAGTCTGCTTCCGTTTGGCTATAATACATTTATTTGTTTTATTTTTTAGATTCCACATACAAATGATATCATACAGTATTTGTCTTTCTCTGTCTGACTTACTTATTTCACTAAGCATAAGAGCCATCCACATTACTGCAAATGGTAGAATTTCATTCATTTTTATGGCTGAGTAATATTCCATTGTATATATGTACCACATCTTCTTTATCCATTCCTCTGCTGATGGACACTTAGGTTGCTTCCATGTCTTGGCTATTTTAAATACTGCTGCTATGAACATTGGGGTGTATGTGTCTTTTCGAATTAGAGTTTTCATTTTTTCCTGATATTTGCCCAGCAGTGGTATTGCTGGATCATATGGTAGCTCTAGTTTTAGTTTTCTGAGGAACCTTCACGCTATTTTCCATAGTGACTACACCAATTTACATTTCCACCAACAGTGTACAAGGGTTCCATTCTATCCGCATCCTCACCAGCCTTTGTTATTTGTTGCCTTTTTTTTTTTTTTGCTGTACGCGGGCCTCTCACTGTTGTGGCCTCTCCCATTGCGGAGCACAGGCTCTGGACGCACAGGCTCAGCGGCCATGGCTCACTGGCCCAGCCGCTCTGCGGCATGTGGGATCTTCCCAGACCGGGGCACGAACCCATGTCCCCTGCATCGGCAGGTGGACTCTCAACCACTGCACCATCAGGGAAGCCCTTGTTGCCTTTTGATGATAGCCATTCTGACAGGTATGACGTGATACCTCATTGTGGTTTTGATTTGCATTTCTCTAATAATTAGAAATTTGGAGCATCTTTTCATGTGCCTGTTGGCTATCTGTATGTTTTCTTTGGAAAAATGTCTATTCCCTTCTTTTGCCCATTCTTAAATCAGGTTGTTTGTTTTTTTGACATTGAGTTTTATGAGCTGTTTATATATTTTGAATATTAAACCCTTGTTGGTCATATCATGTGCAAATATTTTCTCTCATTCTGCAGGTTGCTTTTTGTTTTGTTGGTGGTTTCCTTTGCTGTGCAAAAGCTTTTTAAGTTTAATTAGGTCCTGTTTGTTTATTTTGCCTTTATTTCTTTTCCTTAGAAGTTAGATCCAAAAAATATTGCTATGATTTATGGCAAAGAGTGTTCTATGTTCTCTTCTAGGAGTTTTATGGTTTCAGGTCTTGCAGTTAGGTCTTTAATCCGTTTTGAGTTTATTTTTGTATATGGTGTGAGGAAATGTTCTAATCTCACTGTTTTACATGTAGCTGTCCAGCTTTCCCAGCACCACTTATTGAAGAGACTGTCTTTTCTCCACTGTATATTCTTGCCTCCTTTGTTGTAGATTAATTGACCATAGGTGTGTGGGTTTATTTCTGAGCTCTCTATTCTGTTGCATTGATCTATGTGTCTGTTTTTGTGGCAGTATCATTCTGTTTTGATTAATGTAGCTTTGTAGTATTGTGTTAAGTCTGGGAGGGTTATGCCTCCTGCTTTGTTCTTTTCCCTCCGATTGCTTTGGCATTTCAGGGTCTTTCATAGTTTCATTCAGGGTCAAGATCCATATGAATTTTGGGATTATTTGTTCCAGTTCTGTGAAAAATATGGGTATTTTGATAGGGATTGCATTAAATCTGTAGATTGCTTTGGGTCGTATGGACACTTTAACAATATTAATTTTTCCAATCCAAGAGCACAAGATGTCTTTTCATTAGTTTGTATCACCTTCAGTTTCCCTCATCAGTGTTGCATAGCTTTCAGAGTATAGGTCTTTCACCTCCTTGGTTAAGTTTATTCTTTTTGATGCGATTTTAAACAGGACCATTTTCTTGCTTTCTCTTTCTGATAGTTCATTATTAGTGTATAGAAATATGACAGATTTCTGTATATTAATCTTGTATGCTGCAACTTTGCTGGATTCATTTATCAGTTCTAATAGATTTTGTGGAGACTTTAGGGTTTTCTATATAAAGTATCATGTCATCAGCAAATACTGACTGTTTTACTTCTTCCTTTCCAATTTGGTTGCTTTTTATTTCTATTTCTTGTCTGACTGCTGTGGCTAGGACTTTCAATACTATGTTAAATAGAAGTGTCAAGAGTGGGCATCCTTGTCTTGTTCCTGAATTTAGAGGAAAGGTTTTCAGCTTTTCACTGTTAAGTATACTGTTAGCTGTGGGTTTGTCATAAATTCCCTTTATTGTGTTGAGATACATTCCCTCTATACCCACCTTGAAGAGAGTTTTTATCATGAATGGATGTTGAATTTTATCAAATGATTTTTCTGCATCTATTGAGATGATCATGTGATTTTTATCCTTCCTTTTGTTAATGTGGTGTATCACATTGATTGATTTGTGAAAATTGAACCATCCTTGTGTTTCTGGAATAAATCCAACTTGATTCTTTGATGGTATATGATCCTTTTTATATATTGTTGGATTTAGTTTGCTAATATTTATTAAGGATTTTTGCATCTATATTCATCAAAGATATTGACCTGTAGTTTTCTTTTTCTGTAGTGTCTTTGTTTGGTTTTGGTATCAAGGTAATGGTGGCCTTGTAGAATGAATTGGGGAGTGTTCCGTCCTCTTCAATTATTTGGAATAGTTTGAGAAGGATAAGTATTAGTTCTTCTTTATATGTTTGTTAGAATTCCCCTGTGAAGCCATTTGGCCTTGGGGTTTTATTTTCTGGGAGTTTTTTTTTTTTTAATACAAATTCATTTTCACTACTAGTGATTGGTCTGTTCAAATTGTGTGTTTCTTCTTGTTTCAGTCTTGGCAGGTTGTATATTTCTAGAAATTTGTCCATTTCTTCTAGGTTTTCCAATTCTTTGGCATGTAACTATTTGTACTATTCTTTTATGATTTTTTTAATCTCTGTGGTATCAGTTGTTATTTTTCTTGTTTCATTTATTTTGTTAATTTGGGCCCTCTCTCTTTACTTCTTGGTGAGCCTGGCTAAAGGTTTATGAATTTTGTTTATCTTTTCAAAAAAGCAGCTTTTGGTTTCATTGATCTTTTCTATTGTTTTTTTATCTCTATTTTATTTATTTCCTCTCTGATCTTTATTATTTCCTTTCTTCTGCTGACTTTGGCCTTTGTTTGTTCTTCTTTTTCTAATTCTTTTAGGTGGTAGGTTAGGTTGTTTATTTGAGATTTTTCTTGTTTCTTGAGGAAGGCCTGTATTGCTGTAAACTTCCCTCTTAGAACTGCTTTTGCTGCATTCCATAGATTTTGGAGTATTGTGTTTCCATTTTAACTTGTCTCGAGTTATTTTCTGATTTCCTCTTTGACTTCTTCATTGACCCATTGATCCTTATTAGCATACTGGTTAGTCTCCACACATTTGTGCTTTTCCTATTTTTCTTTCTATAATTGATTTCTAGTTTCATACTGTTGTTGGAAAAATACTTGATATAATTTCTATCCTCTTAAATGTGTTGAGACTTGTTCTGTGGCCTAGCATGTGATTTATCCTGGAGAACATTCCATGTGCACTTGAAAAAAAATGTGTATTCTCCTGTTTTGGGATTGAATGTCCTGTAGATATCTATTAAGTCCAACCAGTCTATTGTGTCATTTAAGACCACTGTTGCCTTACTGAGTTTCTGTCTGGATGATCTGTCCATTGATGTCAGTGGGATGTAAAAATCCCCTACTATTATTGTGTTACTGTCAATTTCTTCCTTTATGTCTGTTAGTATTTGCTTTATATATTTAGGGGCTCCTGTATTGGGTGCATATTTGTTAATGAGTGTAATATCCTCTTTTTTTATTGATCCCTTTATCATTATATAGTGTCCTTCTTTGTCTTTTGTTATAGCTTTTGTTTTAAAGTCTGTTTTGTCTGATAGAAGTATTGCTACTCACACATTTTTGTTATTTCTGTTGGCATGAAATATTTTTTCCCATCCCTTCACATTCAGTCTTTGTGTGTCTTTAGCCCTGAAGTGAGTCTCTTGTAGGTAGCATATTGAAGAATCTTGTTTTTAATCTGATCAGCCCACCTATGTCTTTTGATTGGAGCATTTAGCCCATTGACATTTAAAGTAATTATTGATAGATATGTATTTATTTCCATTTTATTGCTTGTTTTCTTGTTGTTTTTGTAGGTCTTCTCTGTTCATTTCTTCTTTTTGTGTCTTCCCCTGTGGTTTGGTGATTTTCTTTAGTGTTATGTTTGTGTTCCTTTCTTTTTAGTCTTTGTGTATCTATTGTAGGTTTTTCATTTGTGGTTATCATTGGGTTCATATATGTTGACCTATAACTGTATCTACTTGGTTGTTTTTGTTTTTTTTTTTTTGCGGTACGTGGGCCCCTCACTGTTGTGGCCTCTCCCGTTGCAGAGCACAGGCTCCGGACGCGCAGGCTCAGCAGCCATGGCTCACAGGCCCAGCCGCTCCGTGGCATGTGGGATCTTCCCGGACCGGGGCACGAACCCGTGTCCCCTGCATTGGCAGGCGGACTCTCAACCACTGCGCCACCAGGGAAGCCCTATCTACTTGTTTTAAACTGATAGTCATTTAAGTTCAAACAAATTCTAGAAGATCTACATTTTTTACTCCCTTCCCCCACATTTTGTGTTTTTGATGTCATATTTTACATCTTCATGTCTATACCTTAACTCTTTATTGTAGTTATAGTTGATTTTATAATTTTTTGTATTGTAATATTTGTACTGGCTTATTTAAGTGGTTGATCCTCAGTCATTACTATATATTTGCCTTTCCTAGTGGGATTTCCCTTTTCCTATAGATTTTTCCTTCTTTTCTGCTTAGAGAAGACCTTTTAACATTTCTTTTAAGGTAGGTTTAGTATTGATGAACTCTTTTAGTTTTTGCTTGTCTGAGAAGCTCTTTATCTCTCCTTCTATTCTAAATGATGATCTTGCTGGGTAGATTATCCTAGGTTGCAGGTTTTTCCCTTTTAGGACTTTGAATCAATCACTCCACTCTCTTCTGGCCTGCAAAGTTTCTGCAGAGAAATCAGCTGATAGCCTTATGGGGATTTCCTTGTAAATGACTATTTTTCTCTTGCTGCTTTTAGAATTCTCTCTTTATCTTTAACTTTTACCATTTTAATTATGATGTGTCTTGGTGTGAGTCTTTGGGTTCATTTTGTTTGGAACCCCTTGTGCCTCCTGTACCTGGATATCTGTTTCCTTCTTTAGGTTTGGGAAGTTTTCAGCCATATGTTCTGCAAATACATTTTCAATGCTTTTCTCTCTCTTTTCTCCTGGAACCCCAATGAAATGAATTGTTGGAATGCTTTTGATAGTACCTAGAGGAATGGAGTTTTTTATATGCTTTGATCCAAATCAAATTAGATCCCTTTGGCAAAGAAGCTTCTGGTCTTCACGACTTGCCTTGCCCTAGTAGAACTACTTCTGAGTGAGCTGGTAAGGGGTATGGGAGCACCCCAAGCTAAAATGCCACAGATTCTCAGTGTTCTTACCAGATGTCCAGTAGTTGTTTTTTTTTTTCCCAATAAATCCTTCCCAATATAATACACAACAATTTTGTTGTATGCTTTTGGTAAATTTTCAGAGTCCCCAAATAGTTGTGCTTGACTTTTTAAAAATAGTTTTGTACACTTGTATCATTGTTTTTTGGAGAATGGCTTTTCTCAGCTCCTCATTCAGCCATTCCAGTAATACCACCTTTCTCTGTTTGCTAATATTTTTTGCGGGGTGAAGTAGAAAAGAATAGCTTTATTGCTTTGCCAGGCAAAGGGGGCCGCAGCAGGCGAATACCCTTAAAACTGTGTGTCCCAACTTGGAGAGGGTAGTGAGAAGTTTTACAGTAATGGTTCAAAGAGGGTGTGACGTTTGCTAATATTTTATTTAGGATTTTTGCATTGTTAATCATAAGTGATATTAGTCTGTACTTTTCTGATATATTTTATGTTTATCAGGTTTAGCTACCAAAGTTATACTTGCTTCATAAAAAGAATTAGAAATATTCCTTGATTTTCTAAACTCTTGACCAAATTTGTGAAGCACTGGGACTGTCTGGTCTTTGAAGTTTTGGTAAAATTGTCTGTTGAAACCATCTGATCTTTGTAACTTTGTCTATTTTAGTCTTTGGAAATTTTTTGTGTCAATTTTGCTATGGTGTATTTTTTGGAAAATTATCCATTTCATCTAGATTTTAAAATTTATTTGTGTAAAGGCATGCAGAATTGTCTCTTTTTTAAAAAGTTTCCTCTGTTTCAATGATAATTTTTTCCTTGTCAATTCTTATTTTGCATATTTGTGCCCTCCTCTTTTATTGATTAGATTGGCTAGTCGGTTGCCTTTAGGTTATATTTTTTCCCCAGGAAACCAAGATTTTGATTTTTTAAAATTAATTCCAGGGCTTCCCTGGTGGCACAGTTGTTGAGAGTCTGCCTGCCGATGCAGGGGACACGGGTTCGTGCTCCGGTCCGGGAAGATCCCACATGCCGCGGAGTGGCTGGGCCCGTGAGCCATGGCCGTTGAGCCTGCGTGTCCGGAGCCTGTGCTCCGCAATGGGAGAGGCCACAGCAGTGAGAGGCCTGCGTACTGCAAAAAAAAAAAAAAAAAAAATTAATTCCACTGTTTCTCTGTACTCTATTATTTTTTGCTTTTATCTTTATTTTATAATTTCTTTTCATTTTCTCTATTGTTCTTTTTTAGCTTTGAACTGGTTATTTAATTCATCTGTTTCATTCTGTCATTTTTATTGATATAATGTTTTAATAGATTTTACATTCTGGGTAGAATTGACCATTTATTTATTCCAGGTACTTGATGGGCCCTTTCAATATTAGATTCAAGTGTTACTTTATTTGTGGACCTTTTCTTGGATTATGATTTCAATATTTTGTAAAATTAATTTTTATTGGAGAATAGTTCTTTACAATGTTGTGTTAGTTTCTACTGTACAGCAAAATGAATCAGCCGTATACATATACATATGCCCCCTCCCTTTTGGACTCCCTTCCCGTTCACGTCACCACAGTGCATTGAGTAGGTTACCCTGTGCTATATGGTAGGTTCTCATTAGTTATCTGTTTTACACATAACATCAATAGTGTATATATGTCAATCCCAATCTCCCAGTTCATCCCACACCCCCCTTCCCCCTTGGTGTCTATACATGTCTTCTCTACATGTGTGTTTGTATTTCTGCTTTGCAAATAGGATAATCTATACCATTTTTCTAGTTTCCACATATATGGGTTAATATGTGATATTTGTTTTTCTCTTTCTGACTTACTTCACTCTGTGTATGACACTGTCTAGGTCCATCCATGTCTCTACAAATGGCCCAATTTCATTCCTTTTTATGGCTAATATTCCATTGTATATATGTACCACATCTTCTTTATCCATTCCTCTGTCAATGGGCATTTAGGTTGCTTCCATGTCCTGGCTATTGTAACTAGTGCTGCAATGAACATTGGGGTGTATGTATCTTTTTGAGTTGTTTTTCTCTGGGTATGCGCCCAGGTGTGGGATTGCTGAGTCACAGCTCTATTTTTAGTTTTTTAAGTAACATTCATACTGTTTTCCATAGTGGCTGTATCAATTTACACTCCCACCAACTGTGCATAAGGGTTCCCTTTTCTCCACACCCTCTCCAGCATTTGTTATTTGTAGACTTTTTAATGATGGCCATTCTGACCGGTGTGAGGTGATAACTCATTGTAGTTTTGATTTGCATTTCTCTAATAATTAGTGATGTTGAGCATCTTTTCATGTTTGTTGGCCATCTGTATGTCTTATTTGGAGAAATGTCTATTTAGGTCTTCCACCCATTTTTTTGATTGTTTTTTATTTTTGCTACTGAGCTGCATGAGCTGCTTGTAAATTTTGGAGATTAATCCTTTGTCAGTTGCTTCATTTGCAAATATTTTCTCCCATTCTGAGGGTTGTCTTTTGGTCTTGTTTATGGTTGCCTTTGCTGTGCAAAAGCTTTTAAGTTTCATTAGGTTCCATTTGTTTGTTTTTATTTCCATTTCTCTAGGAGGTGGGTCAAAAAGGATCTTGCTGCGATTTATGTCAGAGAGTGTTCTGCCTATGTTTTCCTCTGAGAGTTTGATAGTGTCTGGTCTTAATTCCATCAATCTCCATCACATCATTCTGAGCTGGGAGTTATTCTCTTGCTTTAAGATGATGTTGACTCTTCAGTTTATTTCTCAGAGGCAGCCTGGCTTTTCCACATGTCCAAGTTCTAGGGAGACACTTTGCTCCGGTGCCCACGTGCTGAGGGCCCTTTTTGGCGGTGTTCCCCGCCACCGGCCGCCGTCTCCTCCCGTGGGCTCTCGCAGTTCGGGGCCCCTGCCTTTCCTCCTCCTCCACTTGCTCTCTCTCAGCATGAGCCAGTGCTCATCTTCCTACGCTTTGAATATTGAGAGTCTCTAGGATTTTATATTTAACCTTTTCTCAACATCTACAACCTAGATCATGTCCTCTCCTCTGAGGTTTTGACTGCCATCTCTGAGCAGGTCTCATTTGCATCTAGGCCCATATATCTTGCTACCTTCTGGACATCTCCTATTTCAGTTCAACAGCTATTCTAAATGTTTACGTCACACTGTTTATGTCACATCCGTCTCACAAATGTCTGATCCTGGATTCATCCAGCTCTCCTCTCTCTCCGGATCTGTACCTGAGGCGCTGACTCTTGCTTCAGAAATTCATGGTCACCGATTCACACTGCTGCTCATCACAAGGACTATTTCACGCCTGCTGCCCTCTCCTCAGACCTCCAGCTCTGTCTCTACCATCTCTAAGTGCAGAAAATTCATGTAACAAATGCAACGAGCATTTGTTAATTACTGGCTCTGACTCTCCCCAGTTCACAGAGAGAACTGAAGCCATCATACAGCAACCTCTTCAAAATCTGGTCCGCTTTCCATCTGTGGGGGGAAGGTGTTCTGACTGCCCAGCTAGACTCAATAGCAAGTCTCTCTCCCTCCCTGGAGCTTCACACAGGGCCCTGAGGTGCATAGGTACTTGGAGCCTAGTGTCAATTGATGTTGTCCGCATTTTTCACCACCCTGCTTGTTTCTTGCAGGTGATGTAGAAGGCCAATCTTTAAGACACCGAGATAAGCGGCTAAGTTTAAATTTGGTAAGTTTGGTACTTGAGTTTCTTTAAGCCTCAATTTTTACCAGAAAAATAGCCTGACCTATTTATGTTCCCATGATGTCTTTTAAGACAGCACTGTGAATCTCTGAGGACCCCTCCAGTCTCCCATTAAGGCTTAAACTTGTCGGGAGCTACTGGACTTTGTGTGCTCTGAGGACCCTGCCAGTTCTAATGGTCCAGACGCTTCCCCAAACTTGGGGTACCTGCTGAAGTCATCACATGATACTTAAAGCATTTGCATAAATTCATTAACCTCTGTCTTCTAGCATGAGATCTAGGCGGGTCATCACCTACCTCACACGATAAATCCAGAGGCAGAGCTTGAGTTAGAGGCTTGTCTGACTTTCCTAAGGAAGTTCAAAGTTATTCTTGGAAAATCTGCAACTGAAATGCCATGTGCAGCCGAGGCTGCCCACTGGAAGCAGTTTCCATGGCTACTCTGTGCTTTCCCTTGCAGCCGTGCAGGTTCTTCCCAATGTCCCCTCCAGCTTCTGCCAGCACTGAGGACAACTACGTGCCCATGAGCCCCCAGGCCGCCGCCTCTGCTCTCGGACCCCACTGCAGCCCTGACGACTACATCCCAATGAGCTCAGGAAGCATCTCCAGCCCATTGCCCAAGCTCCCGGCGGACCTGGAGCCTCCCCCCGTGAATAGAGATCTCAAGCCTCAGAGGAAACGTAAGTTACTTCCCCAGGCCTGCTGTGTGGGACTGGGGAGCAAGGTCTGGTGGCCGTGTGGCAAAGCTTCCCTCCTGACCATCTCTGGGAAGGGGACACTAGAGAAACCAGCCCAGAGGCCTGGGAAGCACAAGGGCAGGGAGAAATGGCTGGGATTGAGTGGGGAGGATCCTAAGGATGAAAGGAGCCAAGTTCACTCCAGAGGACTCATCTTTGGCTGCTTCCCTAACAAAGGCGTCCACCTTGTGTAAGGCAGCCAAGAATGGCCTTTGACACTGATTCCTGATACACACCTGGTCGCATGCCACGTCACTCAGTGCCCTGCTAGCGCCCGGCAGAAGAGGTGTGTGGGGTGGGGGCACGTAGAGGTGAGCGGCCGGAACAGGCAGGGAGGAGGGCGAAGAGGGAATGAGCAGAAGCAGGTCAGGGTAACTTGCCAACTTCCTTTTTCGCTCGTCGTCACCTGCCCAGTAGGGCTGGGCGATTCCAAGGAAATACCTGGTACCATGACCGCGACCCCTGACACTCCATTGGCTCCGTCGCCGGCTCTGCTGCTTCAGGTGGCCCCGTCCAGAGCTGGAACTAAGTCGTCTGCTTATGCCCGGTCCTCTCCAGGCTCCCCCTCTTCAATTCGAGTCAAATCACATTTCTGGGAGAGGCACAGATGAGCGAGCAAGCAGGGAGAAAGATATGTCCAAACCACCTGGAAGAAAAAGTAGAGTTATTCAATAGGTACTAAAGAGGAGAACAGACCCTGTCTCGTGAGCTTTAGAGGAAGTAGCCATTCAGGCTGGCCAGAAACCATTTCACAGGGACCTGTAACTTTGAGGTAGATACTGTCGTTTTGCTCAGTGACTTTTCTGTAGCAACGCTGTGCAACAGAACTTTCTGTAACGAGGAAAATGTGGCTGTTGAACAAGTGAAACGTGGCCAGTGCAACTGAGGAACTGAAGTTTTTAATTTTATTTAATTTTAATGCATTTAAATTTCAATAACCACATGTGGCTAGTGGCTACCACGTTGGATGTTAGAGCTCTAAAAGACCTAGTGATGGAGGCGCAGAGATTTTGGTTGGACGTGTGGTTGTGGATTAATTGGGACGCCTGGGCCAGGAGGGGCTGGTTCTTACACGTGTGGCTCCGGGGTTGGACCCTGCGGCCCAAGCAGGAGAGGCAGGGGGTGAAGCCAGGAGGCGGCTGGTCAGTGAAGCCGAGACCAGGGTGCATCACAGCCAGGAGAGACCTTCTCCCCGGGGACTACACGACGCATATGTCCTTTTCAGCTCAGCACCTGGCAGGTCTGAGGCTCCCGGACAACTGATTGAGCAGCACGAAAGTCACTGGCAATATGGAGCGGAGTTAAACACTCTCCACCTGTGTGGCCTAGTGGAGGAAAGAGCTAGAAAACCAAGCTGGTCAAGGCAGCAATAGAGGAATACGCTCACGACCAACTCAGCAAGTCGGGCAACTGAGGGGGAATGGGATGCCAAGGCTACTGCAGTGAACAAGCCAGAAAACCCTGTGCTCCCAGAACACGGTCGGTCTAGAGCCGAATCAGATCATCACAGCTGAATGTATCGTCACGAAGTGGGCGAGTGCTGTGAAGGGTAAGCACAGGAACTCATGACAGCCCATGAGCTGGGCCTTATCTTGCCTGGAGGTCAAAGAAGGCCTTCCTCCTAAGCAGGACCTGTTGAGCTGAGATCCGAAGATGACTCTAAGGCAGAGAGATGGGGAAGAAAGGTACAGTTTCAGTTTGGGACACCTAGAACCATGCCTGACAGTGAGTTCTCGATAAGTGTGTAGTGACTGGATGTAAGCCCAGCTGATCATGTGGCCACTGGCTCGGTGGTTGTCCCCTCTACCCCCAGTGAGGCAGGGAAGAGTAGGACAGCAAAAAGCACGCTCACCATCGGCACTGCTTGTAAGTAAATGTGGATCTGATGGAATGTCATAGTTTTACAGTCTTCAGTTTCTGGCCTTGAACCCCTGAGAACTTACCATGTTGGTTGTCATGTGTTATCTTGTAGCACGGTCACCTCCCCTGGACCTGAAAAGCCTCTCCACCATCCGGGAACACACGTCTCTCACCAGGACCCGCACTGTGCCTTGGTGAGTCTGATTGCTCATAGGGGCCTCATCTGGTGCACTCCCAGCGTTACTCAGGCCTCGGTGGTTAAAGGTAGTCGAAGCCCACTCGATCTAGCTTAAGTCGAACGAGGGATGGGATTTATTATCCCGAGCTGGAAGTGTTTTGTAGGTCACAGAGGAAGGACCATAAGTCAATCTCCCAGGACAATGGAATCGGGAACAAGAGTGCTGCTGGGAACCTGTCTCTCACATCTGCTTCTCTGTTGCGCAATCCTCACGGCCTGAGATGGCTGTCCCTTAGATCCTTACTTACATGCTACAACCCTAGTACCAACAGAGAAAGGTTCTTTTTCAATCCCAATTCACATGGGCTCAGGAGACAAACCCCAAAACATATCTGCACTCTTTCATCTCACCTTGTAGCAATTTCAGAGTCCTTGTAGGAATTTCAGAGTCCTGAGCCTGGCCTGGGAGTTTCTTAGTTCACCCTATATGCCGCAGGACACAACGGCTCTGTAAAGCAGAATTCTGCAGTGAACTGCATTCCCAGACAGAACTGCAGAGCCTTGGATGAAAGTGGATTCCTACCAAAGGAATGACCACACTTCCTTACTTTTCCTGGTTACTTTGAATGGAAACAAGAGAGCCTCAAAGGAGCGCTTTTGTTTTGTTTTGTTTTGTTTTTCTCTAAATGATATGATGCCTTGGTCTCTTTCTAGAAAGCTCATGAGCTGTGTCACATGGAGGGCCTGGAAAAAAAATAGCCTTTGAGAATTGGGAACCCTTTTCCCCATAGCAGGACAGCAGCTGCGGGGTAGTCTCTCTCCTGGTTCAGGAATTGCTTTGGCCAGAAGGAAGTTGCATGGGGAAGCGGGGGCGAGGGCCAAAAGCCCAGAGGGGCCATGTCAGTTCTTGGCTGGCTTTCAGAGCAGCTGTAAGACATTGCCTTGACCTCACCTATATTTCTGTTCTTAGCAATCGAACCAGCTTTCTCTCTCCAGAAAGAAATGGTATTAATCCTGCAAGATTTTTTGCCAATTCTGTTTCCAGAGAAGAGGAACAAAGCTACATGCAAATGGTAATCCTATATTTTTCACACTCTTCTTATTCTTCACCCCAATCTATATTATCAGTTCACTGTAAAGGAAACATAGCATTCAGAAAGTCCTGTGCAATCTTAAAACAATTACTTGACTGTAATACCAGCTTACAATGTTTTCCAGACTGGGAACAAGTTGTTATGAAGTCGGTTTTCTTTCCTGTAATATTCAGCACCTCGTACCACTTTGAGGCCACAGTTTTAAGTGTACCCAGGGCTGCAACGTGTAATGGGAAAATGGAAATGCTAGCAACTCTTTTCACCATGGCTGGGATATTGTGTTTGACTCCAGTAGGTTTGTAGCTTCCTGGATGTCCAGAGTCTAAGCTGTGAAAACTCACACATTGGATGTCCCCTTCCACCACACCACCGGGTAGCCCTGCCCTGACTGCCTCCAAACCTTTACCAAAGATGAATCACTTAGAGTCCCGTTGGGAGGGTGGCCCAGTGTCCCAGGTCATGGATGGGTCTAGTCTCTGGAGACTCCTGGTAGAGTCTTTCTGTGGCCCAGAGTGCACAGAGACCCGACATCTCGATCCTTTGATGAACGATTTATGGTTCAATCTCTCCTCCTGCCCTCTGTTGTCCCTTCCATTCTCTCTACTTTGGATTCTGTTGAGAATGGGTTACTGAAGAGAAAGGGGGTCTTTTAGCACCTCTGGCAATTATCAGGCCCTTTAGCCAGAACTTTAAAATGTAGGGAACTCTAGAGAGAATCTCTGTTTAAACTATGAAATTTTGAAAAAGAGATCTTAGAAGGACAGTGTTCAAGGCACTGAGACTATATACTTTTGAGAAGAGAACTCTGCCTTCCTATACGTGACAATAACAGGCATTTAAAATTCTCAAAACAGTCATCTCCAGTGAAGCAGCAATTAAATGCTTCATTTTGCCTTTCTATTTGACAGATTGTTCTGTGAGTACCCATATGCAGGTGGAAAGTGACTCATATCCAGTCTGCTGTGGTATTCCCAATATTTTTCACACTTAGTAATGGCCCTTGGGAAACCTCTAGAAGAAAACACTCTTATAAAAGATACTGCCCAGCTGTGCTTTGTCTCCAGAGAACAGAGAAGGGAAGTGAATCTATAGCCTCATAGAAGCAAGTGCAGAATCATTCCAGACACTAGCAGTTATTTCTGATCTTTGAGGTTGTGAGAAAGACCACTGTTTCATTAACAGCGTAATTCAGGATTGGTCTCTTGCCTGTATATAATCATTGATTAATGACTGTCTCTGTACATTACTAGGCAATATGACACAGTAGATTAAGAGCCCAGAAAACTGGCTGAAGGAAGGTAGCTCTGAGGGAACCACCACATAAATGAATTTAAAGCCTATCCCATCTCATTCAGTTGTGTGTTTTAAATTCAGTAATATGATATTTTCAAATGACTTTGATTTACATTATTTCACTTGTTCCACAAAACAACCCATTTGGTAGACAGAACTAATATAATTCAGTTTCAATTTTGCACATAATCATATGCATAATTTTTTTCTCTTTGAGGACAAGTTCTTATCTGAATGTAAAAATTTAAGCTAGGGGCTGAAATACAAGTTTTCTTTTATTAAAGTCACCTATCCTTCTTTAACTACTTTATTTTTTAATGAAATATAGTTGATGTTCAACATTTTGTTCGTCTCAGGTGTACTACGTAATGATTGACATGTGCATACATGAATGAAATGATCACCGTGATAAGTCTAGTAAGCATTTGTCCCTCTATGACTTACTACAATGTTATTGATCCTGTTCCTTACACTGTAGAGTACACTCCCATGGGTTATATAATGGAGGTGTGTGCCTCCAAATCCCCTTCACTTATTCCGCCCACTCCTCACCCCCTCCCTTATGGAAGCCACCCATTTGTTCTCTGTATCTGTGAGTCTGTTTTCATTTTTTGTTTTTGTTTTTGTTTTTGGCTGCGTTGGGTCTTCATTGCTGCATGCGGGCTTTCTCTAGTTGTGGCGAGCGGGGGCTACTCTTCGTTGTGGTGTGCTGGCTTCTCATTGTGGTGGCTTCTCTTGTTGTGGAGCACGGGCTCTAGGTGCATGGGCTTCAGTAGTTGTGGCTCGTGGGCTCAGTAGTTGTGGCTCGCAGGCTCAGTAGTTGTGGCTCACGGGCTCTAGAGCGCAGGCTCAGTAGTTGCGGTGCATGGGCTTAGTTGCTCCGCGGCATGTGGGATCTTCCCAGACCAGGGCTCGAGCCCATGTCCCCTGCATTGGCAGGCAGATTCTTAATCACTGCGCCACCAAGGAAACCCCTGCTTTTTGGTTTTTGTTTTGTTTAGATTCTACGTATGAGTAAGATCATGTAGCGTTTGTCTTTCTCTGACTTATTTAACTTTGGCATAACAGCCTCTAGGTGCACCCATGTTGTCATAATGGCAAGATTTCTTTGTCTTTTTTTTTTTTTTTGGCTGGGTAACATTCCATTGTGTGTGTGTCTGTATATATATATATACACATGTACATACACACACACACACAAATATATATACACATCTGTATACCACATCTTTATCCATTCATCTATTGATGGACACTGAGGTTGCTTCCATGTCTTGGCTATTGTAAATACTGCTGCACTGAACATGGGAGTGCATGTATCTTTTCGAATTAGTGTTTTTGTATTTGGGGGGCGATAAATACCCAGAAATGAAATTACTGAATCATATTTTTAATTTTTGAGGAGCCTCCATATTGTTTTCCATAGCAGCTGCACCAATTTACATTCCCACCAACAGTGTATGAGGGCTCCCTTTTCTCCACATCCTCACAAAATTTGTTACTTGTGTTCTTTTGATGATGGCCATTCTGACAGGTGTGAGGTGATGTCTCATTGTGGTGTTGATTTGCATTTACCTGCTGATTAGTGATGTTGAGCATCTTTTCATTTATCTGTTGGACACCTGTATGTCTTCTTTGGGAAAATGTCTATTCAGGTCCTCTGCCCATTTTCTAATCAGGTTGTTTGTTTTTTTGATGTTGAGTTGTATTTGTTATTTGTATATTTTGGATATGAACCTTTTGTCAGATGTATCATTTGAAAATATCTTCTCCCATTCAGTAGGCTGCCCTTTTGTTTTATTGATAGTTCCCTTTGCTGTGCAAAAGCTTTTTAGTTTGATGTGGTCCCTTTTATTTACTTTTTGTTTTTCTTTCTCTTGCCTGAGGAGACATAACCAAAAAATATTGTTAAGACCCACGTCAAAGAATATACTGTTTATGTTTTCTTCAGGGAGTTTTATGGTTTCAGGTCTGGTATTTGTCTTTCATCCATTTTGAATTTGTTTTTATATATGGTGTGAGAAAGTAGTCCTGTTTGATTCTTTTGCATGTAGCTGTCCAGTTTTCAACATTTATTGAAGAAGCTGTCTTTTCTCTGTTGTATATTCTTGCCTCCTTTGTCGTAGATTAATCGACCATACAAGTATGGATTTATTTGTGGGGTATATTGTGTTCCATTAATCTATGCGTCTGTTTTTTTGCCACCACCACACTACTTTGATTATAATATAGTTTGAAATCAGGGAGTGTGATTCCTCCAGCTTTGTTCTTCTTTTTCTTTTTCTTTCTTTCTATTTTTTTTTTTTTTTTTTTTTTTTGCTGCGTGCTGGCTTTCTCTAGTTGTGGCAAGTGGGGGCTACTCTTCGTTGCAGTGCGCGGGCTTCTCATTGCAGTGGTTTCTCTTGTTGCGGAGCATGGGCTCTAGGCGCAAGGGCTTCAGTAGTTGTGGCTCGCAGGCTTCAGTAGTTGTGACACTCAGGCTCAGTAGTTGTGGCGCACGGGCTTAGTTGCTCCATGGCACGTGGGATCTTCCCAGACCAGGGCTCGAACCCGTGTCCCCTGCATTGGCAGGTGGATTCTTAACCACTGCACCACCAGGGAAGTCCCTGTTCTATTTTTTTTAATTTGATGAAGCACTTCAGTAGGCAAGGTACCGTGAAAACCGCATGACCACCATATAAAAATAATCTTAAAATGGTAGAGAATATAGTTTTAAATTGTATTTTGTAAATCCAAAACTCAACTGCCAAGAAAGGAAAGGGGATCTCTCGGGCCAAAGGTATTGAGAACTTGCAAATCCTGAAAATCAATAGGAATTACAAAAAATAAAATCACCTAGGGAAGTAAGTCATTATTAGAAATATTAGATTTCACATATAAAAAAACTATGTTTTATATATTTAAAAAATAAGATGAGGAGTTGAAAGTTGGACTGAGCCAAAAGATACTATTTAAAAACGACCAGGTGGGGGTTCCCTAGTGGCGCAGCGGTTGAGAGTCCACCTGCCAATGCAGGGGACACGGGTTCGTGCCCCGGTCCGGGAAGATCCCATGTGCCACGGAGCGGCTGGGCCTGTGAGCTACGGCCGCTGAGCCTGCACGTCCAGAGCCTGTGCTCCACAATGGGAGAGTCCACAACAGTGAGAGGCCTGTGTACCACACACACACAAAAAAAAAGATCAGGTGGATTAGAAAAGACCATTTAGAACTTCTAGACATAAAAATAGGGATGAAACTAGAAACTCAATGGGTGAGTTAAACAGACTGAACCCAAAGAGTAATTTAGTGAACTAGAATATAGTTTTGAAGTTACTGATAAGTCAGGACAAGGAGATAAAAACATAAACAAAGTTGAGAAATGGAAGATAGTACGAGAAGGTCAAACATTTGTCCAGTCAGCATTACAGAAGGAGATAATAGGAAAAAAAATAGAGAAGCAATATGTAAAGGGATAATGTCAGTTTCTCACAGTTCATGAAAGACATCAATCCTCAGTCCAAAGACTCACAAATAGGTCATTGTAGTCAAATGTTAGTGGTAGAATGTGGATGGTAGGTGTATGGGTGTTCATAGCATATTTTCTTCAATTTGGCTGATTATTAGAAATTTTTCATAGTAATAAATTGAAGAAATAAACCCCATGAAAGGAAAATGAATAAAGGTGAGAACAGAAATTAACAAAATAAACCACAAAATTAGAATCAACACCGACCTAATTTGCTCTTTTAAGAGATTAAAATTGAACGCAACCAATCAAGAGAAAGCAATGCATGCAAATAAACAATATTAAGAATGCAAAGGAAGGAGGTAATAATTGCAAATGCATCAGAGATTAATGACATGAGAATACTATGAACAACTTCATATTGAGTGAATTTCAAAACTTTAGTGAAAATAGGCAAATTCTCAGAAAAATATTATTAAAAACTGACTCAAGTAAAAACAGAAAACACAAATTATTAGAGAAACTGAATACGTAGGGAAATTTTTACTACAAAGGATCACGAGGCCCCCAAAACTTTACAGAAACTTTTACCAAAAGGAAGCGATCATTGCAGTCTTATATAAGCACCTCCAGGGAATGGCAAAAAGAGGAAATATTACCCAGCTTATTTTATAAAGCTAAAATAACTTGATACCAAAACAAATAGCACTAACATAAGTAGAAAATTATATATCAATCTCACTGATTCATGCAGGTTAAAAAATCCTAAGCAAGAATAAGTCCAACCAAATCGTGCACATGAATGTTCATAGCATCATTTTTCATAATGGCCAACAAGTGAAAGCAACTGAAATGTTCACCAAATGATGAATGGGTAAATAAAATGTGGTATGGCTACACAGTGGAATGTTATGCAGCCATACAATGAAATCAGATCCATGAAACAACAAGGATGAACCTTGAAAACAATATGCTGAGTGAAAGAAGCCAGTCACAAAAGACCACTCTTTGGGATTTCTGGACCCCATTCCAGGATGTGTGCGTGTTGGTTGGGGTGGGTTCCCACATAACACCAAGCAATTCTCGGACACCGGCAGGGCGTCCAAGGATTCAACTCAATTCTGACACTTTCTACTGGGAGATAGCGTCAGATTCCACAGGTTAAGGGTTCAGTCCTACAAGACTGCCCACCCCTTCCAACTTCAGCTGCTGGTCACAATCCCAGGTTGTTATCTGTGCTTCTGACTTGACTGGCTACAGATTGGAGGTTCCCACGTCCCCCTCCTTGGGTTTGGCTCATTTGCTAGGGCAGCTCACAGAATTCAGGGAAGTACTTACTTACGTTTACTAGTTTATTATAAAAGGATATGATAAAGGATACAGATGAACATCCAGATAGAAGAGAGGCACAGGGCGAGGCATGAGGAAAGGGCCCGGAGCTTCCACGCCGTCACCAGGGGCCACTCTCCCAGCACCTCCAGCTGTTCACCAACCGAGAAGCTCTCTGAACCCAGTCCTCTTGGGTTTTATGGAGGCTTCATTATACAGTATGACTGGTTAAATCATTGGCCGTTGGTGACTGAGTCAAGCTCCAGCACCTCCCCACTCCCCGGAGATCGGGTGGGAGCCGGGAAGTGGGACTGAAAGTTCCAAGCTTCTGATCACATGGTTGGTTCTCCTCGCAAGTAGGAGGCACGTTGTCAGGTGCCACCTCATTCCTATAATAAGAGACATCTCTGTCATTCTCAACACTTAGGAAATTCGAAGGGTTTTGGGAGCTGTGACCCAGGAATCGTGGACTGAAGACCAACTATATATGAGAAATATTTGGTCATCTGAATGACCAAATATATATTTCTTGTAAATCACAGTATCACAACCACATATTGTATGATTCCATTTCTATGACATGTCTAGAATAGCAAATCTATAGAGACAGAAATTAGATTAGTGGTGGTTGCCTTGAGCTTGGGGAGATAGTGGGACTAGGGGATGATGGCTAAGGGGTGCAGGATTTCGTTTTGGGGTGATGAAAATATTCTAAAATTGAGGTGATGATTGCACAAATATGTGAATAGCCTAAGCACCACCGAATTGTACACTTTAAATGAGAGAATTGCGTGGTATGGAACTATATCTCAGTAAAGCTGTTTACAAAAGAAATCCTAAAGATTTTAGTAAAATAAGTTCAGCACTTTATAAAACTGAAAATATGCATGAACGGGCTTCCCTGGTGGCGCAGTGGTTAAGAATCTGCCTGCCAATGCAGGGGACACGGGTTCGAGCAGATTGAGCTCGACCAGATTCGACCTGGTCTGGGAAGATCCCACATGCCGCGGAGAAATGAAGCCCGTGCGCCACAACTACTGAGCCTGTGCTCTAGAGCCCACGAGCCACAACTACACAGCCCGCAAGCCACAACTTCTGATCCCGCGTGCCACAACTACTGAGCTGGTGTGCCACAACTACTGAAGCCCACGCTCCTATAGCCCGTGCTCCGCAACAAGAGAAGCCACTGCAATGAGAAGCCCACGCACCGCAACGAAGAGTAGCCCCCGCTCGCCTCAACTAGAGAAAGCCCACACGCAGCAATGGAGACCCAATGCAGCCAAAAATAAATAAGTTAATTAATTAATTTTAAAAATATGCACGAACAAGTTGGAATTATTCCAGGTATGCAAAGTGGTTTTAACATTTGAGAATCTGTTCATGGGAATCTCGGTAAAAATGGCAGATTGACCACAGACTTCTGTTTTCCCTCCGTCCCAAACCATCCTCTAAAATCACAGTAAGGGATTTGTTAAAGGCATAAACCCACACGGCTGTGAAGCACTGAAGAAGACAACACAGTAACGCATTGGAAACTGGAAAGCAGGTGGATTTGTAGTGAATGATTGATCAGACCCAAGAGGGAAGCTCTAGCATAAAGACAGAAACCAAACAAACTATGCCAGAAGGAGAAACAGTTTCTTTTAAATCTATTGTTACAGATATTCCCTGAGAGATGAGCTGTTACAACCATAAATTAATGGAATCTATCAAGTCAGTCAAGCACATTAACATGTTAAAGGAGAAAAGCAAAAATATTCAGTAGAACTGACCAGCTATTCACATATGGGAACGTGATATGTGAACAGAGGCTGCATTACTGGGAAAAGGAGGGTTGCCCATGTGGGGTGCAAACAGAACAAAAGGGAATTAATTGTATCCCTGGGTGACCACCACATGTTAAAATCAGTTGAGGCTAGGTTATTACTTAAATGTAAAGGACAAAACTTGATAACTTAGAAGAAGATGTGGGAAAACAAATTACAACCTCAGCATAGGAAGAATTCTTTAAACAAAATACAAGAGCAAACTACTCAGGAAAATATTGATATATTACATTGAAAGCGAGAACAGTTCTTCATTTAAAAAATACCAAGAAAAACCCACTGTAGACTGTGATGGGCTATTAGCAACACACATAACCAACAAATTGTTAGTCTCTTAGATATGTGAGGCAAATCAGAAAAATACAAGCACTTCAGTATAAAAATTAGCAAAACAAAAACAAACCTAAACAGATAATTCACAGAAGAGAAAAAAATAAATGACCCGTAGACATATGAAAGGATGGCCAATTAATTAAATTATCAAGGGTGTGGAAAATCAAATCACAGTAAAATACCATGTTCCTCATATCAGGCTGGTGATAGTCAAGTTGAAGGGGCCCACATCCCAGGGACACACCCTAGAAATTCTTCCACAGGTGCGTGAATGCTCACAGGAGCATTGCTTGTAAGAGCCTCCAAACTGGAAACAACTCAAATGTCTGTTGTTAGTGGAACAGTTAAATAAATTATGTAATGGAATCATGTATGCTAATGAAAATGAATGAAATGGGGCATTGACATGGGTGAATGTGAAGTATGTAAATGGAGCGCAAATTGAAGTCGCCACAAATGTATACAATACGGTTCTATTGAGAAAAGTTCAAAACAGTCAAAACAAAACAGTATGTCACTTAAGGACACTCACACGTTCATAAAACCATCTTTAAAAAGAAAAGTGGTAAACACCAAGTTCAAGATAGCACTCACCCCCTTGGGGGGCAAGAAGGCAGCAGTAGGGCTTCCCTGGTGGCGCAGTGGCTGAGAGTCCGCCTGCCGATGCAGGAGACACGGGTTCGTGCCCTGGTCCGGGAGGATCCCACATGCCGCAGAGCGGCTGGGCCCGTGAGCCATGGCTGCTGAGCCTGCGCGTCCGGAGCCTGTGCTCCGCAATGGGAGAGGCCGCAGCAGTGAGAGGCCCGTGTACCAAAAACAAAAAAAACAAAAAAAAAAAAAACAAGAAGGCAGCAGTAGAACGCAGCCCTCGGCATGTACCGTGTGTGTCATGTAGTGGTGGTATACTCCGAAGCTGGATGGTGATGCCATGGGTGTGTGTTGCACACGTTATCACTGTTTGTATTGTATAAAGTATCTTTAAATGCATTTGGGATGTCTTCATTAAAGCTTTCATAAGTGTGATTGACCTTTTCAGGATTTAAAGTCTCTAAGGTATCATGGGCCTGTCAGATCCGTAAAATGATTCCTTCTTGGGGGAGATTTTGGCCAACTGCTTCAATGGTGAATGAAGGCATAGCTTCGTGTGAAGGCCAAATGGGCTGTATTGTATTTCAAAGCCAGCTCTCCTTCCGAGGTGCAGGCTGAGCTGCACAGGACTCATTTGCAGGACTCATATTGTCCAATGTTAGCTGCTCGTCCCCTGGGCAGCCCGGCCAGAAGTCGGTAACCCGCATCCTGTGACGCTGGTTTCTAGGAGGAGCACGGAGAAGCCAACTTGCTGAGCAGTGGAGCTCTGACGTGGACGAGGAAATTCAGCCTGGACTATTTAGCCCTGGACTTCAACTCAGCATCACCAGCCCCTGTGCAGCAGGTAGGAAGTACTCTGCGTCTGAGAATTCCCAGGAGATTCCATTTCGGTATGGATTTTGTTTTGGATGCTTCCACCGTGGATGTTCTCTTTGCAAAGTCTTAAACCTACAGACACGTACAGTGAAGAATCTTAAAGTCAGCCCTAACTCTGCCTCCCAGAAGCCCTGGTGTATTTCCCTCGGGGCTGTGTTCTTTGCATGTCTACGTGTGTAAATGTATGTAGTATTCATGCTCTTCAAAGCTTGGACCATAACGTTTGTTGAGAAATTGCTCTGGCAGAGATGAGGGTGGGGTAAAGTGTAGTCCAGGCATAGGAAGGGCCTGCTGAGGGAAGAAGTAACAGCCCCGCTTGGCTAGACTCTGGGGAGTGGTGACGGGAGCTCTCAGTTGGCTTTGAAGCAGCTCCGTAAAGGGCCTCAAGTGCCAGGTTGGGCAGTTTTGACTCCCTTGAGTAGTATTCTTGTCTGTAGAGTGGTCAGCAGAAATAATGCCTATGTTGAAGCCTGTCGTGAGGATTAAGTGAGTTAATCCATGTAAGGGACCTTAGCCATTGACTGTTGTCACTCACTGCCCAGGGGAAGCCATGGAATGAATGGCTGGTGAGCAGTGGACAACAGCTGAATAGTTTTTAGCACGGGATGGTCATAGTCTAGACTGCGCTAACAATATATTGTTTGATGAGAAAAATCACTTGCTGAACAGAATATACAGTATAATTTCATTTTGTGTGTGTGGAGAAAAAAACAGTCTGGGAGGCTTCCCTTCCCTTTTGCTGAATGAGCTTCCACTTCTCCTTTACCTTTCATTTCATTCCAGAAACCTAAAATGATACTCCAGCAAAGCTGGTCAGCAGGATAGACAGATAAGCCCAGATGGTGCATTAGCCAGTTCTGGTCGGCTGTGCAGTGAAGACAAGCCCCGAATCTCTGTGGCTTTTGACCGCAAAGGCTTCTCAGTTGTTGCCTGTGGGACAGTCCATCACGGTCCCCACGTGAGGCATGCCGGTGTCCTGGCAGGGGAAAAAGGGAGAGTGCAGGATCACAGGACGCCTCTCTCCTCTTTAGGAGGGGCACCCGTCACCCCACTCATATTATATTGGCCAAGGCGAGTCAGCTGGCTAGAGCTAAGTTGAAGGGAGCAGACGTGAGGAGAGATTTACACACATTCACATGCAGCGTGACATTTCTGCAAGTGACGACCCAGGAGGGAGGGCCAGCCAATACTTGACACTGTAATCCACCAGAGACTGACTTTGTGCTGAATTTTTAAATTTGATGGAATGAAACCCTTTTTCTTCTCCCCCTTCAGAAACTTCTCTTTTCAGAGGAGCAAAGAGTAGACTACGTCCAAGTGGATGAGCAGAAGACGCAAGCTCTCCAGAGCACAAAGCAGGAGTGGACGGACGAGAGGCAATCCAAAGTGTGACGGGGCTGGGCTGTGGGCAGGGGGCTCTGACGGAGGCCAGCCCTTGTCACCGGCCACCCTGCCAAGCCTCAGGCCGGTGGACCGGGATGTAGAAAACTCCATTCGGGCAGGGTAGGAACAATGAAAGCAAAAGTGGCGTTAGAAATCTTCTCCAGTGGAGCCTTTGGCGTGCAGATTGGAGCCAACAGGATGACATCTTTTGACTCCAACGCCTGAAGTTTCGATCTCTCTCCTGTGCTTCCACTGGAATCATAAATGATCCTAGGAGAGACGCGCCTGGGCACCATCTTGTCCCCACCCCTGAAGGCACAGTGCAAGACACCAAGCCTAGTGATGGTGGCAGAAGGACAATGTGAGTGACAGGAGCCTTGAGTCCCGAGGTCCGTGATGAGCATATCAGATGACGCTGGTGGCTCTAAGGACAGCGTGCCTAAGCAGCCACCTGTGGCTGGGTGTCCCATTGCTGTTGGCTTTCTCCCGGCATGCTTTCACACACATCGTCTCATCTCTTCCCCTCAAAGACCTCGGAAGCTAGGCTTGGCGGAGATCACTGCTCCCACTTTGAGGGAAACAATACCAAGAACCAGAGAGGGGAACGCTTGACCCAAGACGACTCATGGAGTGAGACAGCAAGTCAGGCTCCTTCCACCGTCTAATGCTGCCTCAATCACTTAGGATGACTTCAGAGACACGTGGGAAACACGTGCGGACACGGGATGGCTCATCCTCTCCTCTCCCTTTCATAGGATCTTGAGCAGGTGCTTTTACACTTGAAAGGTATGCCTGTCGAGCCAGGGTTTCTTTGTATGGTGCTCAAACAGGGCACTCTAACACAATCAGCGGTTACCATTAGAGACACCTCCCAACAGTCAGTGTGAAATGCGTTCTTGGTTCACACGGTCCCCTGGCCACCTCGGGGAAAGCTGTCCCTGGCCATCCTGTGCTGGACTCAAGCTTCTGAGTGATATAGTTCTGATCCAAAACAAAACCAAAGAACAAACCAAACACCGGTGACTTCAAGTCTCAGGTTTCCTGGCTACTTTCCCCTTCTGCTTTCATGGCGACTAGCCCCTGAGACCGCACACATTCCCAGCATGCCATGAGGGCATCTTGTCACCCCTTCCTCTGTGGGGCACTGGGGTTCAGGGGACGCAAACAACAGGCTCGACTGGGCTCGGAGTTTTACATAACGCCCTTTGCCGATCCTTCTGAGTGCCTGCAGCCAGAAGACAAACCTCAACAACCGGGTAGTAAGCAGGTTCCGACCCACTGTTCTGCCACGATGTCTTATATACGAGGATGGACCAAATAGGCGGGCAGGTCTGCGGCAGCCAGGGTGAGGCAGGGCAACTGTAGGCTTTGCTGCAGGGTTTCGGGGTTTCGAACTGCTCCGAAGGTAAGTACCAAAATCTTGGTTTTTCAGACCATAAAAGAAGTAATTTTGATGTTCAAAGCAGCATGGTCTGGTGACATCATTTTCTTCCCAGAGCAAGATGGGGGCCAATTGCCAAGGACTTTAACTAAGTCCTTAGTGAGTCTGGACGGAGCCACGGGAGGGCTCCCTGAGCCCACGGCCTGCTCCATGGCCAGAGCCTGTAAGGGGCTGCCTTCTGCCTTCTGTGACTTGCAGGGAGTCACAGAGCCTCAGGCAAGAATCCAGGGCTACAGACTGCCAGTTCCCATAGATGGTGGCTTCCTTATGTGTGGGCCACCTGTGTTTAGCTCACTGATTGCCTGACAAAGGCCAGTGCAGAAAAATTGTACGTCCAAGTGTCAAGAAGCTCACCAGATTGAAGATAGATTGGAATAGTAAATGCAGCTGAAACTTTGTCGGCAGTGAAATGTCATCCAGTTGACCAAAACACAAAAATCTGTTTCTACAAGACATTTCCAGGGACATACTTACTGCACGAAACAATAGACACTTGCGCAGTGTGACTTGTCTGGAAGTGATTAGGGATGTAAAGAAATATGGCTTCACCCTCATGTCCAGGGTGTGTGGGGTGATGTCTTGCTTTGATAAAACTGCTAATGGATGACTACACAAAGGCATAATGATTCAGAGACACAAAATGCAGGTAGTTTTTGAGCTGACAGCAGCATATGCTCCTGAGAAGGGTACCGCAAATCACAGTGATGCCGGCCAAATCTTGTTTTCTGGCAGAGATAATCCACGTGTAATAGAGGGCTATGATTCTGATGGGGTCTGAGGGATTTTTGTGTTTTTTTTTAACAGAAATGATCCCAGATACCACTCCAAGTCAAGTACACATGGCATGTCTGTACACTGTGCAGAGTACACCTTTCTAGAAGATTTGGGAATCAACATAACAGGACAGTGCAGCAATTAATCTCGCATTATTTTCTGTATCTCCTTTTTGCTTCGTTTCCTTCCGTCTCCTTTCATGAGGAAATACTTCCAGATCAGGCGTTTTGTCATGCAGAAAGGGGGACCGAAGGGTCTCAAGCCTAAGTCCACAGGCCCAGGAACGTTGGGAGTTAAGTTTTCCTTGGGGAGGGAGGAGCCCTGCGGCCCAGCACACAGCCTGGCTACAAGGGCATGGTGTGACCCTGGGGACTCAATGTCCAGGCCACTTCACCACGCAGCGTGCAGCAGCTGAATCGTGGCCATTGGGTCCGGGTCAAGACTGATGGCTCCCCTTAGGCCTGGCTTCCCCTTCTCAAGGCCTCCTCCTAGGTCCCCGTTCAAACCACCTTTGTATCCACAACCGTGCAGATTTTTAACAATTCACTATGTTTTTACTGTTTCATGTCTGGCATTAATAAAAGTCTTATAAGGAGAGGAATCGTGACCTAAGTGCCCTCTTATTTAAGTGATGACATCTGAAAAACTACGGGACACGTTTTGAAACCTGAATAAGTGGAAATAGACTTCATTGCCATTTTCAAATACAACAGACTTAACCTGACTCAACATGGAATGACCTACATCCATGTTACTTCGCTGCAAACAGTGGAGCAAGTGGCTGTAAGAAGTACTGCTTCTGCTCAGCCAAACCACATCCTTGACATCTGGGTCAGCAGCTAGCTTCGATAATTGGCAGTAAAATTACTGGCTCTGCCAGATACCACGTATAACACAACCTTTGTCATTACTGACACTAAAAAGCAACAGCGCCCAGCTTGCTTCTCCCCAGAGGGGGTCTCTTGTGCCACCACCTCCCTTCTCCCTATGGCTGAGACTCCCAGTTGCCCTGGATGCCAGGTCAGCAGCATCTCTAGGCCACGATGTGAGGCAGAGACAACCAGAATAGCAGGGGCTCAGGTCTGGGGGAAACAGGCCAAAAGCAGAGACCCTACAGCCAACGGGAGTCCTGGTGCTGAGAGAAAGGAGGAGAAGCCACATGAAATTCCTCACCCTGGTCAAGTACGAGGCTGATTACCATGAACGCTTTTTCCTGACACACACTCCAGGCTGAGCCCTTGACCTAAAGGAGAGTAGGTCGGCCCACAAGGCTAACCTCAGAAGCAGGGGCCGGGAAACCTGACCTTAAAGGTCTCTGAGCCCCAGGCCCCTCATGCTCTGGCCCCTTTTCACCAGACAGCTCCCTAAGTTTCCAGCTTTCTACTTCTTTATTTTCCTTGATCTTAAATTGCATTTATTGTTATCATTTCCTTATTTTAATTGTCATTTGTTTTTATAAATTTAGTTTTTATTTTCTGCAACTGAGAGAGAGTGGCAGTGGTGCAGGCTGGAGCAGGGGCCCCGATGGGAGACAGCAGAGCTGAGATGCAGACACCCCGCCACGGGCACTTCACCGATGGCAGAGGGGGGCTGGAGAGCCTCGGGGACAATCAAGGCTGCCAGGTCACTGGAGCCCCACGAGGATAACGAACCTGACCCCACTCTGCCGCCACGTACAGACATCGGTTCCTGGGGGAGCTCCATGTGGAAGGCACAACAATCCATGGGACGCGTCCCCTCTGCCTTATCAGAGCCATTTGGCTTCCATCCAGCACTGTTGTTTTGGTCTTTGTTTCATGGTCAAAACCTCCATTTCAGTGAGTTTTATCTTTTGTTTACCTTTGTATAAACAAATGCATCCTACCTGTTTTACATCTGTCTTGAAATTTTAAATCATTTCCATGTTTTTGTTCTTCAACGTGAGACTTTTAATTCACTTTCATACTCTATGGCGGTAGAAGTCAGAATAGTGGTTTACCTCTATCAGGAAGAGGCAGGAAATAAAAAGTCAATTTGTAAATTATACTGTATCATAGAAGGTGATGAGTGGTATGGAAAAGAACAGCAGGAAGAGGATTGGCTGTGCACTGGGCTGTTGGTGGCCACAGGAAGAAGCAGAGTGAGAAGATGAGATCTGGGCAGACTCGAAGGAGATGAGAGAGTCAGCCAGGTGCTGTATTTGAGAGCACATTCAAGGCAGGGAGAACAGACTGTGCAAAAGCCCCAAGTCAGTAGAAAACCTGTAATATTGAGGGCACAGGCAAGAGGCCAGCGTGGCTGGTGTGGAGTGAGCAAGAGAGAGCAGAGGAGGTAAGAGAGGCAATGGGGGATTCACAGATTAGAATGTGGGGACTTGCTGGCCATTACAAGGACCTCTGGCTTATATTCTGCATGAGAATGGAGCCTGTGAAGGGAATTAGGCAGGGGAGACATGATCTGACATATTTTGAAAGGCAGTATCACTGTAGCCACCAGAGCTGCTGCGTGCTGGCAGGGGAGATGCTCCATCATCACCGTCTTTGCCATGCCCACCGCCACCATCCCCAGCACCAGCATCTCCCTCCCTCCAGCCCACACTGCCAGAGCTCTCTGGGTTCTGTGCCAGCAGACTCTGTTCACGCACATGCAGGAACAGGGACCGGATCTCCCCCGCACTGGCTTGAAAGAATCCCCTAAATGCAGCCAAAATATATGAAACACAGGCTGTGAGGAAACTGGGCCTCAGGTGAGGGAGGACCGTCAGGGATCTCTGGGAGCTGAGACCCCGAAGAGGTGAGCCGTGCAGCTGCCCCAGCTTGCTGTCTACACGAACTGTCCGGACCGACTCCAGCCGCCTCCCCGGGTCTCGGGGGTGGATCGCAGAGCGCACGCAGCTGGAGTTGGCGGGTGGAGGACCGGAGGGGACACAGTGGCACAGGGAGAGAACCGTGCCCAAGGGCGGAGGGTCTGCTAGTGGAAACTCCGAATTCGGGTGACATCATATACAGTACTCAGAGGGATCTTGTCTCAATAGTGTGGAGAACTAAAAGCTGCTCTGCTCCCACCGATAAAGTCTCAAGGCAGGACTCCAAAGGCTCAAACTGTCTCCAAGTAAGTTAACAATATGAGAGTTTTTGAAGTTCTGGAATATACTTAGGAAAAAAAATACCCAGCACCCAAGGAAAAGGGTATGCTAAGCTTCAGAAGAATCCAACCCATTATGAGGAGACAGATCAATTGATAAAAGACATCCCAATTGGAAAGGAAGAAGTAAAACTATGTGCAGACAACATGACTGTCGATGTAGAAAACCGAATGCAATGGACAAGAGTGAGGAGAACTAGTCAGTGAGTTCAGCAAGATCACAGGATAAAAGATGTGGGAGGGAGCGAACTCCGCCGGCCCGAGCGCTCACCACACTGTGCTTGTCCCAGCGCTTTTCTGCACTGATCTGAAACAAGTCCAGTCAGCCACAACATTGTTATTGCACTGGGCCTAGGGTTTTGCTCTTCTTGTGCAAACTAAGTTTTTAATTTTAGTAGGAAACCAAGCCAATTGTGACAAGGATGTTGGGAAACCAGAAATCTGGTAGTAGGTGTATTTTCTGAAGAGAAATTGTGATAGAGTCTTTTTTCTGTTTTTTAAGACAGTCTGTTTCCTCTCTCTCTCTCTCTCTCTCTCTCTCTTTATTTTCCATGCCGTGTGGCTTACAGGATCTTAGTTCCCCAACCAGGGATCGAACCCGTGCCCCCTGCAGTGGAAGCATGGAGTCCTAACCACTGGACTGCCAGGGAATTCCCTGTGATCAAGAGTCTCAAAAAAGAAATAGAAAAGTATTTCTAACTTTTGGAATATACTTTAAGGAAATAACCATTCATGGAAAGAATTATATACATGAATTCCATTGAATCGTTAACCATAGTAATGAAAAAATTGAAAACAACTTAAATGTTCAATGATTACATTATGATGCATCTTATATACCTCCACTCAATAACATATTTTTGAAGAGTTTTTAGAAGGTGGAAAAGCTAGTATGTTAAATGAAAAAAGTCAGGAAAAAATTTAATGCTAAACTTGATAACTTCTACATTGCATACCGTTATACATTTACTGTGCAAGTACAACTAAAAAAATAGTTCTAAAATGCTGACAGTATTTAGTGCTGAACATCGGGCTTGATTTTCATTTTCCTAAACTGTCTTCAATTACCTTGTACTACTGAAATATCTGAATTCCAGAACCTTCCCTCCAACACGAGGACAAAGATAAAAAATCCAGAAATGCATTAGCTGAAAAGAAACTGTGACACAAAACAGTGGCCTAGTTTTATTTTCTGCAGTAATACACATTGAAGCATCCCACTCCACGAGCCGCAGGGAAACAAAACAAGTGAACCAAGAGATACCAAGGGCCAGTACTGGCAAAAAATTAAACCCAAATAACAAAGTGGTGATTACTCAAGTTTGAATTCCCTAAGCCTTGCCTAGTAGGCGACACAAGGTTAGGCCTCAGCCCCCTTTCCTTCGCGTAGCCTTTAGGGAGGCGGGGGCCCAGGGCGCTGAATATTCTGAATCACCAGGGAAAGCTGATCGCGGAAGAAGCTGATGGAAATCCGGCAGAGAACAAGGTCTTCAGCAGTCCATGTACTACAAGTGAGGGAAAAGGAAAATCAGGTTAAAGGGGAGATCGCTCATGTAGGTCCAGGGCACCAGCCCCTAGGCCCCTCCTTATACCAAGCCCGTCAGCGCCCCCATCACAGCACTCAAGACAGAGATCAGATCCCAGCACCTGCCACCGACCCCACCCCCACGGCAGACTCTTCTAGAACTCACATAGCTAGGGCACTGCCATTCACTCTAAGTTCCTCCCGAATCACGCCTTGGTCACGCTGGGCATCTGGGATCAGAGCTCTGTGGGCCATGTGTGCCTCCAGGGGGGATCGGAAAAGCACTATGAGCTTGCTGGGGGAGACGTGGTTAAGGCACCATCCGTCACTGAATTTGCTGGTATCTCGGGCTTGCCCACACCGCAGAGGCCCATTTTTACTCCAGGATGAGACCGCCCGGAGCCGCCTCCCTAACCCTTTGGTCCTTCCCCACCCTCCAGGCTCCTCAGGCATTGACAATCCCCTTTCCTGCCAGGCTGCCCGCCCCTGCTGCCCCTGACTGCGCCCTGTGCTCCCCTCCGTCCCCTCCGCAGGCGGCCGCCATGTACCCTGCCACCGCACCGCTGCCCCAGCCCAGGGAGGCTCCACGGAAAGGATACAACACCAGCTGTCTGCTTCCAGGCCCTACAGCTGCGAGCGCTGCATCTCCACCAGCGCTTAGGGCACGTGGTGCCCGCCCACCCTGGGGACCTGCAGCAGCTGCTCCCGTCGCTGCTCCTCCTCTGCTGGGCCCATGCCGGGCTTCCGGGTGCTGGGGACCACCCTCGCCTTCAGGGCTACCTGATCCACTCTGGCAACCAGGAGTTCCGGAGCTTTGCTGGCCAACTCGGCCCCCTGCACCTACCGCGCTGCCGTCCCCCGGGGCCTGCATGGCCGCGGCGTGTCCCTCTAAGAGCTGACGAGAGCCTGAGCGCCTCACGAGGCCCCGCCCCTTCTACCCAAGGACGCCCAGGGCGCCTGCACAGACACCCCTGAGGTCGCCTCCCGGCACCGGATTGGCTGCCGCCCTGCCCCCCACGGGCCGCCCCGAAGACCCCGTTGGGCTGCACAGACTCGGTTCCGCCGTGAAGCCCCGCTCCTTTCGCATGCCCCGGATGCGCCTGCACAGACCGGCCCCTCCTGTCCAGGGCCCGGCGGCGAGGAGCCGGCGCCGAGTGCCCACGGAGTCACCACCGAGACAGGAGCGACGCCTTTCCACTCCCAAGGCCTTGACCCGTCTCCCAAACCATCTGCTCCAGGCAATAAGGGCCACCCACCCACCCCCAAAGCCCTCCGACCCTCCCCCCAGTAAAGCCCAGAGTAAACCACAAACAGCAGGGGAAGTGTAGGACCTCCAAGCAGCGGGGTCTCTGCCGAGTGGGGAGGTCAGGGCTGGTGGGTGTGTTCACTGACCCCATCATGGAGGCGCCACCCGCATGACCTCGTCCAGACCCTAGTACCTCCCAAAGGCCCGCCTCCAAAGTCCATCCTGTGGGGGGGTTAGGGCTTCCTTGGGTGAACCGGGGGAGGGGGAGAGGGAGGGGGAGGGGAGAGGGAGGGGGAGGGACTCGACGCTCAGGCCATAGGTCAGCGCTGCTCAGCTAACCTGGGCTAGGTTCCTGTGAGTATTCTTAGCGGGGGGCCACTGACTTACCTAACTGAACACAGAAACAGCAACTTTCCTGACGGAGAGATGATCCACCTCAGCTGTCCTGAGAGATGCGCCAGCCAAGGCCTCACAGGTCCCCCAGCTGCGGGGCGGGATGGAAACAGGGAAATGAAGATACTGTGCTAGAACAGGGTTAACGCCAGTCAACCCCAAGCGCCCTAAGGACATGCCTGGAATCAAAGGAGCTGTGGCGGTGACACCAGCTGTGGTGACGGATGCTGATTCTACTTTCTCTCCACCTCCTCTCGGGTGCCCCTCGTCCTCCTCGTGCTCCCTGCTGTCCTTGCAAGTGATGTGGACCCTCCTGCTCCTGGGCCGGCCCGGCCCCTCGCGTCCCAGGGCCAGGAGGTGACACGAGCTGGTCTGGCTTCCTCTCGGCTGTTTCCAGGCCACTCCTCCACCTGCTGGGCTGGTTACCATCCTTCCGCAGCCCTGGCCTCAGCCCCAGAGGCTGACCCGAGGTGGACGCTCACTCAGCAGGCGCCCTCACCTGGGCAGCCAGTGCTGCACTGGTGAAGCTTTAACAAAGGCTCTCCAGACGCAGCAGGGGCCCTGCATCTGCTGATCTCCACGCTGTACCCACTCCCACCACAGCTGACTGACTGCAGGCCGCCGACACGACGTCACCGAGTGCCTGGCCGCAAAGAGACGCTCCCGCTTGGCTGTCGCCAGCAGGTCCAAGGTGGCCCAGCACACCCCCCAGGGCCGCACCGTGCGTCCCAGCACACACGGACACTCTGCTAGTACTCACATGGAAACCGTGTCGCTGTGACTCACAGGAAGGGCACCCAGAAGTGGACTTCTATCTTGCTTTGCCCCCTGCATCACACGTGAGGGCAACTAGCTGGCCACGCCTGGACCTCGCCCAGGACGCTAGTTCCAAAGGGGGCTGGGGAAACGCAGCTCTTATTTCTCCAGTGTGTGCAGTAGAAGAGGCCTCACCGGACCGAGGTTGGAGTACATGGTGAGCGGCCAAGCCACGGAACCCACCAGAGTCCTCCCTCTGGCTACTCGACATCTAGACCAGGTCTAGATGTTTTTTTTTTTCTGTTAGCTTGTTTATTTCTTTATTTATTTATTGGCTGCATTGGGTCTTCGTTGCTGCGCGTGGGCTCAGTAGTTGTGGCTCGTGGGCTCTAGCACGCAGGCTCAGTAGTTGTGGCGCATGGGCCTAGTTGCTCCGCGGCATGTGGGACTTAGTTGCAGCGTGCAGACTCCTTAGTTGTGGCACACGAACTCCTCAGTTGCGGCATGTGGGATCCAGTTCCCCGAACAGGGATGGAACTGCATTGGGAACTCGGAGTCTTACCCACTGGACCACCAGGGAAGTACCCCCAATCAGTTAGTTTTTGTTGTTTTTTTTTTTAAAATGTATTTATTTATTTATTTGGTTGTGCTGGGTCTTAGTTGTGGCTTGCGGGTTCCTTGGTTGCAGCAGGTGGGCTCCATAGTTGTGGCATGTGGGCTCCTTAGTTGTGGCAGGCAGGCTCCTTAGTTGCAGCTCACAGGCTTCTTAGTTGTGGCATGCGAACTGTTAGTTGTGGCACGCACATGGGATCTTGTTCCCTGACCAGGGATCGAACCCAGGCCCCCTGCATTGGGAGGATGGAGTCTTAACCACTGCATCACCAGGGAAGTCCCCCAATCAGTTTTATCAGTAATAAAGCTGGTATTTAGGTTGAAAAACGTGTCAAGGGAGATGTGTCAAAGGCTGCAGATGGTAAACTAGACCTATTTGAAAGGAGTGGAAAAGGACAGGTGGGAGGCAGGAGTGGATGGTGTCAGTGAACTCCTTGCAGAGGAAATGATTCACGTGGTCCAATTTGTAAAGCCACATACTTTTTTCAGGAGAAAGCAGAGGGTACAGAAGTGATTACAATTCAGGCCAGACTAACATATAAACACGAGGAAAGGAGAGCAGGCCATCTTCTCTGAATAATGGGCAGTAGGGAGCTGGACTAGGGAGGCCGAGCTGTGGTCTTGTACGAAAGCCAGGTGGGAATTAAAGCCTCACAGTCACTTACGGAAGACTCAATGAGCTCTGTGTCCCAGGTTCCCCTGTGGGAGTTGCAAAGGGGGAGCCGTGAGCAGACATTCTTATAGTTTTTTAGTTTTAGGTTTAGCAAAGAGGTTTGAATCATCATCACTGGGAAAAAAAAAAAACCACATCAGTGCAGAATCGGACTCACACGGGTAGGTAGTGAGTAGGCGTGGACACTGGTTGGACATGTGCGGGAAAAGCCCAGAGAATGTACTGAGCAAGGGTCTAGCATGTTGGCTTCTGCTGTCATCCATATCACAAGAGGAAACTCATGAATTAACCAGACCCACCTGAGGGTCTGAAATAAGGTCAGAAGGAGGGTCAGTGGGACGTCTAGGGGACTCTGACTCCCGCCTCTGTGAAAAGTACCTGATGGACATCCTCATACATACCCATTAAGGGGACCAGTGGCAAGTTCCCAGGAGCAGAATTGCTGGGCTTTAGGGATGGGAAGACGTCATTGGATTCATTCGCGCCACGCTGCTCTCTGCTATGGCTGTACCCGTCTCCACTCCTACTATATCCTTGCGGCTTTTGGGGGTTTCCTTTTCTGTAACTAGCCTATTCATATCCTTCCCTCATTTCCAAAAAAATTGGAATTGCTGTTATCTTCTTGATGACCAGCAGGATATTTAAAATATATATTCTTTTTTTAAAATTAATTTATTTATTTTTGGCTGCGTTGGGTCTTCGTTGCTGCGCACGGGCTTTCTCTAGTTGTGGCGAGCGGGGGCTACTCTTCATTGTGGTGCACGGACTTCTCATTGCGGTGGTTTCTCCTGTTGCAGAGCACGGGCTCTAGGCGCAAGGGCTTCAGTAGTTGTGGCTCGTGGGCTTCAGTAGTTGTGACACGCAGGCTCAGTAGTCGTGGCGCACGGGCTTAGTTGCTCCGCAGCACGTGGGATCTTCCCAGACCAGGGCTCGAACCCGTGTCCCCTGCATTGGCTGGCGGATTCTTAACCACTGCGCCACCAGGGAAGCCCCCCAAATTTCTTCTTAATACTTGCGTCTTCGTTCCTTTGTGGTATCCTTTTCCTAATATATACTCATACTTCCTGGGCCTGGGTTTAATATTTCTGATCCTTCATCCTCATATATATCTGAGGATGTCAGATAACACCCAGTAACTGATACTGTGGGGCACCTTGGAAAGATTGAATATGGAATTATTTCTGTCCACTGTGGGAGGAGAAGGAGACAAAGCTGTAGATGCTGTGTTACAGGATGTCCAGTATCACATGCAACAGATGTATGTTTCTTTTCAAATGTATTGCAAATTGTTTGCCAAAAAGAATTACATCAATTCACACTGTCACCAATATAGTATACCCATTGACTACAACCTAGTCAGCACTGGCTGTTAATTTTAGTACATCTAATTTATTAGTTATAAATTGGTATTCACTTGCTATTTTAATTATCATTTTATAAGTAACTTGTGGGATTGAATATTTTGCCATATGTACTACTTTTCTTTCCTCTGCTAACAAATTTTCTATTTGTTTACTTTCCTAATTTTTGTCTATGTGTAATCTTGCTTTGTGATGGAAATCTTCAAACGTTAAATTTTTGTGACTAAAAAAAAAAATACTGGGTCTTCCAATCCATGAATGTGATACATTTCTCCATTACTATAGGTCTTAAGTTCTCTTATTAATAGGTTTTAGTTTTCACTGTAAATGTTTTACACGTATTTTATTAAATGCATCACTAAGTATTTCATGTTTTAGGATACTATTATAAATTATAGTGATTTTTAAATTTCACGTTTCTTTCTTTGTAGATTGCTTAGGATTTTCTACATACACAAACATTTCATCTCTGAATAAAGATAATTCTATTTTTTCTAATCTGTATAACTTCTATTTTTCTTTCTTGTCTAGTGCACTGCCTAGGATTTCCAGGACAATACTTAATAAAAGTGGTGAACATCCATGCCTTATTCTCAAATTCAGGGGTGGGGAATTATATTTTCCTCCATTATCATTTTAGCTGTAGGATTTTTGTAGATTGCCTTTATCAGATTAAGAAAGTTTCTTTCTAGTCCTAGTTTTCTGAGAGTTTTTATCATAGTGGTTGTTGAATGTTGTCAAATGCTTTTTCTGCATCTATTGAAATGATCACATGGTTTTTCTCCTTTATTTTGTTAATATGATGAATAACTCTGATTTTTCAATGCAAAACCAATCTTTCATTCTTGGGATAAATCTCACTTGGTTGTAATGTATTGTCCTCTTTATGTATTGCTGGATTAAACTTGCTAATATTTAAGTTTTTTATGTGTAAGTTAATGAAGGATATTGGTCTATGGTTTTCTTTTCTTGCAATGTCTTCATCTGGTTTGGGTATTTTGTAATGCTGGCCTCATAAAATGATTTGAGAAGTGTTTCCCCTCCTCTACGTTCTGAAAGAGTTTGTATAGGATTGGTAATATTTCTTCTCTAAGTATTTCATAGTATCCACTAGTAAAGTCATATGGGCCTGGAGTTTTCTGTTCCATTTCTTTCATAGATTTAGGGATATTCAGGTTTTCCACTTCTTGAGTTAATTTTGGTGATTTGCGTCATTCAAGGAATTTGTCCATCTCATCTAAATTGGAAAATTTATTCACAAACATTTTTCCTAACATTCCCTGGTTACAGTTTTTATCAGTTTTATTGGTATTTTTAAAAGCTTTCAGTTTCATGGATTTTTCTCTATCATTTATTTGCTCATTTTACATTTTATTCATATCTGCTCTTATCGTCACTATTTCTTTCCTACTGCTTATTTAGGTTAAATTTAAAATTAAAATTTGCTCTTCTATGTCTGATTTTCTGCAATATCGTTCTGTTACTTAAGATAAGTTTCCTCTTGATTGCTACTTTACTTCTTTCGTTTCTGTGAGTTTTGTTTCATACATTTTGAAGCTTTGTTATTATGACTTCTTCATGAAATAACCCCTTTATCATTAGCAAATGTCCTCCATCCCATCATATTCCTTACCGTAAAGTCTACTCTGCCTGCTATTAATATAGCTACTCAAACTTTCTTATTATTCGAGTTTGCATGGTATGTCTTCATCCATCTTTTTACTGTTACCAGACCTATATCTTTATGTTTTAAAGTGGGTTTCTTATGCTTAGCATATGTTTTGTTTTGCCCTTTTATCCACTTTGACAATCTCTGCTTTTTAACTGAAGCATTTTTTTTAACTGAAGACCATTTACCATGAATGTAATTAGTGATATGGCTCAGTTTAAGTCTACCATCCTGTACTTTATTTTCTGTTTGTCCCATGTGTTCTATGTTCCTCGTTCTATCTTTTCATGACTTCTTTTAGATTGAATAAGTTTTAGAATTCCATTTTATCCTCACTATATCTTTTTTTAGATCTAGGGTTTCTAATAGGCATTTTACCTTATTATTGACTACCTTCAAATGGTTGAAAATCATTCCACATATCATGTAAGAACATTACAACAATATACTTCCAATTACCCACTCATGTCCTTTGTACTATTGTTGTCATACATTTTATTTCTACATTGGTTATAAACCGCACACTATGCTGTTAATATTTTTGCTTAAACAGTTTGCTATGATTGAAAGAGATATTAAAATGAGAAAAATTTATGTTTACCTACATAGTTTCCATTTCTGGAACTCATCATTCATTCACATAAATCCAAAATTCCATCTGGTGTCATCCTTCCTTGAGGAGAACTGTCTTTCACATTTCTTGTAGTGCAGGTTTTCTGCTGACAATAATTCAGCTTTTATATGTCTGAAGAAAGTCTTTAATTTGCTTTCTTCTCTATTGTGGCAAAATTGACATACCATAAAATAAAGCATTTTAAAGTAAACAACTGAGTGGCCTTTAGTACATTCACATGTAAAAGGATTGCCAAGTACTGAGATGAAGAGCAGCTGGAGAAGTTAGCCTTGGATAGAAGGGCAGAGCCCTCTTCCTCCAAGGCAGGAAATAGGCAAGGATGTTTGCTGCTGTAGGTAGGTCTGAAGATGTGACATGGGACAAGATGCTGACGAAACTCTTGTCTGATGACCAGAGAGGAAAGGAGAGGGCATATCACAGAGAGTCTGCTAGCCCACGAGGAGGACTTTGGCTTTGACTCTGAGTGAGATGGGAGGCACTGAAAGGTTCAGCGCAAGAGAAGGAGGGACCTGATCTCATCACTGATCCTGAGTAGGGGTTTTGTTGGGTTGGTGATGGGACAATTTCAGGTAATTACAAGGTGCAGGGCCACTTACTCAGGTAGAAGTTTCTGAGGGACTGCCTTTGATATTCTCATAGGATGTGCATGTACTGTGACTTCAAGGTCTGTGCACCTCCTCTTGGTGTGAGGACTGATGGGGTTTCCATTCTGCTGGCCTCTCCTTTACTGCTGGTCTCCTGAGCCTAATTGCATTCTTCCAATTCTGAGTTTTATTCCCTTAAGCCTGAAACCAGTCTTCTTTGTCTCTTCCCTCACCACCACTCCCTTTTGTAAATTGAAACTCCAAACTTAAACCCTCATGTGACTCTGAGTTGGACTCCACAGGTGCGAGTTTCCATGCGTGGTTTCACGCAGCTGGGGAACGGGACACAGGAGTTGAGGCTTTGCTCTTCGCCAGCTTTCTGCTGCTCTACATAGTGGCTGCGGCTGGGAACTTCTGACTCCACACTCCCATGTATTTCTTCCTGGCCAACCTCTCGCTGCTGGATACTGCCTATATCTCCACCACGGTGCCCCAGATTCTAGTACATCTGCTGGCACCAGTGTGGGTCATGCCCCGTCATGCTTGTCTCACCCAGATATTCTTTCTCCACTTCCTGGCTCCCTGGGAGTGCTGCCTGCACACAGCCACGGCCTATGACCACTACGCAGCCATCTGCCAGCCACTGCGCTACCTAGTCCTCATGGGCCAAAGGACCCGGACAGGACTGGCTTCAATCTCCTGCCTGCTTGCTTTGACCAGTGCCCTCACCCACACCATCCTTGCGGCTATCCTCAAGTTCTGTGGACCCCGCCTTATCACCCACTTCTCTTGTGACCTCCCTCCACTGCTCAAACTCTCTTGCTCCACCACGTGGGCCAATGAACTTGCCCTGCTCTTCTTCAGTTTTCTGGTGGCTCTTGCACCCTGTGCCCTGGTTGTGAGCTCCTATATACATGTTGTTGCTGCGGTTTTCAGGATTCACTCTGCCGAGGGCCGAAGAAAAGCCTTTTCTACCCGTGGTGCTCACATCATCATGGTCTGTATTTTCTACATCACTTCAGTCCTCCACTGCATCCTTCCCAGCTCTGCACACTCTGGCTTGAGAGACCGGGTTCTTTCTGTGCTGTATGTGGGCCTCGCTCCCATGCTCAACCCCATCGTCTATGGCACATGCGAAACAAGGCCACACTCTTCCGCAGTGCGGCTGGCACATACCTGATGCTTTGGGACTTAATCCAACTACATAGGAGTCTGAAATTTAGTGTAGATGGTCCATCTGGTGAATCTTATTTTGTGTGCCAGGTTTTCCTCCATTCTAGCAAAGATCAAATATCTCTGTTGCATGTTTTTATTCTAAAACATTGTTTTTTGTATTGATAGAAATAAAACATTGTCACTGAATAAGTTGTGCAGTTACAGAAGTTCATAAAATGACAAAAAAAATACCCTTCACAATCTCACCACCTACAGAGAACCACTGTGAACATTTTCATGGTTTCCTTCAGGTGTATTTTTGAACTGCAAATGTATGTGCATGTGTATATAAAGCAGGGAAACAAAACTGGAATCACTGTGTATTTACAGTTCTGGACGCTTAGAGATTTTTTATTTTTTTCAACTACAATATATACTTATTATAAAATCATTTAGGTAGACATTTCTCCAAAGAAGACAGGCAGATGGCCAACAGGCACATGAAAAGATGCTCAGTATCGCTAATTACTAGAGAAATGCAAATCAAAACTACAATGAGGTATCACCTCACAGTGGTCAGAATGGCCATCATTAAAAAGTCTACAAATAATAGGGACTTCCGCAGTGGCACAGTGGTTGAGAATTCGTCTGCCAATGCAGGGGACACAGGTTCAATCACTGGTCCGGAAAGATCCCACATGCCACAGAGCAACCAAGCCCGCGAACCACAACTACTGAGCCCGCGTACCACAACTACTGAGCCCGCGTGCCACAACTACTGAAGCCTGTGTGCCTAGAGCCCGTGCTCCGCAACAAGAGAAGCCACCACAATAAGAAGCCCGCGCACTGCAAAGAAGAGTAGCCCCCGACAGCCGCAACTAGAGAAAGCCCGCGCACAGCAATGGAGACCCAACGCAGCAAAAAAAAAAAAAAAAAAAGTCTACAAATAATAAATGCTGGAGAGGGTGTGGAGAAAAAGGAAGCCTCCTACAGTGCTGGTGGGCATGTAAATTGGTGCAGCCACTATGGAGAACAGTATGGAGGTTCCTTAAAAAACTAAAAATCGAACTACCATATGATCCAGCAATCCCACTCCTGGGCATATGTCCAGGCAAAACTATGATTCAATAAGACACATGCACCCTTATGTTCAGAGCAGCGCTGTTCACAGTAGCCAAGACATGGAAACAACCTAAATGCCCATTGACAGATAAACAGATAAAGAAGATGTGGGAATATATACAATGGAATATTACTCAGCCATAAAAAATGAAACAGCGCCATTTGCAGCAACATGGAAGGACCTACAGATTAGCATACTAAGTGAAGTAACACAGAGAAAGACAAATATCATATGATATCACTTATATGTGGAGTCTTTAAAAATATGATATAAATGAACTTATTTAGAAAATGGAAATGGACTCACAGCCATAAAAAACAAACTTACGGTTACCAAAGAGGATAGCAGAGGGAGAGGGGGAGAGATAAATTAGGGGGTTGGGATTAACATACACGCACTACTATATATAAAATAGATAAACAACAAGGACCTACTGTATAGGACAGGGAACTATATTCAATATCTTGTAATAACCTATAGTGGAAAAGAATCTGAAAAAGACTATATATATATATATATA